>NC_057401.1:52697194-53023481 GCF_019320065.1 Cervus canadensis | reverse complement strand
CTGAGCGCCCAAGCACAGCACACCTTGCTCCTCATTCCTTCTCTCTCAGTCATCTCAGCTTAAACCATGGCCAAGACTCACTTCTCCAAATCTCTTTCTGGACTGCAGCTCTGGTTTTAAGTTGCGGATCCGGGTACTCAAGAGTCTGCTGGGCATCTCAACTTGGCCTCCCCCAAACACCTGCTTCTCCACTCACTGCCACATCTTCACAAATAGCACCACGGTCTACCCAAATGGACAAACCAAAAATCCAGGAGCCATCCTATAGCAATACAGCCTGCTGCCCCCAAACCCAATCAAACACCGAGATTCTACCTCTTTCTAAATATCATACTCCAGCTCCCCGAGGACTTGTTTGGAACCCCAACATTTCCCATCTGGTTTGCTGGTCACCTCTCCTCCTAGACCAGATACACCTGCTGGACTCATCCATCACCCACAGTCAGAGTGAGCGCTCCCAGAACTCACCTTTGACGCTGTCCCCTGCCAGGCTTCACGAATGAATTCCAGGTCACTCACTCACACAGCGCCCTTCCTCGCCTGCTCCTGACCACCTCGCCAGTCGGCTGCACAAACCCTTCACTGCAGGTTCTTGCCTGTCCTGCAGGTGGGCAAATCATGCTATTCCAAGTCTCTGTTGATCTTCTGCCAGGAAAGAGCTGCCCTCCTTCTTGGCTGAATTCCCCTAGGAATGTTTCAAAACTCGGCACTAGTGCTCCAGTTGGGATCCTTTCTGGACCCCCTCACCTCTTCTCGCGATGCTCATTCTTTGTGTTCCCAGCACTTTAATCACAGTCACTGTCGCCCCAAGCCGCTGTCAAAGGTATGATGTGTCTGTCTTCATCAACAAGCGAGGAGGTCCTGGAGGGGCGCTGTCTTTTGTTTATTCAATATTTCAAGAAACGGTAACCATCATGAAGAGGAATTTTGCATCCTTGGAGTCGCAAACACAGCCTGGCACATAGTCAGTGTAGAGACATTGGAGGCACCTGGATTCACTACCAATGCACCAATAAGTTCCCCCTTTAACTGAGTTCTCAGGCTCCACACCCACCTTCTTCCCTAACAAAATTTGCCATCCTCATCCGATTAAACAATTCAAACTGTTAAGCATTCAATTTCATTGAAAACTGGATCATAACCAGTAACTCAAGATATATTACTAAAGTCAAGCTCTTACATTTAGAAGTGACATTTCCACTTAATTTGAGTGTGTTTCTGACTCATATTCCTCCCTTGTTGAAAGGAATCTGACTCAAAAGAGGCCGGAAAGGGGGAAAAATGAACAAAAACAAAGTTTCTAATTGCCACCACCATGTGCCGATGCAGAAACGGCAACTCAAGAGCATAAATGTTTGGTCAAGTTTAAAAATACAAAGAGTCAGACAGATGGTTACAATCATCTTCTGGCAACACCAGTCTTGATTTCATGTGAAAGAAAAAAAAAAACCCCTGACAAACCACACCGTATTCAGCTGTTCCTGGTATGAGACAAATGCCAAGCCTGCTGGCCATCCAGTCTTCAGGCCATCCCTGAGAGGCGCGCTGTTACTTGACACTGGCTTTGGAAAGGGATGGGAAATAACCCCCAAAAGTCTCCTCTGGGAAGACTGAATGAATCAAGGAAATGAATCGCAGGCTGAGATCCGCACGCCCGCAACACTGAACGCTGCAGCTTGGCTGGCCTGACCTGAACACTGCGGGCCGCCCAGGTGAACTCACTTGTAATTCACATGGCTTCAACAGGCAGCCGCCTGCCAGCACCTCTTATGGGTTTGGAAGTTAATTTGGGAACAACAAACTCATTTACACATTCGGTCTGCACGGCCACCTTACCCAGAGGAGGGTTTTATTTTTGAAACACCTAAAAATACACGAGCTGTGAAACATCTTCTGTGCTTTCACAACCGTTTATCTTTAGACACAGCTCCACGTCTTAAAACGGACTCATCTGACTCTCAGCTCTGTCCTGTTTGCTCGGCAAGACCAACAAACGAACCCACGAGGTGGGTGGAACAGAACGGGGCTTCCTCTGGAGCCATCCTCAAGCCCATAATTGCAGCCGGCCCCTGATGTGGTTGCCAGCCCGCTCCTTAGACAGGAGGTTCCCACAGGCAGCTGACCCAGAGCACGACAAACCCCGTGACGGAGACAACGTGTTTCTCTTCTGTGGGGCAGAAAACAAAACTGCCACACCACAGAGCTGGCTGGGCCATCCCTTCACTCTGGACACAGAGCTGACGGTCAATGCAAACAGAGACCTCATCTGTCTTGGTCCAGGGGGTGCTTAGATGCTGGGTACAGAATGTGAAATGATCCAGGCTCCAGAGAATACGATGCAATAAGCATCCAAAACCCAGCTCGTCTCTCCCACTCTCCTCTCCTGAAGGAGCTGTCAGAACAGTTGGTGGGGACATCAGGGCATCATTACAGCTAGCCCTGCCTCCCTTACCCCCTCCCCCATGGGTATCACATGTAATTTTCTCTTGCTCACTCCCAGCTTTGTTGCAGATGTTCAGTCGCTCAGTCGTGTCCAACTCTGTGACCCCATGGATTGCAGCACAACAGACTTCCCTATCTGTCACTATCTCCTGGGGTTTTCTCAAAATCATGTCCATTGAATTGGTGATGCCATCCATCCTCTGTCGTCCCCTTCTCTTCTCTGCCTTCAATCTTTCCCAGCATCAGGGTCTTTTCCAGTAAGTCAGTTCTTCATATCAGGTTGTGGTCCACAACCCTCATTTCTATCCACTTTGAGCTACTGCAACACTCTCCCACCCAACCTACCCTCTGTAGACTGTATCACATCACTTCCCTATCAACCCTTCTAAACTTTTTTCAAGGAAACTGCCTCTTCAAATGAATAAGGCAATGGCAACCCGCTCCAATACTCTTGCCTGGAAAATCCCATGGACGGAGAAGCCTGGTAGGCTGCAGTCCATGGGGTCGCTACGAGTTGGACACGACTGAGCAACTTCACTTTTCACTTTCATGCATTGGAGAAGGAAATGGCAACCCACTCCAGTGTTCTCGCCTGGAGAATCCCAGGGACGGGGGAGCCTGGTGGGCTGCCATCTATGGGGTTGCACGGAGCCGGACACAACTGAAGCGACTTAGCAGCAGCAGCAGCCTCTTCAAAAGCCTTTAGCAAGGACAATATAGTCTCTTTATCACTAAGCCCAAACAGTGCTGCCTAGCTTTAAGTAAGGCAGGGTATCTCAACATGACTGACATCTTAGGCCAGATAACTCTTTGTAGGGGGGCTGTCCTCTACACCTGGGGATGTTTAGTAGATCCCTGGCCTCTACCAACTATTAACAGATATCAGCAGCATCCTCTGCCCTCACTATGGCAACTGGAAATGCCTCCAGGTATTGCCAAAAGTCCCCTAAGACCCACGCATCTGGTCCAGAACAACTGCTTTTAAAGGTGTCCTGACCCCAGCCTACGCATCCCACTAACTATTGGATGTTCCCCAAACATCAGATTCCATAAACAAAGGAATCTTCTCTCAGTTTAGCAAAGCCAACACACCAAAAACACTCTCATCTCTCCACCTTCAAAAAAGGCATCTCTCTAGCCTTTTCTTCTAATCAACTCTCAGCCCTCCTTTGTGGTATCATTGCTGCCGCCCCTTCTCCAAGGAAGCCAGCTCTCCTTCTCATCCACCCATTTGTTCCCTCCCCCCACCTCTTATCACTCTGTACATCACACGCCCCTCCTCTCCGAGTCTTTAGGGACTTACAAGTGTGGGGCCTTGTCTGCATCAGGCCTCATCGGTGGTGGGAAGAGACACTTCTTCCCAGGGTGGGGCTCAGGGCACCCTCTCCAAGGTGCCGGGAAACCCAGAGACAAGAGGTTGGGGGTGAAAGTCTGGGGCAGGGTCACAGATCGGGAGCTGCCGTGATAAGTAGAATCCTCATCTGGGAAGTCGCCAGAGGACAGGGAAGCTGATAAAGTGGAGCATTAGGTGAGAGAGCCTGAAGCTCTAGGAAGGGATCCTGTACTGGGCAGGAGGCAGGGGTTCGGGCCAGGCAACCGTGGGAAGAACAGAGCTGCTCTAAACCAGGTTATTATTACTGTTGTTTTTGTTTACTTGCTAAATTGTGTCTGACTCTTCTGTCCCTGGGATTCTCCAGCCAAGATACTAGAGTGGGTTGCCATTTCCTTCTCCAGGAGACCGTCCCCACCCAGGGATCAAACCCGCATCTCCTGCAACAGCAGGCAGATTCTTTACCACTGAGCCACCTGGAAAGACATCTAACCTGGGGGTCAGAGCCAAACCGGACCAGTGGCAAGGCTGGAGTCACACAGACCTACAGCCTCCGAGGTCTGCACAGTCTCTGTGGCCGGAAGGAGCAGCCCCAAGTTCCAGGTGGGAACTTTCCAAATAACGACCCACGTTACAAGATGAGTAAGATGGGGAGAGAGGTACTGATACAAAGGTTAGCATGGTTCTTAAAGCTTTCACTGGCCATTTTATTGTGAAACAGCCCCATCAGGTATGAGGGTTATGACATGTGACCTTTTATTTGTTGAGGCTAAAAATTATTTTTTAATATTGATAAGTAAAAGTGAAAAATCAACAGAAATTTGGCAAAAAGATGAATATAAAAATTGTAAAATGAAGTCTAGATCTTCACGGAACAGTCTTAAAGGGTTAGAAAACCATTCATGTTAGTGTATGCTAAGTCGCTTCAGTTGTTTGTCTGACTCTTTGTGATCCTATGGACCATAGCCAGCCAGACTCCTCTGTCCAAGGGATTCTCCAGGCAAAATTACTGGAGTGGGTTGCCATGCCCTCCTCCAGTTTCCCAACCCAGGGATCAAACCTGTGTCTCTTACGTCTCCTGCAATGGCAGGCTACCTGGGATGAAAACCACACAAACGCCTGAAAGCTTAGAATGTTCAGATCCCTGAAGAAATAATGATACTATCAGATGACACCTGACCTTTAAAAATTTTTAAACTGACACAAAAAAGTTAAATGGTTAATATAGAGCCCAAAGGGAGGTGAGTAGAGAAAAGTGGACTCAACTTTGATTTGTCTACTGAGTGCTCTACGCCTTCATAGCTCTCTAGCCACATCTGAATTGTTATTTAATCACTAAGTCACGTCCAACTCTTTTGTGACCCCACGGACTGTCAAGGACCCCATGGTCCCCAAGGACCCCAAACTTGCCAGGCTTCTCTGTCCATAGGAGTCTCCAGGTAAGAATACTGGAGTGAGTTGCCATTTCCTTCTCCAGGGGATCTTCACAATCCAGTGGGATCAAACCCATGTCTCTTGCCTCTCCTGAATTGGCAGAAGGAATTCTTTATCACTAAGCCACCTGGAAAGCCCACCCACATCTGAATGGAGGATGCTAAAAGCTAGAAGAAATATTTTATTGCAGTCTTATAATGTTCTCAGTCATTAAGAGTAGCCCTCAAGGAGAAGAGAAGTTAATGGTCCCTGTTAGCACAAACAACAGACCCCTCTACCTGGAGATGAGTCTGTTTACCAGCAACCTGTGTTGCCCAAAACAGAAAGCCAACAAATGATGCAAGATCCAGGGTGGTGGGGGAGACACACACAGGCTCCTTCTCAGTGACAGGGCTCAAAGGAGGGCACCTATGGCGGGCAGAGTAACGTACCCCTCCCTGCCCCACCAAGGAGTAGTAGTGTTAATCGCTCAGTCGTGTCTGACTCTTCTCGACCCCACGGACTGTAGCCCACCAGGATCCTCTGTCCATGGGATTATCCAGGCAAGAACACTGGAATGGGTTGCCATTTCCTCCTCCAGGGGATCTTCCCAACCCAGGGATCAAACCCACATCTCTTACATCTCCTGCACTGGCAGGCAGGTTCTTTACCACTAGCGCCACCTGGGAAGCCCTTGGGAAGATGCCCTGGAGAAGGAAAAGGCTACCCACTCCAGTATTCTAGCCTGGAGAATTCCATGGACTGTAGAGTCCATGGGGTCGCAAAGAGTCAGACAGGACTGAGCCCCACCAAGATGTTCACCTAATTCCCAGGACCTGTGACTTAAGTGATGTTGCACATAAGACACTCAAGATATGATTAAGGTTTAAGCTCTAAGACTGGGAATTAACCCAGGTAAGCCTTATCTAATTGCATGAACTTTAAAACCTGAGAATCTCTCTTGGCTCTGGTCAGAGATCAGATGAAAGGAGGAATAGATTTGAAGCATGAGAAGGACTACGTCCAGGGTTGCTGTCTTTGAACGTGAAGGAAGGAGGCCTCTACCAGCTGGGAATCAGCAGCCAGCCAGCAAGAAAATGAGGACTTTGGTCCTACAACCACAAGGAACTGAACTGTGCCAACACTGGGAAACAGCAAGAAACAGATTCTTCCCTAGAGGCTCCAGAAAGAAGGCTAGCATGCCCACACCTGGATTTTAGTCTAGTAAGACCCCTTCAGACTAACCTACAAAACTGCAAAAAAATTCATAGCTATGGTAATTTGTTATGCCAGCAAAAGAAAACTAACACAGCACCTCTGCTATAAGTCAAGCCATTTTTTCCCCTTTTAAAATATGGACAAGCATCACTCAGGGCTGGGGTAAAGGTGGAAAGCTGTGCTTTTCTAACAGGTGGTGGTTTTGTCTCCTTGGAGCAGTGTCTGACAGGTACCAGCATCCACTGAAAACAGCTTCAGTAATGAAGATCAAGATGACTGCTTTATATATAAACAATACAATTATCTAGGTTCTAAAAGGAAGGCATATAGAGTATAATTAACTGACCTGAGCTGTAAATTGGATGTACAAAAATCCTGTGTTTTTCTCTCAAAGGGGAGAGAAAAGATCTTCATTCCAGGGGGGAAAAAAAAATCAAGATCATATTCATTTGGTTTATTGGGCTATTTAGCTCTCAGGTTCACATCACCATCATGGTGGAGGGGAGCTTTAAAAGGCTCTGTCCTTTAACCTTCTTCAGTAGTTCTCCCCCAACTGACTTTTTCTTGACTGTCAAATGTGTAACAAAAACTCACATCTAAAGACAGAAGGATATGAATTCTGAAATATTCATTTATAAGAGATAGGTACCAATAAAGAAATTTTAAACCCAGCTTCACTTTTATCACCAACTATGTCACTTCTAACATGAATGGCATCTCTTTTACAAACATATGGCACAACCGCCAGGTGCCCGACACTGTCCTCGGCTCAAGAGAGACAAAGTCAGTCCTTGACGAACTGAGCAAGGAAACGGCCGTGTAAACAAAGTCACGCAGTCGTGTCAAAGACTTAAAGCTGAAAGCACAGCCAAGGCCCATGCTTCCCGGACACCTGTGCAGGTGGGAAGGAAGCTGTTTTGAGATGGGAACAGGAGAAAGCCCACGTTTGTTCAACAAGCACATGCACAAATTGGGATACACGGCCACTTTTACAGAAACATGTATGAACATTACCTTTTCTGAAGGACATATGGAAAATGCTGTCTCTAAGGGCTGAGTGTAAGCAAGGCTAGTCCGAGGGCTAGAAGGCGACTCAATTTCTCTATACAAGGCTGTCTGAAGACATTTGCCAAGCACTAGGTCAATCTGGCAAAAATGCCACTTTCCCATTATTATTAAAAGAAGGCAAATAAACACCTTCTTTTCTTGAAGCTGAGGAAAATTTTGCATTAAGCCCACAAATATCTAATTCTTCCCTATTTCCCAATTCTCCTCTCCTGGTCTAAGGTTGGATAAACTAGAGCAACCACAATACTGAGAGGATCTTGAGTTTCAGTTAGCACCTGCTAGCTATTGGAAAGTGAAAGTGAAAGTCGGTCAGTCATGTCCAACTCTGTGACCCCATGGACTATACAGTCTAGAATTCTCCAGGCCGGAATACTGGAGTAGGTAGCCTTTCCCTTCTCTCGAGGATCTTCCCAACCCAAGGATCGAACCCAGGTCTTCTGCATTGCGGGTGGATTCTTTACCAGCTGAACCACATGGGAAGCCCAAGAATACTGGAGTGGGTAGCCTATCCCTTCTCCGGTGGATCTTCTGGACCTAGCAATCAAACCGGGGTCTCCTGCATTGCAGGTGGATTTTTTACCAACTGAGCCATCAGGGAAGCCTAGCTATTGGAAAGGCTGATATTATTATTCATCATGATTACAGGCATACCACCAAAACTGAGTGTTAACTCCTAAAGAACAAAAACTACTGAAAGATGAAGGGTTTTTACAATATTAAAATTTGGGTTTTTAAAAAAACTGCATGAATTTGAACTTGACAAGAAAAATAAACACCTATCAGCAGTTGCCCAGTAAAGACCTGAAAACAAAGGCAGGTGGAAAGGAGAAAGTCTGCAAATCATTCTGGAGAGATAACGTAATTTATACTTTAATGTCAGAAAGGGATGACTACAGGAGTGATTTTCGGGTATTACTTTTATAATACAGGCACAGAGTTCATAAAAGTTGAGGAGAAATGTGCATGACTGTTTTTTATACAAGGACGTGTCTCCAATCAAAAGAGCAATCCCACAAATGAGACGGGTTCCCTTGAATCCAAATGTCCCCTAGATGGAACTTTCCTACATGCTGGTGGGAATGTACATCGGTGCAGCCACTATGGAAAACAGTATGGAGGTTCCTCAGAAAACTAAAAACAGCTACCACATGACCCAGCAATTCCACTCCTGGGTATATCTCTGGGAAAAAAAATGAAAACACTAATTCGAAAAGATGCATGCACCCCAAAGTTCACAGCAGCATTACTTACAATTAAGATATGGAAGGAGACTGTGTCCACCAAGAGATGAATGGATAAAGAGGATGTGATATTTACGCATGCACACACACACACACACACATATATACAAAATGGAATATCACTCAGCCATAAAAAGAATGAAATTTTGCCATCTGCAGAACATGAAAGGACTTGGAGAGCATTATGCTAAGTGAAGTAAGGCAGACAAATGTTGTGTGATATCACTTATATGTGAAATCTAAAAAATACAATGAACTCCTGAGCATAACCTAAAAGAAGCAGACTCACAGATAGAAGAAACAAGTGATTACCAGGGACGAGGGAAGGGGGGCAACCTAGGGGTGGAGGAGAGGGAAGTACAAGACAGATGCAAGGATGTACTGCATAACATGGAGAATATTGCTAATATTTTTCGATAATTGTAAATGGAATGTAACCTTTAAAAATTACATATATAAAAAGAAACATCTCCGTAGATAGGCCTCAGAGCCAGAAGAAAAAAAAAAAAGTGAAAATCCATAAAAGGGGAAAAAAAACCAAGAAAATGAGAAGAAAAAAAAAGCTTGAGCTCAGGTCTGCTTGTTTGCAAAGCCACATTTCTTCCCAGCCTTAACCAAGGAAGTCAAACCACTCTGCCTGACTTCTCTAAGGAACAGAACATTCAGGAACAGAATGCACTCAGGAGAAGAAAGAGGTCAAATTACCCTTCACTACAAAGCCATGCCTGCTAATAAAGTCCAGGCAATCAACACGAGAACATGATTTACGGACCCACATCTCTAATTTGGCAAAAAAAAAAAAAAACCCAAAAACTAGAAATATAGCTTTTACTTAGATGAACGGGAGGTTCTCAAAAATGAAATACTCTCCAAAAACAAAAATAAACAGACTCAAACTGGAGGGAGTTTGGAAACTTCCCTGGTGGTTCAGTGGTTAAGACGCCACGCTTTGACCGTAGGGGGCATGGATTTGATCCCTAGCCCGGAAACTAAGATCTTGTATGCCGTGTGACGCAGCAAGAGGAAGGAAAAGAGTGGAAGGATCTTGAAGGGACCGAGAGCGGAACTTACATAGATCTGGTTTCTCTTGTAGCGCTGGTACAAGTTGTGCATGATGGCACCCCCGTGGAGCTCCGTCAGGGTGGCCATGTCATCCACGCCCTCCTCATCCATGGGGTGCATAGGCATCACTTTCTGGTGTGTAATTGTGCTCTGCTTGTACGTGAATACCTGACGGGGGAAATGAATTCACAGCTTAATTATGGGCAATGAACAGTTTCCACTGACCATTTCCCAACTCACAATACAATCTCAGTACAAATCTGGCAAAAGGATCCTGAATCCACCACCAAAACTCAGACTGCAGAGAACGCTTTAATTTCCTTCATGCCACCTACCTATTTTTGTGCTAGGTCGCTTCAGTCGTGACAGACTCTTGGACCATAAGGACTATAGCCCACCAGGCTCCTCTGTCAGTGGGATTCTCCAGGCAAGAATACTAGAATGGGTTGCCATTTCCTCCTCCAGGGAATCTTCCCAACCCAGGGATCGAACCCATGTCTCTTACGTCTCCTGCACTGGCAGGAGGGAGCTTGGCCACTAGCGCCACTTGGGAAATCTCACCTATTTTTAACATTAGCAAATTTGTTTTGACAATTGACATTCGATGTCCCTAAAAGACATTTGTTCAAGTACTAACCCTCCTATGGGAATCACAGAAATGATAACATTTTCAGTTCACTTTTCTCCCACTGATACAAAAGCAGTAACAGTTAAGAAGCTGGCTGACCAACCTTTCAGAAAGTAATTTGATTTCACTGTGTAATATATTCAAGGGACCATGGGATATAGTTCAAAGCTTCCTAATAAAGCTCTTCAATCTAAGTGTTGTCACAAAATTCACCATACAGCCTGGACATTTGTTCAGAGACTGACACACGACTTCTCAGGATAGTCTGAAAAATATTCTTAGGCACGATCCCTTCTCAACTGAGATATATAAATAGCATTCCTCTGATCTTTAGGAAAACAAACCCTCTCAGATTTAAAATACAACTGGTTTGGGACTTCCTTGGCTGTTCAGTGGTTAAGACACCACACTTCCACTGCAGGGGGCACAGGTTCAATCCCTGGTTGGATAACTAAGATCCTTTATGCAGCAGGGAGCAGGTAAAAGGAAAAAAAGTTAAATAAATAAATTACAATTGGTTTGCCTGTTTGACAGCCTAAAAGTGAAAGTCACTCAGTCATGTCCAACTCTGCGACCCCATGGACTATACAGTCCATGGAATTCTCCAGGCCAGAATACTAGAGTGGGTAGCCTTTCCCTTCTCCGGGGGATCTTCCCAACCCAGGGATTGAACTGGGGTCTCTTGCATTGCAGACAGATTCTTTACCAACTGAGCTATCAGGGAAGCCCTATCTTGCTTTAAACTCCAAAACCAGTGGTGGGTGCTGCATATGTGTTGTATTGTTTCATTGTTGTTGTCTATTTGTTAAGTCATGTCTGACTCTTTTGCAACCTCATGACTATAGCCCACCAGGCTCCTCTGTCCATCGGATTTTCTGGGCAAGAATACTGAGTGGGTTGCCATGTCCTTCTCCAGGGGATTTTCCCAACCCAGGGATCGAACTCACATCTCCTGCATTGGCAAGTAGGTTCTTTACCACTGAGCCACCAGGGAAGCCCATTGTATTGTGTACCGGAGACAACT
The DNA here is from genome assembly GCF_019320065.1 of Cervus canadensis. Lineage (NCBI taxonomy): Eukaryota > Metazoa > Chordata > Mammalia > Artiodactyla > Cervidae > Cervus > Cervus canadensis. The sequence continues at coordinate 53,012,055 of NC_057401.1, read as the reverse complement.
CGGACACTGCAAGACTGATTATAGAACACGCATGGACTTCTAAAATCTACACTGGATTCTTTCATCACCATTGATTGGGTACAGTATTAACTGCACCCATTCAGCTTCATATGCTGACCAGTTTGACCATACTTACAAACTCTGGTACATAAAACAATCATTCAAAGATGAAGTCTACCCCCTATTTATTTACTGTATACTTTTATATACAGTGAATAATCACAGAAAAGTAATCAAACTGATCACATGGACCACAGCCATGTCTAACTCAATAAAACTATGAGCCATGCCGTGTAGGGCCAACACAAGACAAATGGGTCATGGTGGAGAGTTCTGACAAAACATGGTCCACTGGAGAAGGGAATGGCAAACCACTTCAGTATTCTTGCCTTGAGAACCCCATGAACAGTGTGAAAAGGCAAAATGAAAGGACACTGAAAGATGAACTCCCCAGGTCAGTAGTTGCCCAATATGCTAGTAGAGATCAGTGGAGAAAAAACCCGAGAAAGAATGAAGAGACGGAGCCAAGGCAAACACAACGCCCAGTTGTGGATGTGACTGGTGATGGAAGTAAAGTCCGATGCTGTAAAGAGCAATATTGCATAGGAACCTGGAATGTTGAGTCCATGAATCAAGGTAAATTAGAAGTGCTCAAACAGGAGATGGCAAGAGTGAACATCGACATTTTAGGAATCAGTGAACTAAAATGGACTGGGTGGGTGAATTTAACTCAGATGACCATTATATCTACTACTGTGGGCAAGAATCCCTAAGAAGAAATGGAGTAGCTCTCATAGCCAACGAGAGAGTCCAAAATGCAGTACTTGGATGCAAACTCAAAAATGACAGAATGATCTCAGTTCGTTACCACGGCAAACCATTCAACATGACAGTAATCCAAATCTATGCCCTGACCAGAAATGCTGAAGAAGCTGAAGCTGAATGGTTCTATGAAGACCTACAAGACCTTACACCAAAAAAAGATGTCCTTTCCATTATAGGGGACTGGAATGCAAAAGTAGAAAGTCAAGAGATACCTGGAGTAACAGGCAAATTTGGCCTTGAGTACAGAATGAAGCAGGTCAAAGGCTAACAGAGTTTTGTCAAAAGAACACACTGGTCATAGCAAACACCCTCTTCCAACAACACAAGAGAAGACTCTGCACATGGACATCACCAGATGGTCAACACCGAAATCAGATTGATTATACTCTTTGTAGCTGAAGATGGAGAAGCTGTATACAGTCAGCAAAAACAAGACTGGGAGCTGACTGTGGCTCAGACCATGAACTCATTGCCAAATTCAGACTGAAAGTAGGGAAAACCACTAGACCATTCAGGTATGACCTAAATTAAATCGCTTACAATTATACACTGGAAGTGACAAATAGATTCAAGGGACTAGATCTGATAGACAGAGTGCCTGATGAACTATGGACAGAGGTTCGTGACACTGTATAGGAGGCAGGGATCAAGACCATCTCCAAGAAAAGAAATGCAAAAAGGCAAAATGGTTGTCTGAGGAAGCCTTACAAATAGCTGTGAAAAGAAGAGGAGCAAAAAGCAAGGAGAAAAGGAAAGACATACCCATTTGAACGTAGAGTTCCAAAGAATAGCAAGGAGAGATAAGAAAGCTTTACTCAGTGATAAATGCAAAGAAACAGAGGAAAACAATAGAATGGGAAAGTCTAGAGATCTCTTCAAGAAAATTAGAGATACCAAAGGAAAATTTCATGCAAAGATGGGCACAATAAAGACAGAAATGGTATTGACCTAACAGAAGCAGAGGATATTAAGAAGAGGTGGCAAGAATACACAGAAGAACTATACAAAAAAGATTTTCATGACGCAGATAACAACAAGGGTGTGATCACTCACCTAGAACCAGACATCCTGGAATGCCAAGTCAAGTAGGCCTTAGGAAGCATCACTATGAATAAAGCTGGTGGAATTTCAGCTGAGATATTTCAAGTCCTAAAAGATGATGCTGTGAAAGTGCCGCACTCAATATACCAGCAAATTTGGAAAACTCAGCAGTGGCCAAGGGACTGGAATAGGTCAGTTTTCATTCTTCCAATCCCAAAGAAAGGCAAAGCCAAAGAATGTTCAAACTACTGCACAACTGCACTCATCTTACATGCTAGCAAAGTAATGCTCAAAATTCTCCAAGTCAGGCTTCAGCAATACATGAACTGTGAACTTCCACATGTTCATGCTGGATTTAGAAAAGGCAGAGGATCCAGAGATCAAATTGCCAACATCCGCTGGATCATAGAAAAAGCAAGAGAGTTCCAGAAAAACATCTACTTATGCTTTATTGACTACGCCAAAGCCTTTGATTGTGTGGATCACAACAAACTGTGGAAAATTCTTAAAGAGATGGGAATACCAGACCACCTTACCTGCCTCCTGAGAAATCTGTATTTCCATATAGAAACAACAGTTAGAAATGGACATGGAAAAACAGACTGGTTCCCAATAGGAAAAGGAGTACACCAAGACTGTATATTCTCATCCTGCTTATTTAACTTACATGCAGAGTATATCATGCAAAATGCCAGGCTGGATGAATCACAAGCTGGAATCAAGATTGCTGGGAGAAATATCAATAACCTCAGATAACACAAATGACACCACCCTTAAGGCAGAAAGTGAAAAGGAACTAAAGACCCTCTTGATGAAAGTGAAAAAGGAGAGTGAAAAAAGCTAACTTAAAACTCAACATTCAGAAAACTAAGATCATGGCATCTGGTCCCATCACTTAATGGCAAATAGATGGGGAAACAACGAAAATAGTGAGAGACTTTATTTTTTGAACTCCAAAATCACTGCAGATGGGGACTGCAGCCATGAAATTAAAAGACGCTTACTCCTTGAAAGAAAAGTTATGACCAACCTAGACAGCATATTAAAAAGCAGAGACATTACTCTGTCAACAAAGGTCCATCTAGTCAACTATGGTTTTTCCAGTAGTCATGTATGGATGTGAGAGATGGGCTATAAAGAAAGCTGAGCACTGAAGAATTGATGCTTTTGAACTGTGGTGTTGGAGAAGACTCTTAAGAGCCCCTTGGACTCAAGAAGATCAAACCAGTCAACCGTAAAGGAAATCAGTCCTGAATATTCATTGGAAGGACTACTGCTGAAGCTGACACTCCAATCCTTTGGCCACATGATGGGAAGAACTGAATCACTGGAAAAGACCCTGATGCTGGGAAAGATTGAGGGCAGGAGGCGAAGAGGACGACAGAGGATGAGATGGTTGGATGGCATCACTGACTTGATGGCCATGAGCCTGAGTAAGCTCTGGGAGTTCGTGATGGACAGGGAAGCCTGGCGTGCTGCTGCCCACGGGGTCACGAAGAGTCAGACACACTGAGTGACTCAACTGATTCTTTTCACTGATACTTTTATGTTTGTCCTTCAAATAAAAACACCAAGATGTAAAAGCAAAATGTAGACAACACAAAAAATGTGATCTACACAAGCTCACGTGTGCACATGCACACAAAGTAACTTTCTTGAACAGTACCCGCAGATTGGGGAATTCTAATTTTCAACGTCAACCAGTTGTCTGAATATTCATTGGAAGGATTAATGCTGAAGCTTCAATAGTTTGGCTACTGATGCAAAGAACTGACTCACTGGAAAAGACCCTGATGCTGAGAAGACTGAAGGAGGAGGAGAAGACGGCAGCAGAGGATGAGATGATTGGACGGCATCACTGACTCAACAGACACGAATTCAAGCAAACTCCGGGAGATAGTGAAGGACAGGGAAGCCTGCCAAGTTTGCAGCTCTTGGGGTCACAGAGTTGGACAGTACTTAACAACGTAACAACAAGAAGTTGCCTATATGGAAACAAATAGCATGTTATTTGGGAGTGACACAGCAAGAAAAGCAGAAGTACCAACCCAATGGTTTCCATAAACCATGGAAAAAGGTGGCATGTTTTGTTTTATTTTCCAGAGAAAAATGAAAACTTCAGTGGTGTCACTTCTGCCACATAAACCACAAGGGTCGGTCAGAACCAGTCCTGAGAGACTGCTCGAGGCCAGGGCAGACCCCAGCCATCTCATCTGAGGTCCAGCCACTTTCCCAGCTTTTTCCGAGCCCAGACACCTGCCAGGAGAAGTGTCAGCCCCAGCAGCCCCACCTCATAGGGAGGTGGCCACCCCACCACATAAGTGCCCCCGAAAGAGTAGGACAGGTCTGGGGCCACTGAGGGCATGCAAGGGGGCTATGCCACAGCCAAGATGACCAGGTATTACAGAAAAACATCAAGAAATTCAAGAGTGTAGAAACACAAGGTATCAGACCCTCATTTTAACTCATTAACATCAAACAAGAAAGTTAAATACATTTAGGCTGACAGTGGCGGCCATCTTGGGCTTCACAGGTAGCTCAGCGGTAAAGAATCCATCTGCCAATGTGGGAGACACAGGTTCAATCCCTCGGTCAGGAAGATCTCCTGGAGGAGGAAATGGCAACCCACTCCAGTATTCTTGCCTAGAAAATTCCATGGACAGCGGAGGCTGGCGGTCTATAGTCCATGGGGTCACCAAGAATCAGACACGACTGAGTACATAATGACTAAGTATTTATGTCACATGTAACCTTCTGTTGCCTTTTTAACACCTTGGGAACAGTAAGACAACCTATAGTCCAAGTAAGCATCTCAGAGCTGGGCACATGGTCTCTGAAAGAATGGCAATCACTATAAGTTGAGTCCCCACCTTAGTACATGACTTTCTCATAGGTTTTCAGATACACGCTGTGTCAGATGTAGGCATGTGGCCATTCCAGGAGTGGGGCAGTCAAGAGAATGAGCGCTATTCCTTCTCCTGACCTCAGAGAGAAAGAATCAGGATAGACTGTAACAGTTACATAAATAAGAGGTTATGTACAGGAAAGAAATATCATGCCAAAACAGAGGGCTGCAGCTGTTCAAAACAGTGATTATTTCAAAGAACAGTGGGTAAAGCAGAGAAAATGTATGTGTGAAGGAAAGGCAGAGAGAACCATCCATTCTCTCTCTGTTAACCCATAGAGATGGGTTAACATTTGCAAAGATTTTACAGTGATGCCTGGTACATAGATAAGTGTCTGATAAATTAACAAAGAAAATCCATACATTCAAACAAATATTTACTGATGTGTTCTAGGCATTGGGAATACGATGGATGTTCTAATAAGGGGAAGGAAAAAGCAGAAATGGGCAAGTAAATATAACACTGTGCAGATGGTGATGAATATCTATGAAGACATAAATGAGGGCAAAGGGATTAAGCACCCAGAGGGGTTACTTTATGTTGTGTTTAAAGACAACCCTCACTGATCAGGTAACATCAAAGTAGAAACCCTAAGGAAGAAAGGAATGGAAGCAGGCTCCTGCATTCATTTTGTTAAAGTACACTGGTTGAATAAATAGCTAATTTGGAAATATTTCAAAGGATTAGTAAGACTCACCATCTTGTTCAAGAATTTTTAAGGAGAGCCGTTTGAACTACCAGAAGTCATTCCTATGGAACAACAGACAGGGTACAAGTTGCACAACTTTATCCCCAAACAGCAAAAAAGAAAATTCTAGGGCTAAGGAATGGAATTCTTTTTACAGGAATTTTTTGGGAACAAACAACAGCCAAAACGCAATAGCAAAGTGAATTCCTCTAAACCCAACTAAAAACAAACTGAGTGACTTCAATGGGGCATATATTAGGAGAAAGGTGGTAAAGGTTAAGAAACGGGGCAAAGTATAGAAGATTAATAGACAGGAAATCAATTTAGAGAAAACGGGACCTTAGAACAAATAGCTCCTGTTACAGAAATAAAAGCTCACTGGTCACAAGATGGACTGGATTAAGCATGGGAACAAAACTAAGGCCACCCATCAACCCTACTGGGGCCTCAGAGAAGGTTTGCCCAACACTGGGTCCAACTCTGTATGAAAAAATGAAAATCAAGAAGTTAAGTAATTAATTTAAAAAACAGCTGAGCCATTTTCAATCCCTTTATTCTAATCCTAGCAAAGTACACATATGGCAGGAAACCCCCATCAGGCTTATGTGCAAGGTTTTATAGTCTATAGTGACATACTATAGGGGCTTCCCTGATAGTTCAGCTGGTAAAGAATCTGCCTGCAAGGCAGGAGACCTGGGTTCAATCCCTGGGTCTGGAAGACCCCATGAAGGGAAAGGCTACCCACTCCAGTATTCTGGCCTAGAGAATTCCATGGACTGTACAGTCCACGGGGTTGCAAAGAGTCAGACACGACTGAGCGACCTTCACTTCACTCCATAGTGACATACACAGATTTCTCTTATTACAATTCGTTAGCAACCCCCAGTCACAAAAATCTAACTTTTCTGATCAGAGAGGAAAAAACAGAAAAAAAAAAAAAAATCTTATGTCCTCTCCTGATGGACAGATGGGATAGACCATGCTCTCAGTCTGGGTAACTTCATTTCCCATGAGCTTGGCATTTCTTCTAGAGAAGGTCTCAGTTTGGCTCTCCAGGGTACAGTTGGCAAGGTCTGTAAACATTTTCGGTTGTCACAACTGTGAGGGATGGGGGGGAAGGGCGCTAATGGCATCCAGTCGGTAAGGTCAAGAATGCTGCTATAGACATCTGAGAATTATCCAGCCCAAAAGTCACGAGGACCAGGGGGAGATATCATGATCTAGGAATGCCCTGATGTGCCTTCCAACCAGATGTTTAGGTAGATACCAGGAAAAAATGACGAGTCAGCCAATGCCTATAAGCAAAACCTTTCATAAAACACAGACAAATCTTTTGGAAACAATTTTAAAGATAAAAACATTTAACAGAGGTAAATCAAAGGTCAGCAGGACAATACTATATAATTTGGTTTTTGATTCTTATTTGACCCAAGTTAAGAAGGGTGATGGGTGATGATTTACAATGATGGTGGTCACTAAGCAATGGGGTTTGCTTCTATTTGTTATCGTTTTCTTTTTTAAGGAAAATTTTTTACTGGAGTATAGTTGATTTACAATGTTATGCTACTTTCAGGAGTACAGCAGAGTGAACCAGTTATACATATCCAACTATCTACTCTTTTTTAGATTATTTTCCCAAAGAGGCCATGACAGAATACTGAATAGAACTCCCTGTGCTATACAGCCAGTCCTTATTACTTACCTATAATGGCAACCCCGCTGTAGTATTCTTACCTAGGAAATTCCAAGGACAGAGGAGCCTACAGTCCATGAGGTTGCAAAAAAGTTGGACATGATTTTCCGACTAAGCAACAAGTGTGTATATACATGAATCCCAATCTTCCCGTTTATCCCTCCCTTACTTCCTGGTGACCATAAGCTTATTTCGTACATCTGTAACTATTTCTGTTTTATAGTTACAGATAGTATCATTTTCTAATTGTACTGTATTACCGTCTCAGACAACATGTTCCACACTATTTCCACCCTGTCTCCCTGACCCAGGGCTCTCGGACCTGCCGTTTCTGTGTCTGGGCCACTGACATCCCACTAATGTCCCTGATGTCTCCACCCAAATGTCACCTTCTCAGAAGGCACCAGTGGTTTCGTGTGAAGGACACCCTGCCACCTTCCTCCTGATTCTATCACATCTGTTTTTTTAGCTCCTGTGACAGTTTGCAATCACTTTAATCTATTATCTCCCTTGTTTCAAAACCATCTCCCTCCCAACTCAGAAACCTCTCGTCAATATATTTCAACTCTTTGGACCACAACCTACAGGCAAAAAATGTGTTTTACACTGTGAACTACTATACACACAGTTTCACAAGGGTTTCGTAAAACACCATGAAGTTTGGTGCATCCCAGTGTCTTCTCTTTGTAATGTCAGTTGTGACTCTCTAAACTGACTTCATACCTCACTATAGAGAAAACTCAGTCTGGAAACTCTACAAAGGCAGGACGCATGCTTACCTTGTTTCTCAGCGACCAGCCTTGGCCCACCATACAGACTCAGGAAATATTGAATAAATGGTCCTGGCCTTCAAAATGGGTACAATACATAGGGAGAGGCAGCGGTGGGTACTGACCAGATATGGCCTCGGAGTCAGACCTGGCTGGACTCTGTTCTCCGAGATCTATGCTTTCATAGCCCAGGGATAATGAGCCAGATGCTTAACCTCCCTGGCCCATGATTTTCCCCATTGATAAAGTAAGAATGGTGATGATTATCCCTCACTCATAGCATTACTGTGAAAACTAAAAATAATGTGGTAAGTGTTAGTCAATCAGTTGTGCCTGACTCTGTGACCCTATGGACTGCAGCCCGCCAGGCTCCTCTATCCATGGAATTCTCCGGGCAAGAATACTGGAGTGGGTAGCCATTCCCTTCCCCAGGGGTTTTTCCCAACCCAGGGATCGAACCTGGGTCTCCTGCATTGCAGGCAGATTCTTTACCATCTGAGCTACCAAGAAAGTCCATTGTGGGTAAAAGTCACAGCAACTGAAATCAACAAGGGCTCTGTGAAGGGAGAAATTCCTATAAGGGGGCCATCATGCAAGGAAGAGAAGTGAAGTGAAGTGAAGTGGAAGTCGCTCAGTCGTGTCCGACTCTTTGCGACCCCATGGTCTACACAGTCCATGGAATTCTCTAGACCAGAACACTGGCGTGGGTAGCCTTTCCCTTCTCCATGGGATCCTCCCAACCCAGGGATCGAACCCAGGTCTCCTGCATTATGGGCAGATTCCTTACCAGCTGAGTCACCAGGAAAGCCCAAGAAGACTGGAGTGGGTAGCCTAATCCCTTCTCCAGCGGATCTTCCTGACCCAGGAATCGAACCAGGGTCTCCCTCATTGCAGGCAGATTCTTTGCCAACTGAGCTATTAACGAAGCCTATAATGCAAGGAACAATGTAGAATATTCTCTAAGGAAAGAATCAAGACTCAGAGATGGGGGACTCCTCCTCCTCAGACAAGGGCCTGAACACCAGCTGGGGGTGGTAGGGCAGAGCCAAAAGGAGGTGGGGATTTATTCAGATCTACCTTTTTTACGATGATCTTGCCCAGCACTGCATCTGATGAAAGACAACACAACACACTTTCTTCTTCTATTTTAATCCTTTTGCACAAATGTGGCTGGCTTTGTTTAGATTTTCCCTGAAATGCAACTTCATTTGTGTGGGGAGATGGGGTTTCTTAATTTACTTTCCATCTTTCTTTCATTTCTTGGTTCATGAATTAAAGCATGATCGACGAGAAAGGTTAAGACTTTTGCCTCCAGACATGTGGCTAAAATGATCATGTAAACCAAAGACAAGCTTCCTCATGTCAAGCTCCATGGACTCTAAGTCTCTGCGGCTATGACCTTAGGACAGGCTGTAGAAGGAAGCCACCTACTTAACTGAAACTCTGCCCTGGCCTGTTCAGTGGCTGCCCCAAGGAGACTGGAGAAAGTATTTGGGACACAAAAATGTAAAGTCCGTTAGAAAGTTCCACTGGAATCTTACTAAAGGCAAAATGATACATGCCTACTCTCCGAGTGAGCAGGGGAAAAAAAAATGGCATCAGCGCTTTGCTTTCAGCTCAAATTTGTCAGAGTAAATACATCTTAATTGCACGGCCCACGGAGGGTAAAATGATCTTTACATAAATAAAGATTCTGTTACTCTAACCTCCCCCTTGCATTTGTGAGATGACTGGCTTCTAATTATAGATAAAACAAGATTATTTTCTTTTTTCGGAGACTCAAGCTAGTTGTGAGATTAAGTCATTTAAACCATCAGTGGGTTTGCAATGTCCAGTAGGGCGAGATGCATGGCATGTGGGTGATAAACCAAAATAGCAGAGAGAGGTGGGCAGAGGGCGCTGGGATTTATTGAGCACTGGCTGCGTGAGTCAGGCACGTTTGATCCTCAGGGGCGAAGGAAACACCATTGCTCACTTCTTAAAGAAACCGCTCAAGAAGATTCAGAGAAGCTGAGAAATCTACCCATAGCACACAGCACAGTGAGCAGTCAATTCCTTGAGATCACGGCAAAGGCGATTCCCACCCTAGAGAGACACGAGGTCAGAGACGCTCCCGCCGCTGCCACTAACCGGCTGGGACTCCCTGGCACGTTCAACAGAGTCAGTGGTTACGATCCTTGGCCATTTGGAGGAGTTCAGTTCAGTTGCTCAGTCGTGTCCGACTCTTTGCCACCCCATGAACCGCAGCATGCCAGGCCTCCCTGTCCATCACCAACTCCCGGAGTCCACCCAAACCCATGTCTATTGAGTCAGTGATGCCATCCAACCATCTCATCCTCTGTCATCCCCTTCTCCTCCTGCCCTCAATCTTTCCGAGCATCCGGGTCTTTTCAAATGAGTCAGCTCTTCGCATCAGGTGGCCAAAGTATTGGAGTTTCAGCTTCAACATCAGTCCTTTCAATGAACACCCAGGACTGATCTCCTTTAGGATGGACTGGTGGATCTCCTTGCAGCCCAAGGGACTCTCAAGAGTCTTCAATACCCCAGTTCAAAAGCATCAATTCTTCGGCATTCAGCTTCCTTTATAGTCCAACTCTCACATCCATACATGACCACTGGAAAAACCATAGCCTTGACTAGACGGACCTTTATTGACAAAGCAATGTCTCTGCTTTTTAATCTGCTGTCTAGGTTGGTCATAACTTTCCTTCCAAGGAGTAAGCGTCTTTTAATTTCATGGCTGCAGTCACCATTTGGAAGAGAGGGGAGCAGAAAGTACAGTATCACTGCCCTCCCAGCGTGCCAGATTTATTTCTCTCACTTACCCCATGAGTTTTCATTTATTTACTCTCTCCAGTTCCCTCGGTCATTCGTACCAGGCTGTGAGCTGGACCCCAGGAATACAAACATGAATTAAATGGTCTCTTTTCAAAGGGCTTATCGACCACCAAGGGATCAGAAAAATAAACAGGCAATCCTCACCACGTGGTGGGGGCTGTCAGAGAGTCAGATGTGAACCGGCCACGTGGGATGGCCCAGGGCCAGGCAAGAGCACACAGCCCAGGGCACCCGGGTAGCAGAGTATGGCTGGGAGGGGGGTGGGGGGCTCTCGGTCCAGAGTGGCCCTTGCCCTCTGACCCAAGGAACGGAGAGCTACATACGTAGCTAAGGAAGGGGGGGCAGCACTTGTTATCTATTCATCATCATGAACAAGTCAGTATCAAACGTGACACTAAGATTGTTTTTCGAGTGACAGATAAAAGGAGAAATCTCACTACATAATGCAATTCAAGGAGATCAGCTTTCGAGAAACTCCACAGGAAAGCAATGTCTGAATCAATGCTAGGAGTGATCTCTACATACACTGTTGTCCCCCAAATGGACACTGTGTCTTTCTGCTTTTATGTGCACAAATATCACTACCAAATGCATCAGTGATGACAGGCACTACCCAGAGTCAGGAAGCTCCGGCTACCAGTCACTGACAGTCACTCTTAAGCACTGAGCCCGAATCTTTCTGATGACACTGCAGAGTGTGCAGAGAGACGAAGAGGACTAAAAGTCCAAGAAGCCAAAGACAGCCAGGAAGCTAATCTGTGGACAGCACGCCTGCTCAGGCACCCAGGGAGCCTTGCCACACAAAACGAAAAAAATGAAGTCGCTCAGTCGTGTCCGACTCTTTGCGACCCCATGCATTGAAGCCCATGGAATTTTCCAGGCAAGAGTACTGGAGTGGGTTGCCATTTCCTTTTCCAGGGGTTCTTCCTGAAACCAGGGATCAAACCCAGGTCTCCTGCATTGCAGGCAGAGGCTTTACCTCTGAGCCACCAACCAGCACACAAATGCAACTCACTGACTCGTCCTGGCAACTGCCTGCCAGCCAAGAAGCGTTCGTCACTCAGTCCTGTCCAACTCGGCAATCCCATGGACTGTAGCATGCCAGGTTCCTCTGTCCAGGCGAGAATACTGGAGTGGGTTGCGATGCCCTTCTCCAGGGGATCTTCCTGACCCAGGGATCTGAACCCGGGTCTCTCACATTGCCGGCAGATTCTTTCCTTACCATCTGAGCCTCCAGGGGATACCCTGACTCTGGCCCCTCCCTGGTGAATCTCAGAGAAAAAGGTTAACAGCCACAGTGACCTGGCATGGTTGTAATAAATGACTCTCTCACACACACAAGAACATATTACCATGTTTACATATTAAGGAAAATAAGATCTCCAATCGGAATTTATACACACATTAAGAGTTGTGATTTTGTAGAAGAATTTAGTACATATTTCTTTTAAACGCTAAACACATTTTTTTTTTTAGCCATTAAGAAAAAATTTTAGGAAAATCATCTGCACAAAGAAAATTCACACCTGTCCCAGCTGAGCTAGGTTCTAAAGCTTCCTTGTAGCTGCTGTGACCACCCAGGCCAAGTCTACCCAGAAAAAGACCACGTTCACGCTCCTTAGGTCAGTCTTTCCACACTGAAGAATTCAGCGTTCAGAAAACAATCACTATATTTTAATGTGTTTTCATTATAGAGTTACACTGAGCTATGGTAAGATAAATCTATGACGATATTAGACTATGCACACACACAGTATAATCCTAAGTTTGTTTGTTTGTTTTTTAAATACACACACAAGGACAAACACACAGGCATACACATACACACCAGCAATTGTACTCCTGGGCATTTGCTCTAAATAAATGAAAACATCCGCACAAAAATGTACACATGAATGTTCACAGCAGCTTTATCTGTAACAGGTGAAGGCTGAAAAAGTTGGTCCCAGAAGGTTACAAGCCATATGATTCCATTTCTATTATATAAGATTCCCAAAATGACCCAATTACAGCAAATGAAAGCCAGATTGGTATGGCTGGAGGCTAAGGAGGGGGTGGAGGAGGAGACAACTTGCTGGATCCTTGTGCTGATGGAAAGGTTCTGTATCATCAAAGGAAACTGGGTAAAAGGGTATACAGGATCTTTCTGAACTAGTACTTACAAATGCATGTGGATCTACAATGATCTCAGAACAAAACACTTAATTAAAAAAAAAAATTTAAATATGTGCCAAAAGCCTAGAAGAAAATAGATCACAACTCCAATAACGGGTCACAAACTTATAGGTGTTTGTGTTTTAATACTTTTCCATAATTTTTTTCTATTTTCTAAACTTTCTTAAACAGTTTCAGGCTTAAAGAGAAATCAGTTCAATCAAAATTATTATTAATGAACATATCCAGATACATGTAACTAATTCAATGAATCTTTGAAAAATGAGTACTGCAGAACTGCTTTCAAAAAATAACAAAAACAAAATGAAATAGTAAACCTCCCCCAAGGGTCACCAGCTACTGGAAAAAGAAAGGGCTTCCTTGACCCGCTTGTTTTACACAGAGTAAGTTCAACCCTTTACACAGAGTAAGTTTCTACAAGCCAAGAAGTAGGGATATGACAAAAGCCCAGGAACCCCAATTCTTGAGACAAACATTCGACAAGCTCTCACTTCCACAGTTTCTTGCCCTCACAGGCAAATTCTACCAAAAGTTTAGAGAAGGGCTAACATGTATCCTGCTCAAATTCTTCCAGAAAATCACAGAGGAAGGAAAATTCCCAAATTCATTTTAGGAGGCCACCATCACCCTGATATCAAAACCAGACAAAGATGCCACACACAAGGGAAATTACAGGCCAATACCACTGATGAACATAGATGCAAAAATCCTCAACAAAATCCTAGCAAAGAGAATCCAACAGTACATTAGAAGGATCATACATCATGATCAAGCAGGCTTTATCCCAGGGGTGCAAGGATTCTTCAATATATGCAAATCAATCAAAGTAATATACCATATTAACAAATTGAAAACTAAAATTATATGATCATTCATTAGATGCAGAGAAAGCTTTTGACAAAATTCAACAGCCATTTGTGAACACTCTCCAGAAAGCAGGCACAGAAGGAACATACCTCAACATAATAAAGGCCGTATATGACAAACCCAGAGCAAACATTATTCTCAATGGTGAAAAACTGAAAGCATTTCCTCTAAGATCAGAACAAGACAAGGGTGCCCACTCACACCACTATTATTCAACATAGTTTTGTGAGTCCTAGCCACAGCAATTAGAGAAGAAAAAGAAATAAAAGGAATCCAGATTGGAAAAGAAGTAGCCTCGGTTTGCAGATGACATACTATACATAAAATAACCCTAAAGACACCATCAAGGAATTACTAGTGCTAATCAATGAATATAGCAAAGTTGCAGGATATAAAATTAATTCACAGAATCCTTTGCATTCTTATACACTAACAATGAAAAATCAGAAAGAGGAATTAAGGAAACAATCCCATTCACCACTGCTAAAAGAATAAATACCTAGGAATAAACCTACTCAAAGAGAAAAAAGACCTGTAGGCAGAAAACCATAAGACACTGATGGATGAAATCAAAGATGACACAGAGGAACAGATATACCATGTTCCTAGATTGGAAAAAAACCAATATTGTGAAAGTGACTATACTACCCAAAGTGACCTACAGATTCAATGCAATCCCTATCAAACTACCAATGGTATTTTTCACAGAACTAGAATAAAAATTTTAGAATTTGTTTAGAAATACAAAAGACCTTGAATAGCCAAAGCAATCTTAAGATCTTAAGAATGGAGCTAGCGGAAACAATCTGTCTGACTTCAGACTATAGTACAAAGCTACACTCATCAAGATGGTATAAAAGAAAAGAGGTAGTTGCTCAGTCATGCCCAACTCTTTGCAACCCCGTGGACTGCAATGCACCAGGCTCCTCTATCCATGGGATTTTTCAGGCAAGGATACTGGAGTGGTTTGCCATTTCCTTCTCCAAGGGATCTTACCAACCCAGGGATCGAACCTGGGTCTCCTACACTGCAGAGAAACTCTTTACTGATTGAGCTACATGGTACTGGCACAAACACAGAAATATAGACCAATGGAACAAAATAGAAAGCCCAGAGATAAGCCCATGCACCTATGGGTACCTTATCTTTAACAAAAGAGGCATACAAAATTCTATACAACGGAGAAAAGACAGTCTCTTCAATAAGTGGTGCTCGGAAAACTGGACAGCTGCATGTAAAAGCATGAAATTAGAACACTAACAGCATACACAAAGATAAACTCAAAATGGACTAAAGACATAAATGTAAGGCCAGAAACTATAAAACTCTTAGAGGAAAACATAGGCAGAATACTCTTTGATATACATCACAGCAAGATTCTCTATGACCCAACTCCTAGAGTAATGAAAATAGAAACATAAATAAACAAATGGGACCTAATTAAACTTAATTAAGAAGGGAACTATAAACAAGGTGAAAAGACAACCCTCAGAATGGGAGAAAATACAGCAAATGAAACAACCGACAAAGGATTAATCTCTAAAAATACATAAGCAGCTCATTTAGCTCAACACCAGAAAAACAACCCAGTCAAAAAGTCGGGAGAAGACCTAAACAGACAGTTCTCCAAAGAAGACATACAGATGGCTAATAAACACAGGAACAGATGCTCAGCATTGCTCATTATTAGAGAAATGCAAATCAAAACTACAATGAGGTATCACCTCACACTGGTCCAAATGGCCATCATCAAAAAATCTACAAACAATAAAAGCTGGAGAGGGTATGGAGAAAAGGGAACCCTCTTGCCGTGTTGGTGGGACTGTAAATTGATAACAGCTATTACGGAGAACAGTATGGAGAGTCCTTGAAAAACTAGGAATAAAACGATTGAGCCAACTATTCCACTACTGGGCCTATACCCTGAGGAAACCATAATTGAAAAAGACACATGTATCCCAATGTTCATTGCAGCACAATTTACAATAGCTAGGACGTAGAAGCAACCTAGATGTCCATCAACAGATGAATGGATAAATAAGTTGTGGTACATATACAATATGGAATATTACTGGGCCATAAAAAGGAATGCGTTTGACTCAGTTCTAGTAAAGTGGGACGAACCTAGAACCTATTATACAGAGTGAAGTGAGTCAGAAAGAGAAAGACCAAAATTGCACATTAACACATATATATGGAATCTAGAAAGATAGGAACAACGAACCTATCTGTAGGGCAGCAGGGGAGACGCAGACATAAACAGATTTGTGGACACACTGGGAGAAGCAGAGGGAGGGATCAACTGCGGAAGTAGCGCTGAAACATACATTACCATACGTATAATTAGACAGTCAGTGGAAATTTACTGCATGACACATGGAGCGCAAATCTGGTGCTCTGTGATAACCTGGGGGGGGGATGGGTGGGAGGGAGATCCATGACCGAGGGGACTTATGTACACCTATGGCTGACTCATGTTGATGTATGGCAGAAACCAACACAATATTGTAAAGTCATTATCACCCAATTAAAAAATAAATTGATTCATTAATTTCCTTAACGTGTTTTCCCTACAATGCCTTTCCCAAGGGGGTCCCTGCAGCTTCTCCCAGCAAGGTGACTCCCGCCCCATCAGTTGCTTACCCTCTCTCCCACGCTCCCTGGGTTCCACACTGTGTTGAACCCTCCTGGGCTCCGTCCTTCATTCCTCCAGGTCGCCCCTCCTCCCAGCCTCGGGCACCAGTCCCCCGGACTGCAGGGCGCTTCTCTTCCACAGCACCTTGGACAGACCCCTCTCCGGTCACCACAGGACACTGTCATCTCCCTTTTCTTATCTCTGCCTAGGGACCACGAAGAGCCCATCTTTAGGCTCCCACGTGGAAGTGGCTGACTTCCCTGAATACTGTGATGAGGATCCGGGACTGCAGATGGCTGCTGAGGGAGGACAATCGTGGTGTCTAGGAGCAGGGAGCGGCTGTCCTTGTGCTGGACCTAGACCGGGTCTCCTGGAAACCTCTGGGTCCTCACTGCCTAGTCAAACATCTGGTACCACTTGTTCGGCTCTCAGTCGTGTCCAACTCTTTGCGACCCCCACGGACTGCGGCACGCCAGGCTTCCCTGTCCTTCACCATCTCCTGGAGCTTGCTCAAACTCATGTCCATCAAGTCGGTGATGCCATCCAACCATCTCATCCTCTGTCATCCCCTTCTCCTCCTGCCTTCTGTCTTTTCCAGCATCAGGGTCTTTTCCAATAAATCAGCTCTTGGCATCAGGTGGCCAAAGTATTGGAGTTTCAGCGTCAGTCCTTCCAATGAATATTCAGGACTGATCTCCTTTAGGATGGACTGGTTGGATCTCCTTGCAGTCCAAGGGACTCTCAAGAGTCTTCTCCAGCACCACAGTTTAAAAGCATCAATCCTTCAGCGCTCTGGCACAGTTAGTAAGCAGCTTCTGGCACCTAAAGCTGCTTCCAACCATCTGTTAAAAGGACGAGCACCTTGCCCTTCTGGGATGCTGAGGTCATATGACGAGCACCTTGCATTTGTCACCTAACTCCAAAGGCTGAGTTGTAAATGAATGTTTTTCATTTACTGTCTGTCTTGAAACTGCTTTTACACTAAATAATATGAGAGCAATGCCTTGGCTACTCTTAAGTGAAATGAAAACAGCATATTTGAACCAAATACCATACATCTTGGACTTTTAAAACAAAGTCACAATCAAATTTAAGAATCCTACCTTTAAGCATTCCATTTTTTGCATGCCACTCATTTCCAAGTGTCAAGTAAGAATTAGAAACCATGCAAAGTATTTATTAATTCAGTGAACAAAAACAGAATCGGAATGACTCCAGATTCTAGACTGAAACCAGAAGTCATTTTTGGCTGTTACTTTGGTAAAATATCTACAAAGGGGCAAGAGGTCAGCTTGGCTCAAAGGGACGGTACAAAAACTAGGAGAAAACACACCATCAAGAGGATAATAGCAAAGGCCAGAAACAAACAGAAACTTGGAACATGGAATAGTGAACTCCCACGCTTTCCCTGTGTGCCAAACCTACTCCCGCCGCCAAGGAAATCTCTCAAAATGTCAGGAAAACGCTACTTGAATTACTGAAAGGACTAGGAAGGGGCAGAGACCAGGAAGAAAAAAGACTGAAAAATATATAGGTCACCAAGATGGCAAGGTATCCTTTAAAAAGTGTAATTAATAAGAAAAATTAACAGTAAGTACTGAGATATTTTTGAAGATAAGATGAAGGCAAAAGGATAAGAAGGCAGCAGAGGATGGGATGGTTGGATGGCATCATCGACTCAAAGGACACGAACGTGGGCAAACTCTGGGAGACAGTGAGGGACTGGGAAGCCTGGCATGCTGCAGTCCATGGGGTTGCAAAGAGTCGAACATGAACTAGTGACTGAACAACAACAAAAACTGAGATATTTTTCCTAGTAGCACATGGACCATGAACGACATAGGAGGCTGAAAAGAATTCTGCTTGTTTGTTTACCCCTGAAAGGTATCATGTATGTATGGATGTGAGATTTGGACTGTGAGGAAAGCTGAGCGCCGAAAAATTGATGCTTTTGAACTGTGGTGTTGGAGAAGACTCTTGGGAGTCCCTTGGACTGTAAGGAGATCCAACCAGTCCGTCCTGAAGGAGATCAGTCCTGGGTGTTCATTGGAAGGACTGATGCTGAAGCTGAAACTCCAATACTTTGGCCACCTCATGCAAAGAGTTGACTCACTGGAAAAGACCCTGATGCCTGGAGGGATTGGGGGCAGGAGAAGAAGGGGATGACAGAGGATGAGATGGCCGGATGGCATCAACGACTCGATGGGCATGAGTTTGAGTAAACGCCGGGAGTTTGTGATGGACAGGGAGGCCTGGCGTGCTGCGATTCATGGGGTTGCAAAGAGTCGGACACGACTGAGTGACTGAACTGAACTGAAAGATATCAACAAGGAATTGTTTCTTAGTAAATTTCTGTGAATGAAAAGAATATAAAATCTCCACACACCTTCTGATAGAAATCTGGTCTGAAGATCTAAAAGTCAGAGCATCTGAGCTTTAGAGAAAATTAAGGGAATCTGGTTGAAGTCTTAATCTTAAAAACAAAGGTTATACGGGATAAACTTGGCCATGTTTATCAATTTTTTGTCAATATCATCATTCTCTGTATAGCTTGCCATCCTCCATTGAGTTTTTCCTAAAAAGAGAGTTTGGGCATCCTTCCTTTCCTTACAAGCTTGCATCTCTTCAAATTCCAGTTTTAGAATGTATAGACTCAAACACTGTACGAAGACAAAGCGGCCCTTAAATCCTTGCACTTGGTCCAAACGGTTCATATCTCCATCAGAAAGCAGCTCCTCTTCACGGGTGCAGACCCAACACTGTAAGCTTGACCCCCACTCTTGCTTCCACTTTAACAAACCTACAATGCTCAGGCTTCATCCACCCACGCCCACCACCCTCATCTACTCTCTGGGGGCAAAGCCAACAGAGAAAGGCAGGTGGAAACAGATAAGAACACGATGATGAAAACTCATCAAGTGAGAGCCTCCCACGTCACGGACCACTGGAAACTGAGATGCTGCATCAAACTCAAAGCAGTCAATGTTCTCAAAGACCCTAAGATTTGCATTAGCAATGACTGGATAAATCCACATTATCCACAAAGTTCTTTAATTCCCCACGTCTTGATAGCTACATATGCTCCTGTTAAAAGTAAGAGTTAACACAGTGCTAGAAGGAATGTAAAATGGAACAGCTGCTTTGGAGTCACCCCAAAAAAAGCAAACAAATTTATCACCTGTCCCAGCAATTCTACTCCTAGGAATATACTCAAGAGAAATGAAAACAAATATCTATGCAAAACTTATACACAAATGTTCCCGGGAGCATTATTTCTATGTGCCCCAAAGTGTCATCAACAAATGTCCATCCACATGGATAAACATCGTGTGGTCTACCTATACAATGGAATATTATTCTGCAATAAAAAGGGAGGAAGTACTGATATATGTGAACACGGATGACCTCGAAAGCATTATGCCAAGTCAAAGAGGTCAGATCCTAAAGGCCACACATTATATGATCCTATTTATAGCAAACATCCAGAACAAGCAAATCTCGAGACAGAAAGCGGATTAGCGGTTGTCAGGGGCTGGGGAGGATGGGAAGGAGGAAATGGGGGATGACAGTTCATGGGTCTGAGGTTTCCTTTAGGGTGGTCAAAATGTTCTAAAACTGGTTGTGGTGATGACCGCCTAACTCTGTGACTCTACTAAAAACCACGGAACTGTACACGCTCAATGGGTATCATCTATGGGATGTGACTCACATCTTAATATAGCTATTGTTTAAAAAAAAAAAAATACTGGAATTAAGCACTTGGCCCAGAAGGTGACAGAGGCAGAAGACACTCTATATAAATTGGGCAGTGGCACTCTGAGCCCTCTCAACTCGGACACCACGCTGACCACCACTCTGCTGCGTAAGAGGCAGGCGCCAATGGGACAGGAAGGAACTCAGTAAAGCTGGCTCTCCTGGAACGAGGAAGGTCTTCCCGAGCATGACAAGTAGACACATCCCATAAACATCAGAAGCCCAAGGCTGATCACAGAGCAAGGAAGCTGAGCCCCCGGCAGTCTGGAGCGGCTGGGCCAGAAGAGGGCAGAGGAGGGGACAGGAGGGATGCCCAGGGCCCATTCACACCAGACCGGCCTGCTCCTTGTCCCTGGCTGGGCCCCGCTTTCTCCCATGCCCCCCCGCTCCCTGGCAGCTTCCTCCACACACATCTCCACCATCTTGCCACCAACTCACCTTTGTCTGGTTTTACATCTGTTTGTATAAAAAGAACTGCAACACTAACAAGGTCTCGGAACACACGTTTTTGTCCAGGGCAATGCGCATGTCCACTATTCAGACAGGCTGGGCCCCTCACTGTCCTTGTTCTAGGTGTTTAGCACCCAGACCCGGGCCCCTAAATGACTCTGGCTTTGGGGTCAGTGGCAGCAGGAGAGAACCCCGCACATTGCCAAATGCCCTAAGGCCCCTCTCACGACAGCACTCAGCTCCATATAGCACGAGCATCTTCACTGTGGCCACGAGAGGCAGATACAGGTACCCTGGGCCCCTGCCCCAGAGGGTTTGCCTGGCCAGAGGTTTGTGGTGGAGTCAATCAACACAGTTTCTGGAGTCAGCTAAGAAGAGAACCATGTGGGTTATAGCTGAGAACCCCTGAAGTCTCCCCTCAACCCTGGATCACAGTCTGAAAGCTCCTGCCGTGGCCCTGCCGGGATACTGGACATCACTGGAGCAGAAGGCTCATGGGGCAGTGAAATAAAGGTTACAAAGAGCTTGGCGCAGCACCCAGCTGTGGTCCACACAAGCTGACTCATTATTACTGATGCTCTCCTGCGGTGGCCCCTTGGGACTGGGTGGGGAGAGAGAACCCAGGAAAAGGCCCATGAAATAATCAGCATCAACAAATGTGGATCTGAAGTGAGGGCACCATCCACAGGACAGAATCTAATAGGATATGAACCAGCCAAACATTAGGTGCTCCAAAAATAAGGAGCAGCTTTAGTCTTTATGTGCCTGGGTGGTTTACCAGGACATTTCAGGAAATAAAAAGTGCGGAAGAGGAAGATTTCAGAGATTCTGGTAGCAAGGAATTCAACACCTACGTAGTGAAAAAAAAAATACCCACCTTCCCATTCAATATTATCTATAGAACAGGGTTCAAGTCTCTGTCCCCCGCTCCCCCCCATGCCCTTGATTTTGGCAAGCTGCTTCGTTACAGTCACAAGAGGCTGTCTACGTACTTTAATTCCAAGTGCAGTGGGTGGCCAGGTAGAAACGGGAGACGTGTGCATGCATGAAGGAGATGAGAGGGAAGTGAGGTGAACGATCTAGCAAGCTCTGGCAATCTCCAGACAGGTTTCCTACTGACAGGCTGTGGCCCAGTGATTCAAGAGAAAAAATAAAACAGAAATGCGTAAGCATACCTGCCCTAAGAGACTCTTTGCTTTACTGTTTCACTGGTGAGATTTCATTCTTTCTGTTGGTAGAAGCCCTTGTGAAAAAGGCTACAGTCTAGTACTGCGTTGGCCATAATGTTCATTTGTGATTTTTCTAGATGTCAGGGAAAACCCTGAACAGACTTTTTAACCAAACCGGTACTTACCACTACAGAAATAGAGGCTTCTCCTGACACACCATAAACGGCATCAGAGTGCTCACATGTTTTTAGAGGAGATGATACAAGCTGCCAATACGGTACAACAAAAACAGGCTATAAACCCTTATTTTAAAGATCTGGCTGCTACAAATAAAGCTAAAACCAATATATATATGGGAGGGGAAAAGTTTCAACATAGGGAGAGCTGTATCTTCGTTTAAAAAATAAAAGAGGTGATTTAAAATGTTTAGAAGCTGCTTACATAACCCTAAAGACAGCCCCCCCACCCCCACAAAAAGTATTATCCAGAAACAATGCATGTTTTCAAAGGAATTCAGTTTCAAAGCTGTTACGGTCTTTTCATTGTATATTACAAGAATTGAGATATTATGGGTAATTATTTTGTGGGTTGAGCTAAGCCTATTAAAATGGAGACAGTATTTCTGTACAAAAGGTTGGAACAAATTATTAACAATGTGAACAATTCAGTTAAGTGGGATAAAACTCAGCCAAGACGGATTTTTCAGATTTTAAGAAAATGGCTTAAACGTGTCTTTCCTTCTACTGACACCAAAATTTGCCTCCATGAATTTAATACCCTGCAAATTATGCGTAAGCAAGCATAAAGAGCAGAGCTGGAGGTCTGCTTTCATTTGAAAATTTTTAAGATTTCTCCAAGACAGAAAGGACGGTTATATTTCACGAGCTCCACGGACCATCAGAACGGGGGAAGCTTTGAGGTCTGAGACACTTAATCACCAATTCAGGCTCTCCAAAAAAGCCACTTTCTATTTGAACTCTTTAACAATGGCAGCTGACTTCTATGCCAACTCTACCCGCAAACTGTTTTCCATTAATAAGTTTTTGTAAGTGTGTCTAATAATTAAAGCCCATGACCTCTTTGTCCTGGAGTCTATTCCAGACTCCACGGGCTCAGAATGTTTTCACTGGTCCGTCCAGTGCATATTAGCTCACACCCAGGCACAGCCGTAATGTTTTCTGTTGAGATGAGCATATCATCTGATAATGAGATAAAGAGGACGGGATCAGAGAAGCCAAGAGACACATCTTTTGGGAGGACTGAGAGGAATTTGAATTGTATTACTATGGGATCAGTCCTGGGTGTTCACTGGATGTTGAACCTGAAACTCCAATACTTTGGCTACCTGATGCGAAGAGCTAACTCATTTGAAAAGACCCTGATGCTGGCAAGGATTGAGGGCAGGAGGAGAAAGGGACGACAGAGGATGAGATGGTTGGATGGCATCACCAACTCAATGGACATGAGTTTGGGTAAACTCCAGGAGTTGGTGATGGACAGGGAGGCCTGGCGTGCTGCGGTTCATGGGGTCGCAAGTAGTCAGACACAACTGAGTGACTGAACTGAACTGAATGATGGGATAAACAGAAAATGAAATGGACATTATATTCTTGGTCTCACAGTATAAAATAAGCCCTGAGAAAACAGCATCTTATGGAAAATCCTTTACAAGTACATGTATACTTCCAAAAATGTGTCTTCACCCCTCTTCAAGTTTAAATAAGTGTCATTTCTGATGCCGTGTGTTGACTGGGATGGGGGTTTAAGGCATCTGCTCTCCTGCTTTTTGCAAAAGCTCTTTTGTGTAAAATGCATCACCACCAGGCCTGGCCCTATGCAAGAAGCTGAGGATATAGACAGATGAGAAAGGATGCCAGGGGCCAGTCAATGGAAGGGGCAGATGGGGAAACTGATCCTAAAACTGCATCTAAAAGGTGCTGTAATAAACGTGCCCCAGCTCTAGGCAGAGGGAGACCAAATCTGTCAGGAAAATAACCTCCTCGGAGGGGTCCCATTACTCTGGTGACGTGAGCTGCTGTGAGTCAATCCACTGCTTTCCTAATCTGTCCAAAGTTGGTAAAAACCACCTCCTCCCCAGTTACAGGGCTACGTGAGCATCAGACAGGTGGTTACCAGGCACGGGTGGAAAGAACCTGGGAGCTGAGGCATCGTTGCTGACGATACAAGCTGCCTGCTTGTTCCTATTGGCTCAGCGCTGAAACCTGTTTCTTTGGCAATCCTGCTGTGGACTCAGGCAGCGCTCACCTCGTTCCCTCCTGTCTCCCTTGTACCCTGAGCCCACGGTCACTCATTTACGAGGCCAGTCCCGCCAGTCCTGGCAGCCAGTCAAAGGCACACACGGCCGGCCCAGGGTAGCACCCACCTCCACACATCACAAAACCTCCCCTATCTGCCCCAGGTTCAAGTGTTTTCCCTACTCCACCATTCCCTTTTAAAATTCTATGGAAATGGTTTCCTCCTAATATTCCTGTAATCTCTGTGTACACATCTATACACATATATATGCATCAAGATGTACACAAACATTGGAAGGACCGATGTTGAAACTCCAAAACTTTGGCCACTTGATGCGAAGAGCCAACTCATTGGAAAAGACCCTGATGGTGGGAAAAAATTGAGGGCAGGAGAACAGGGGGAGTGACAGAAGATGAGATGGTTGGATGGCATCACTGACTCAATGGACGTGAGTTTGAGCAAACTCTGGGAGACAGTGAAGGACAGGGAAGCCTGGCGTGCTGCAGTCCACGGGGTTGCAGAGAGGTAGACATGACTTAGTGACTGAGCAACAACTACATGATTATGGCAGTTCTTATCTATATAACCTGGCAGATACCTATGTTCTGTCTGGCAATCAGTCTTGTAGGAAGGTGCTATTCTAATCTCAATTTTCTAAGTAACTGAGACCCAGGGAACCCGATTAACTTGGCCAAGGTCCAGCATGTTGACAGGCAGGGTTGGTGCCCATAGGTTCATCTTTGGCTTGTGTACCCCCAGTGCATGTTATATTTTCCTATTTCAAAATATGCTGGTTTGTTTGTTTCCTGAAGGCCCTAGAACCTCCTTATCTAACTTTCTAAATAATAGGAAAATAGTCACTCTTGTCTGCCCATTGCTAACAACCAAGTTCAACAGAAACAGCATTTTAAAACCACATGTATGAGAAGTACTTGGTCTCAGCACATCAAATATATAGTGATGGTAAAATTAGTTGTTTTTTTTTTAAAGGAGAGAAATAGTCATGGGACACAGAAAGTTAGACACTTAACTAAAAAGCTTCTAGGTCTCCTGAGGTTCATTAAAAGCATCAAAACTAGTTCAAACAAGTTAAGCTAGGAAGGTTAAGTGAGGACACCAATAAATAAAAATTACCTGGTTGCATAAGAGCTTCAAATACTTAACCCATATTACTTCACTGCAATTTATCCCAACAAACAAAATGCCTCACACATAAGAGGAAGTAAGTGGGAACAAGAAAGATGGGCTGGCCTAAATCACTCAATGAATCAGCTGCTAAACTAGTTACAAATCCCAATTCACGTCCCCTTTTCTGTCGCCCCCTCAAAAAAACACCTCTGTTCCATGTTTCTACCTAGTTTTCAACCTGAATCCTTAAAAAGATTCTTTCAAATCATGCACTGGAAAACCATTTTCTTCCAAGAAACTTTATCTACTTTTTTTCCTTTGAATAATTAATTCTCTGGTTCAGGGTTGGTCAGTTGGACCCTGAGTAATTTACATAAATTGAAGAAACATACATTTCCCTCCAATCAGATCCACATCACATATTAACACAGATATTCAAATTTCAGTTTTACTTTTTCACTCTCAGAGTACCTTAGTGAGGTAAGTGAACAGAAAATAATGATTCCTGAAAATAAAGACTGTATCCAGTGACTCCAAGATTTATCCACATACTTATTCCAACAACTTTAATAGTGACCATTTTTTTTAAAAAAGCCCATCAAAGCAGGCAAATATATAGTTATGAAAGTAATTACAGTATGAAATGGAGAGTATTAAGAAATGAAGAAAATGTACCCACTTTATTTTTCTGCTAGTTAATCTGTCAGAACAAAATAGCTCTTTTTTTTTTTTTTTTTTTTTGAAGAAAAGAATGTGCAGTCTTGCAGCATTATTAGAACACAAAACTGGTATAAACAGGATCCTAGAACCTAATGCACATTCAACCATTAGTTCTAAGTTTCACCTTGTATACTAGTTTTTGTCCTTAAAACTAATGTCAACCCAACTGTGAAATTAGGTGAAAGTTATACTGACATTAAGAACATGTGTTATATTGACTATATTATTCAATTAATGGTTCTTAAATCAAGGTCTGCACAACTCTGAAAACATCACAAAAACCACAGTTAAGGAATTATTGGGGGGGTAGAGGGGGAGGATTTCTGCCCACTCCTCCTTACATGGTGTGTAAAATTCGTAAATTCTCCCACTAAGATTTCATCCAAAATAGAGGAGCTCCATATATATATATATATATTTAAAAGGATATATAATTATAATTATATTTATCTTTTATATGATTAAATTATCAAGATTTATAATGAAATAATGTAATGATTTAGTTTAATACTTAATAGCTAAATTGATAATTTAATTGAAGCCCTAACTAGAAATGTTAAAATGATCAAAAACCGTATCTTTACACAAAAGGAAAGAGAATGATTTAAAAGTACACACCACAAAACTAAACCTCTCACTGAGACAAAGCCCAGAAACTACAAATCTGGAGTTGGGAGTACATTTCTCCCATTAGGTCAAAGATTCCTATAGTTGAATTAATTGTAGCAGGGACTTTCAAATGCTTAACTGGGGCTGCTAATTTTCAACGGCTGAGTAAGATATCTAAGGCAATGCAATTAGTTTTTCATGAAGCTTAATTTCTTCCATTTCAAAAGTTGTCCCTTATTCTGAAAATTTGCACTTCCTGCTTTCTGTGTGTTAAAATTGTTTTCAAAATTAAAATGATGGCCAGAGAGTTATTAAGTGTCCTTACCCGTCAGTGTAAAAGACAGGATAATCCTTTGCTGGTCTCCTAGAATATCTGGATGTAGGAATCCAGAGGCCTGGGAACCAATGAGCTAGAAGGATCCAGTCACAGTTCAGTTCAGTTGCTCAGTCGTGTCCGACTCTTTGCCACCCCATGAACCGCAGCACGCCAGGCCTCCCTGTCCATCACCAACTCCCAGAGTCCACCCAAGCCCATGTCCACTGAGTCAGTGATGCCATCCAACCATCTCATCCTCTGTTGTCCCCTTCTCTTCCTGCCCTCAATCTTTCCCAGCATCAGGGTCTTTTCAAATGAGTCAACTCTTCTCATCAGGTGGCCAAAGTATTGGAGTTTCAGGTTCAACATCAGTCACAGGAGAACATAAACTACAGATCAATCGTAGTGAAGTCTTTGCTGTATATGGATTTTGTTTTTCAAGTAAAATGAGGCCAAACAGAAAGTCAAGCTATTAGAAGACTAATTACAACATTACTTTTGATTCAACAGGATTTGGATGAAGTTTCCCCCACGCCAAGCTTTTCCCAACTCTGAAAGTCACCTTGAAATCACTGAAGGATGACAGTCACTTCCAGATGTAAGACAAAATGTTTTAGGATAAACATGTCGAGTCTCTCTTATTATTTCTCACACCCAAGCATAAAGACTAATTCCTGGCTCCAGAGAGTCCATTACCCTAAAAAGAAATTCTCTGAGGTTTGGCCATTCCAAGAAAGCACACGTTTCACTTAACATCTTATGACACCTGTATTATCTTGGTTCTTTGCTGCCAAAAGTAGCTAAAACAGGATGACGAGAGGCTGGATGGCCACAGACAGGTTTACAATGAGCCAGTTGGTATTAAGGTGGGGAAGAGCATTGTGTAGGGTTTGCCTCTTCAATGATGCTTCATTAATACATGACAGGTATTAAGTGCACATGACGTCAGCATATCCCTAAACACTCTCACACTCCCTTCTCTATTCCTCAAGCCAACTCTGAAAGGTAAGCATGACCATTTCACTAATTGTCCAAAGTCGCAGCTCAGTTGGTAAAGAATCTGCCTGCAGTTCAGGAGATCTGGGTTTGATTCCTGGGTCAGGAAAATCCCCTGGAGAAGGAAATGGCAACCCACTCTAGTGTTCTTGCCTGGAGAACCCACAGACAGACAGGCCTGGCTATAGCTCATGGTGTTGCAAGAGTCGGACATGACTTAGTGACTAAACCGCCACCAAAGTCATTCAGTTGGTGGCAGAGTCAAGCGACTCTGTACTTTGTCACCGAGTTCACTTTTATAAAATATACTTCTTCAGTGGAGAATGGAATGGCAACCCACTCCTGTATTCTTGCCTGGAAAATCTCATGGACAGAGGAGACTAGTGGGCTATGGTCCATGGGGTTCCAAGAGTCGGACACGACTTAGTGACTAAACCGCCACCAAAGTCATTCAGTTGGTGGCAGAGTCAAGCGACTCTGTACTTTGTCACCGAGTTCACTTTTATAAAATATACTTCTTCAGTGGAGAATGGAATGGCAACCCACTCCTGTATTCTTGCCTGGAAAATCTCATGGACAGAGGAGACTAGTGGGCTATGGTCCATGGGGTTCCAAGAGTCGGACACGACTTAGCGACTAAACCACCACCAAAGTCATTCAGTTGGTGGCAGAGTCAAGCGACTCTGCACTTTGTCACCAAGTTCACTTTTATAAAATATACCTCTTTAGTGGAGAATGGAATTGCAACCCACTCCTGTATTCCTGCCTGGAAAATCCCATGGACAGAGGAGTCTGGTGGGCTATGGTCCATGGGGTCACAAAGTGTCGGACACAAGTCGGTGACTGAGCACACATGCATGCATACCTCTTCAGACAGTTACATAGATCATTCCCCTGTAAAATCAACACAGTTGTAACTAAGTTCATCTTAGGATGCTACAACTTAAAACATATACAGTCCAGAACACCAAACCCATCCTCATTTCTTAAGTACTTATTAAACACTTATTTATGGGGTGGTATTCTGGGAGGCACTGGGGTGATGCAGAGAAACAAACAGGTCTCTGTCCTCATGGAGCTCACAGTCCAGAGAGGGAGACACAAGAACCAAACACATTTTTTAAAGTTATCAGGGCCTTGCTGGTGGCTCAGGCAGTAAAGAATCTGCCTGCAATGTGGGAGACCAGTGTTCGATCCCTGGGTTGGCAAGATCCCTGGGAAAAGGGAATGGCTACCCACTCTAGTATTCTCGCCTAGAGAAGCCCATGGACAGAGGAGCCTGGTGGGCTACTGTCCATGGGGTTGCAAAGAGCTGGACACAACTGAGTCACTATCACGCACAAAAACAGTAAAACGTTTGAGAGAGAACATGTGTACACTCATATACTAAAGAAGATAATATTGGTATTAGCTGATTAACATTGATAATAAGAACCCAAATAAAAACTGCAACCACAAAAAAGGAAGCATCCTCTGCCTCAGAGGTTCCCAAAGTGAATGTACGTTAACAGGGATTAATTTTAGGAACCACCTCTCTTGCTGTTTGGGAAGCACTATTAAGAATGAAACCCTTTCTTAATGCCTTTCCTATTTCTTTCCGCATGTAATTTCTTTGCTACAGAAATAAATGAAATGCACGCTCTTAATTTCTGAAAAATGCAGCTATTCCAAACCTTTAACCCATCCCACCCCCCTGCTTCTCCCAATTTCATTTAGGACTGGTGTTCCCCAGTTAAGTCTTTGGGAAACACTAGTGGCTAATACTGCTGGTAGGAGTTGGTACCTACCAGCTGTATACAGAGGACCAGCTCTCCACCAGACAACTCATGAGACTAGTCTACATCAGCGACACCACCACCATTACCAGTTGCGGTTACCTGCGCGCCAAGTCACTTCAGTAGTGTCCAACTCTTTGCAACCCCATGGGCTGTAGCCCACCAGGCTTCTCTGTCCGTGGGATTCTCCAGGCAAGACTACTGGCGTGGGTGGCCAATTCTTACTCCAGGGGATCTTCCCAACCCAGGGATTGAACCGAGTCTCTTCCTGCTCCTGCACTGGTACATAGGTTCTTTACTACTAGCGCCACCTGGGAAGCCCTTGTGCTAAATCACTTCAGTCAAGTCAGACTCTGTGCAACCCCCTGACTGTAGCCCGCCAGGCTCCTCTGTCCATGGGATTCTCCAGGCAAGAAAACTGGAGTGGTTTGCCATGCCCTCCTCCAGGGGAAGGTTTTACTAGGTATAAGTCCTCTAGGGTCGAGACCATGGCTCTTCTTCCATAGCCATCAGCATATTTTGTGGGCGTATGAGGTTTTTCAACTACATCTGGAAATATGATTATTATTCAGGAAAGTTAAAAGAATCCACCTGCAATGCAGGAGACCTGGGTTCGATCCCTAGATTGGGAAGATCCCCTGGAGAAGGGAAAGGCTACCCACTCCAGTATTCTGACCTGAAGAATTCCATGGACTGCATAGTCCATGGGGTGGCAAAGAGTCGGACAGGACTGAGTGACTTTCACGTTCAGGAAGGTTAAAATAACAAACTATTTGCAGTCCTTAAATTCTTTGAATTACCTTTAAAGCATTTTTCTCCTTCCATTCCAATAACTGAAAAAATAGCTTCAGGCCATAATTTGCACACTAGCGGCATTTACCTATTGCTACAAACTAATCCCTGGCTGGATAACAGTAGAGACAATTCACAGACTCACCTTAAAAAAAAAAAATACACACACACACACACACACACAAATACTGGTCTGCAGGCAACTAAAAATAAACTCAAAAGACAGCTTCTAGGTTTAAAACCATTCTTAAGAGTAACATTCATATAAAAGTCAGTTAGGACTAAATTTGCATCATTAAAGAGTGTCTTTATCTCTGCCATCAGAATAAACTACACACCTATAAAAGCACAAGTCAGCAAAGAAAAAAGGCTGAATTATGAGGACGCATTCAGAGACTGTTGCAGGGTTTGTGGTCAGTAGGGAAAACATCTCACAACCCATTAATACCAGACCAAAATACTTTAGAACCTGGCTTTCTTTTCCTGTGTACACTGAAACCAAATCCTGGTTGCACGATTCAGACATAAGTTAAACATCTGGCCAAAACCCAGACGAACAACAAATTTAGAGAATCATCCAGTGGTGCTAAATAAATGTACTTACCTCGGCGGACACTTGTTCACAAAATATTTGAACTAGTAAACTTGGTTGTGGGGGGGAGTTTTATTTTTTTCTTCCCCAACTTGGTCTGAAATCTTTCCAATGTTTCAAAGCAGCTAAAATACATGCCAACTCGAACAAAAGAAGTTAATATGGCAGGCTGCGTACATCTGACTTAACCTAAAAACAGAAGCCATTTTGGTCTTAGAGCCTGAATAAAACAAGCACGAAAAGCTCAGATGGCTTAGATTCTCTTCACACAAAGTAACTGAGAAGACTGACATCTAAACTATTTACTCAGCAAGTCTGATCCTAATGGCAATTTTAGACCTGGAATTTCTGTAAGACAAATAGACGTGCTTTCAGGCAAGTAAAAAGTTAACTGTTCTACACTGATATCCCTCTGCATATGAGTCCCTTCTGTCTAGTCCATCAATTGTAGGAAAGTTGCCTTAATCAAAGAGCATCATCAATTTATTCAGCTATTTCCTATTTATACCAGCATGACATATTAAACCTGACACTGCAACCCCCAACAGCTATGCATCTTTTTAAAAAGAATTTTACCAAGCAAAATAAAATAAGTTCTCAGTTAAAGAGCCTGTGAATAGGAATGGGCATTGGCGGGGAGAAAGATGAGGAAAAGCCCCTTCTAGGTGACCTCAATCTACTGGCAATTCTGACACCTTCTAGCGGATGCTCTAAAAAACTGCTGGGGGAGGGAGAGTGGTAAATAATTTACCCTGGGTTTTTCCTGCCATGTAAAATGGCTTTTCATTAAAACAGTAGACAGCATAAAAACTTTATTTCTACCCTGAGGTCAATTTTACATTTTTGAACTTCAAGACTTTCAGGGAGAGGATGAAAAAGTAGCCATTGTGTTCTGGCGGATTCCACCCCCACCCCCCACCGTGACTTCATACTTTTCAGGGAAAAGTTACACTTAAACCCAGAAGTGGGGTAGCCCCTCAGGAATTTCACCCCCCAGCTGGCTGGCTTCCTTTCATACTAGAGAGTCAAGTGGCAGGAACTGACCACCCTGAAACTGCTCCTGTCTACACAACAGAGAAGTGACAACACACGTATCTGTATAAATGATACTTTTAATAAAATTAGAAATTTGGGTCACATGATTATGAGGATCCTATTGAGAGCAAACGAAAGTTATCTTTCAAGCTCTGGAGAATTATGTAAATGTCAGCCTTACGCAACACTGTCACCCTTTATTTTAGTGCTCACAAGGAACAATGTGAGACAGTGACCTAGGGAGACGGTTCCGATGTGCAAACCCTCATGATTTTTCTTTTTTTTGCTGACTTCACTTCTCTGGGAAGATTAAACCAAATAAACTCAGAAAAACACATAAGTATCAACTAGTATACACACATGATATTACTGGTTAATTTAGTTGAGAAACCAGGAAAGATATGCAAATCTTTGGTTACAAAGATAGATGGACCAGAGACACAGATATAGATGTAGTGGGAAATCCTATAAAATTAAAATCTACATATAACTTTAGGCACATTAAAAGGGCAATACAGTTGAGGGTCTAGATTTTAAAAGTCACAAAGTAACACAAGTATAGATTTTAGGTCACACGTGACGTTTATTTATGCTGTCCACAAATGACTATATACACCTAACCGTGGATGTACAGTCCTTCTCTCCACGCAGATGTTAATTAACTTACTCATTAGGGTCTTATTTTCAGTTTTATCCTAAGTGCATCCATTCACAAGGCTTCACTGGATAGCAGGTACCAAAAAAAGAAGAAAAAACTTCACTTTTTTGCCTCTTGCTTTCAGACACTAATCGAATTTCTCAATGTTTGTGAATCACTGTTGCGATTCCCTAACCAGCTGGCTGACTACTGAATGTTTGCACCACTCTTCAGGTTCTGTTACTCTCTGAGGCTCATCACCTCCAAGCAGGAGACGGCCGCACAGAACCAAGTTTGGCCTGGACCACATGTGAGAGGTTCTTTGCTGCCAATGTCTCCTGTTCCTCTCTAAGGTAACCTTGATCAAAAGTGCTCTGGGTCGAGTCCACCCGTACAGAAAATGCAGCCAAAACGAGACAATCCCTTAAGTCCTTTCCTCTCCCCTATTCCCCCTGCTCACCCAATAAATCCTTGAGTTAAAATGACCTGTAGAAACCCCCTGGAAACTTCTTCTAGGAATTCCTCAAAAGCCTGTGCCAGACAGCCATTGAGCAGCTGAAGAATCACAAGTATCCACAGGGACCAGTGAGGGGAGAATTGGAAATGTGGATAAATGGAGACGTCACTTAAAGAGAATCTCAAAACTTCATTATAAATAATTCACTATTTCTTAAAATTACATGGGGCTTCCTGGTGGCTCAGACGGTAAACCATCTGCCTACAATGCAGGAGAACTGGGTTCAATCCCTGCATCAGGAAGATCCCCTGGAGAAGGGAATGGGCTACCCACTCCAGTGTTCCTGACTGGAGAAAGTCCATGGACAGGGGAGCCTGGCGGGCTGTAGTCCACGGGTTTGCAAAGAGTCGCACATGACTGAGTGACTAACATGTTCACTTCGCTTTTAAAGTTACATCTTCTCTCTCGAAAACCTGCTCCACTTGGAGGAGGTTGTCGAATGTCAAGCAACCTGCAGTGACCACAGTTCATCCCTCTGAAGTAAGGATGATAACAGTCTCACGGGTACAAGGAAACAGTCAGGACAACCTCTCACCTGCTCAGACAGTAGGAGTAGGAGGAACAAGATCCCTGGAGGTCCCAGGGCTAAGATCTACGGCAGTAAGAGGCCAGCTATTTATTCTCAAAGGCTAATAAGTAAGCCACCCCTCTGCACTCAGACCACGCCGTCCTCAAGTTCCTCGATGTCCGGATATTGCTCCTTGGACCACCAGCCATCCCATCTGGACTGGTCCATTCTTCCCAGTGGGAGAGAACAGCTAGTCCACACCATCAAAGGATTCTAGCCCGCTCCTCGCGAAATAACCCACTTCTCGGGCTGCTTCCAAAGAACACATTCTCTGAGCTTTCATCATTTGTTCATCTCCTCTGAACTATGGAAGGGTAGGGGGTGAAAGGTACCCATTTTCAGATATGAGATGATAACTAGAAATAGTACCTAAGTCTGAACTTGTTTTAAAACACTTTATTTACCTCCCTGCTCTTAATTGTTACTCTGATCTTGAGCTTTCATGTTAAAATATAACCTTTAGAAATATTAATGTGCGACCCACTATAAACCCTATAAAAAGTGGCTGTATATGATCAGCCATGCTCATGCTTTTTACTTTATGGTTTTCTATTCTACTTAGTTTTAAAAGACTATTCCTTTTAAATAAAATGTGGTATAACCATACCATGGAATATTATGCATCAATAAAAAGGAATGAAGAATTTACTACAACATGCATGAACCTTGAGAACATTATGCCAAGGGCAAGAAGCCAGTCATAAGACATTACATTTTGTATGATTCCACTGAAATGAAATATCTAGAACAGACAAATATTAGAGAGTATTTGCAACTGTAATTGTCCTGGAAGGTAAGGTGGGAAGGTTTAGGGGTGACAGCTAAGAGGTGCAGGGCTTCTTTTCAGGGCAATAAAAATCTTCCAAAATTATTTGTGGTGTTGGTTATACATCTCTGCAAATATAATAAGAGCCACTGAATTGCACACTCTAAGTGGGTGAATTGTGTGGGATATGAATTATCCCAATTCAGCTGTTAAAAAAAGCTACTCTTTGCATTTTAGACTATAGCTCAAACTTCAGAAAGTTATTAGCTAATCATATTCTTTCTAGGTGCTAAAATGTGGCTACAGCCTCCCTTGCTCTGCTAAAAGTAACATCTGCGAACTATTTTAAAATCTCCATCAAAGACAGCAAAGAGCCAATAATGGATACTTCTGAGTATGACTTTCCTCAAAAGGAAATTATTTTCTCTATGGCTTTTTTACATCATCTTACCATTGCAGAGAGATGTCTCAAACAGGGAACATCCAAAATAAGGCTGGAGATCTGGGATCCGACTGGAGAAGGGCATGGCTATCCACTCCAGGATTCTTGTCTGGAGAATCCCCATGGACAGAGGAGGCTGGCAGGCTATAGTCCATGGGGTCGCACAGAGTCGGGCACTGAGTGACTTTCACTTCTGAATGCCGACACCTACTCTCCCTAGCAGCCTCCAACCAATGTTAATGAGACTGTGTACTATTTTTCTAAGCCAAGTTAAACCCCTTTGGTGAAAGGGGGAAAAAATAAAGCTTAATAAATATCTGAAATGAGCAATGTTTACATTTTAATTTTGGATGCTTTTAAATCAGGGGAAAAAAAAAAACCAGTGAAAGTTGAAAAATCTGCAATTTTAATCTCCCTGGTGTCTTGCTGCTCCGAGAAGGAAATTAGGTTATTCGGACAGGATTTGCCCTCCCCAGAGGCATGCTGGCCATATTCCGTGGTGGCCCGACCTCTTTTGAGTCCTCTGTTAACAAAAGCTTTCTGCGACCAGGGACAGCATATGCTCCAGCCCATTGTCACAGCAAAGGGGGGCTTCTCGACATCAGCCAGCAAACATCTGTCATCAGCTCCCTTCGCAAGAGCAAAAGCAGATGCTTGGAGCGAGCCCACTGTGAACTCTGACATGGCAGGAAGATGGATGCATTTCAGAACAGAAGATCACCGCAGAGGACAAAAATCCTTGCTCAGTTTCTCAAAGGGCTAACTACTCGCTTACCCTCATTGGAAGACCTAGAAATGCTATTAATTATTTCAAAATTATTACAAGACCCACTTGGAACACCCAAACAGCAGCTAGATTAAACACCGACTCAAACCTCTGAAATGAAGCCACTGCATTTGGCAATTCTAATACAGGCCATGTGCTGAACTTACAAATGGAATGTTAAGAGTTTTATGGGAGAATGAACACGTCCTCTAGAAAGGCTTCATCTCGGAAACCCTTTGGGGACATTTTCCCCCTCAAAAATTCATGGGAATAATCAAACCCATCGTATGAAACAGGGCAGTGCATACTGCAGTAATTTAATCATAAACAAGTTCACTAAGATGTACTGAGGCAGACATCTGAAAGTATCAAAGAAAGGACTGTTCAAAATTAGAATACTTTAAAAGTATCAGGGAATCATTTAAGCAAAGGGAGGGGAAGACAGGCATCTGATTCTGCACGTGCGTCTCTTTCTTACGGTTGTTGTTGTTTAGTCGCTAAGTCATGTCCAACCCTGCAACCCGTGGACTGTAGCCCGCCAGGCTCCTCTGTCCATGGGATTTCCCAGGCAAGGATACTGGAGTGGGTTGCCATTTCCTTCTCCAGGGGATCTTTCCAACCCACAGATCAAACCTGCATCTCCTGCACTGGCAGGCAGATTCTTTATCCCTGAGCTACCAGGGAAGCCCCTTTCTTAGGGAGCCTTGCTTAAACTCTGAGGTTCTGATCAGGACTGGGAGTAGGAGGCGGCAGGTATCTGAGGTATACAACTGAAGGGTGAATCAATCCTGGGGCTCGGGAAAAGGTAGCTTCAGCACTTGCAACAACCCTGAGGGATGCTTCTCTGGCTGGCACCCTGCTCACCTTATCCCACGTGGTGCAGTGGTAAAGAATCCTCCTCCCAACGCAGGAGACACAAGAGACTCGGGTTCGATTCCTGGGTCAGGAATATCCCCTGGAGGAGGAAATAGTGACCCACTCCAGTATTCTTGCCTAGAAAGCTCCATGGACAGAGAAGCCTGGCAGGCTAGAGCCCATGGAGTTGCAGAGTTGGACATGACTGAGCAACTGAGCCCATCACAGCGCAGGCCCCCTTTCTGGTTACCAGTCCAATATTCCCTACGCCAGAACGGCATGGACAGTGGGATAAAACAGCACCTTAGAGCTAAGACTACGGACAGCTTGGGAGGTCTAAGAGCATCTTCTGTACATGGAATCACCCTCCCTTTCTTCTCCGGCTTTGGCACCCCACTTAGAAAACGAGGGCGGTATGTTGCAATTGCCTAGCACGGCAAATGATAAGTTCACAATTTCATCTGCCCTTCAATATTAAAAATAAGCATGAACTGTCCAACTTGCACAGCAACCTCTCAAGGTGTATAAGCACAATCAACTCCCTCTTCAAAATTCTTCTAAGAATCAACCGTCTTTGGGAATGTGCTTCACACGTAACACAGACTTCTCTTATTTATGCTGTGCCTGGGCGTGGCTCCCCACTAACCCAGAAAAAAAATAAAACATACAGTTACAGACTAAACCACTGACAGGTGTTAGTATTTAAAACTAAGATCAGCAGACAGCTTCTGCCAGGATACTGTTCAAGAATGAGTCCTTTATGGCTGCAGGAGTCCAAAAAGGTACTTGGACTGTGAGAGTGACCATCTGGGCTTTTAAAAAACATGCTTTTGGGGGGAAGTCTGTGTATTAGATGTTTTTATTTAGAACAGGGATTTTAAAAGGAAAAAACCCACACACAGCCTTCCAAGCCCTGCATGTTGACCCTCCAAGGGTGCCTGCCAGACTGGTGGCATCGGCAGCGCCTGGGAGTGAGTGAAGTGAGTGAAGTCGCTTAGTCGTGTCCGACTCTTTGCAACCCCATGGACCGTAGCCCACCATACTCCTCCATCCATGGAATTTTCTAGGCAAGCATACTGGAGTGGGTTGCCATTTCCTTCTCCAGGGGATCTTCTGGACCCAGGGATCGAACCCAGATCTCCTGTGTGGCAGGCAGACGCTTTACCGTCTGAGCCACCAGCACCTGGGAGCTTGTTAGAAATGCAGATTTTCAGGTCACACCTGAGATTTGCTGAACCAGAAACTCTGGGTTGAGTCCTAGGAGTCAGTGATTTAATAAGTCTCTCCAGGGGATTCTGATGCCTGTTCAGTTCTGAGCACCAACTACCTACAGGTGGCTCAGAGGGTAAAGAATCTGCCTGAAATGCAGGAGGCCCGGGTTCAATCCCTGGGTTGGGAAGACCCCCTGGAGAAGGGAATGACAACCCACTCCAGTATTCCTGCCTGGAGAATCCCATGGACAGAGAAGCCTGGCAGGTTGAACAGTCCATGGGGTCACAAAGAGTCGGACACAACTGAGTGACTTTCACTCAGTCACTTTCACTTACTTGCGCCCTACAGGTAGGGGTCCTGGTACCAGGAAACAAGGGTTTTACCACTGTCAATCTTTGTCCTTTTGGGGAAGGCATCTCCCTTCATGCACGCATGCTAAGTCGCTTCAGTCATGTCCCTCTCTTTGCAACCCCATGAACTGTACCCTGTCAGGCTCCTTGGTCCATGAAATTCCCCAGGCAAGAATACTGGAGTGGGTTGCTATTTCCTCCTCCCAGGGATCTTCTCGACCCAGGGATCAAACTCATGTGTCCTGCGTCTCCTGCATGGGCAGGCAGGCTCTTTACCACTAGTGCCATTGGGACGCCCTCTCCAGATTATGGGGTTGAGGACTTCCCTGGTGATCCAGTGGTTAAGAATCTGCCATGCAAATGCATGGGATGTGGATTTGATCTCCAGAACTAAGATCCCATGTGCCATGGGGCAACTAAGCCCACGTGTTGCCACTACTGACGACCGCACACCACAACTGGAGAGGCCCTGTGTCATGCCAAAAGATCTCGCATGATGCAACAAAGATCCCACAACCAAGACCCACTGCAGCCAAATGATTAATAATTAATTTTTTTATATGATGGGGTTTAACAATGGGTCCATCTAGTAGCTAGGGGTTCACAGAATCCTGCTGGCTGGCGGCACTGGTTTCAAGTACAGCTTCCTGAGCTCACCTCCAGAGAAGCTGTACCACTGGGTTCCAGGTTCACCTGTACCACTGGGCAAGGCACAGAGGCCCAAGCGTCCCCATCACTAGTCCC
This sequence comes from Cervus canadensis, assembly GCF_019320065.1. Lineage (NCBI taxonomy): Eukaryota > Metazoa > Chordata > Mammalia > Artiodactyla > Cervidae > Cervus > Cervus canadensis. The sequence continues at coordinate 52,973,169 of NC_057401.1, read as the reverse complement.
TCCAGCGATTCTGACGTGTAGCCAGGACTGGAATCCACGAGAAGGCCTCCTGCAGCACTAAAACATCACATCAGAAGTAACTGGGAAAAATGATCCTCCAGCTAAGTTTTCCTGCCAAGGACCAGATGGTTAACTTCAGGCTTTCTGACTCCCGGACTGTGTGCCGCTATAGCTGGAAATCAGTCTTAGACAAACCAGTGAATGGGCATGGCTGTGTCCAATACAACTTCATTAAATGTGACTTTCTTTGTCATCTTCATGTGTCATTAAAAAAAAATCATTCTTTTGATGTTTCTGCAAACATCTAAAAATTTAAAAGCCATTCTTAGCTCTTAAGCTATACGGAAATAGGCAGTGGGCATGGACTGTAGTTTGCCGCCGTGCTTCAGTTCAACACTGGAGAGATTATACCAACTTCACTTGGTTCAGTCAGGCTGTGTTCATGACACATGTAACTTCAATACACACAGCTGCCTTCAAACAAGCTAGAGGTTACTTTTTAGAAAAACACCAAGGTTTAATGGGCACACAGCACAAACTGATGGCCTGACAACTCAGAGTAATATACTGAACATACCGGTCATCTCAGAAAGCTTAGGCATGCCCTTCCAAGCAACATGCCTCCCAAGTACCCATGTGGTTTGAATCCTTACCTTCAAGACAGCAGTGCAATCAGTCTGAAATAAAAGCTGGAAGTCATTCATGCCTTCACTGCAGTTCTAAGCAACAGACACATCTTACACAGAAGTTATAAATGAGCCCCCTTCCTCTCCAAGGTGGGGCAGCTGCCTGGGATATACATACCCCTCCGTTGCTCTGCAGTTCATGCAGCCCAGGTGGGGTCATCTAAGCCACAGGACAGGTGTGGGGCTGGAGGGGTGGACAAAAGCAGCTCTTTCGAGGGACACTGTCTTTGCCTACATCCCAGGGTCTTATCCTTCCTTCAGTTCCCCAACCCCCTTCCTCCTTCCTTGAGGTAGGAACAGGGAAGATTTCATGAGAAACATAACTGAGTGGTTTGAACTCAAAGACCATTACTGATGGCCTCCATGCATGGAGCTCAGTGGAAGGATTTCAGGAAACTGCTATACCACTGAGATTTCTCTCAATATGAATCAGAGACGCCTTCACAGCGTCTCACTGCCAGGACAGGTACCTCTAAAAACACCAGGTTCTGTTCCAGACACGGAAATAAAAGGAGGCAGGACTGCAGAAAAGAGGAAGATGCAGACCATGAAAGAACCAAACTGTCTGCAGAGTCATAGCACCAGGAAGGCCAGGTCCTCCCAGGAACCCTGACCTCGCAGGGCAGGGAGCAGCCCGACAGGAAGGAGATAGCAAATGGTGTGTGTGTGGGTGGGGGGTGAGGTTTCATCTCACGCCACAATACCCACTGAGTCTGTGGTTCTCCACTTTCACCGTGAACAGCATCATCCAGGATCCTTGTTAAGTCACAGACCCCTAGACCACACACAGAGTCGTGGATGCAGCAGATCGGAAGTGGGACCAAGGAAGCTGTATCTTTACCAAAGGCCCCGATTACAGCAGTCAATCGGAGAATCACACACAGACAGATACCGTACTAGCGTCTGCGACATTTAAACCCAAACGTCCCACTCAAAAAAAGAGATTCTAACAAGAGGGTGGGACTAGAGAGGTGGAGACGAGAAGACCAAAAACAGGTCAGTTCCCCGGAGAAAGAGGAAGGCCCGTGTACTCGGGGACCTCCTGCAGACAAGGGCCCAGTGGACGAGCGGACAGACAGATGGAACTGAACTCACAGAGATAAAGTGGGCATCAGAGACATTCCATAGAACCATCTAAGTGTCCAGAAAAGCAGCTATATAAGAAAAACCAAAGCCTAGAAATGATGCGTAACACGAGCAAAGTTTTCTAAGCTCAGAATGCAAAAATCATGCCTTCTCAACAACAGTCAACGTACTGTATGGATAGGATGTTCAGTCTATGAAACACTTCTGACCTTGCCTGATTATTAACTGGCACTCAGGAAGCTTGCGAAAAACACACCAGGGTCTAAGTCCCAGCAGAGACTCTGAGTCCATAGTTTGGGGTCAGGGCCAGGGCTCTTGGTAAAAGCTTCCAGTGAATGTAAGGTGTTGTCAGGGTTGATGCAAAGAGCCGACTCATTGGAAAAGACCCTGAAGCTGGGAAAGATTGAAGGCAAAAGGAGAAGGTGGGCAACAGAGGACAAGGTGGTTAGATAGCATCACCAACTCAATGGGCATTAATCTGAGCAAACTCCAGGAGATAGTGAAGGACAGGGAAGCCTGGTGTGCTGCTGTTCATGAGGTCACAAAGAGTTGGACACAACTTAGCGACTGAACAACAACAGGGTTGAGATCCCCTGGAGTAGGAAGTGGCAACCTACTCCTGTATTTTTGTCTGGAGAATTTCATGGACAGAGGAGCCCAGTGGACTACAGTCCACAGGGTTGCAAAGATTTAGAGAATGACTGAGTGAGTGAGGGTGTGCACGGGCACACGCACACACACACACACACAAGGTTGAGAACCACTCTGGCAGAAGCCTGGAAGCAAGACTGTCAGCACAAGGTGATGAAACATTAAAATAAAAAAATGGGATGTGCATTGGGTCTTCTGTTGCCCTGGAGCAATAAAACCAAATAAAGGAAAAAAGCCACCACAGAGGAGGAGGGACCTGGCAGGCGGTCTGAGAACCCACCGTTGAAGAGCAACTTCAAGAGAAAACACAAAGGTCATGATCAGAAAGGAGCCAAGGATACTCAACCCTGGGGACTGAAGAGGGAAAAGAAACGACCTTGGGCAACAGCCAGGATGGGGGGGCATGGGGCCCGAGAAGGTCAACAGCCAACAACCCCCATCACATACCATCTCCCCGTCCCCCTTCATGCTCCTCCCGAAGAAGTAATGTCATCAAGGAGAAAGTTGATCAAGTCTGGATCCAAACCCCACCTCTGTCAACTCATCACCGACCAAGTGCGGCTCTCGGACACGTTATTTCATGGAAGCTCCACCTTCATGTCAATAAATACGGCTGACCATGCCTTCTTACAGGAGTCACGAGGATTGAACAGAACAAACAGAAGTAATGTGCACCAGCACAGTGCCTGCTAGAGAGACGTCTCCCAGAAAATAGCCCCCTCTCCCCTGTAACCCCTGGTGGCTCAGTCAGCAAAGAATCTGCCTGCAGTGCAGGAGACCAGGATTCGATCCCCAGGTTGGGAAGATCCCCCGAAGAAGGAAACGGCAACCCACTCCATATTTTTGCCTGGGCAATGCCCTGGACAGAGGAGCCTGGTGGGCTACAGTCCATGGGGTCTCAAGAGTCGGACATGACTGAGCAACTAACCACCCCTTTACCCATCCTCAATGCCAACCCTCATGAGGCGGACATGGCTTAGAAGTGGGGTGACTCCATTGTCCACAGCTCTCCAGGGAGGCGACCTTGGGAAGAACGTGGTTGAGAACTCAGCACGTGTCTGAAGCTGAGTTCATGCAGGGGGGGTCTGTCACACCCTCCTGAGTCTTGCCCTGCAGGTACTACCGTAGGTCTCTGTAGAACACTAGAAACCAATTCCCCATGCATATCACTGAGTCTCTCAGAAAACTAGTTCCAAATAATAGGCCTATAAATGAATTTCTCAAATGCATTTGCATCTCCATCACAAGCCAAGAAATGCCCAAATTTGTTCTAATAAATGGCCTCTGCATTTTCTATTGAAATTACACCCAGCATCCAATGGTGCTATGTCTGCCTCCCATAGATGATTTTCTGAACTATTTTTGGTTTCAAACAAGATCTTCACATCCACTTTTCACAAAATGATACTTATAATAAAGGTATAGTAGTTAAGCCTCAAAAAAAATAAATAAATAAAACTGAGTTTTCGAAAGTGCCTCTGCCAAAGTTACCACTTGGTCTGAGCTTAGCATCCAACATTAATGAAAACGTTTTCGGTATTTGTGGGTATCGAGAATGCAAGGCACTATCCTACTTACCTTCGAGTATGAGCAATCTGATTTCCTAAACTACAAAATTGAAAGCAACCAAAGATCCAACGGTACAAAACCACTGAAAGCGGCCATGGATACAGCGGTACAAAACGCCAGCCCCTCTTTCTGCCTGGACACAAGCACCACAGGACCAGGAATCCCGGGGACTACAGGAAGGGTCTGGACATACCACAAGCTCACAGAGGCACAAGCCAGCTGAGTGACCCAGAGTAGAACCTGGAATCCAGAGGTTGATGGAAGATGAGATGCCCAGGTCAGAGTCAGGCTTGAGTCCAAATAAACAGATCAAGCCAAAGGAATGGGGAGAGGAGGCTCATTCAGCGGACCCGGGGAAGAAAAAGGAGGCCAAAGTCGAGAAACAGACTCAAAGGAAAAAGTCAATAAGCTGACCCAACCGGGGACAGGGAGCCACAGAAAGAAGGTCATGACCCTAGACAGAAACCATTTACTCTCTCCTGCATAATTGTGTGTGTGTGTGTGTGTGTGTGTGTGTGTGTGTGTGTGTGTGTGTGTGTGTACAGGGAGCCACAGAAAGAAGGTCATGACCCTAGACAGAAACCATTTACTCTCTCCTGCATAATGTGTGTGTGTGTGTGTGTGTGTGTGTGTGTGTGTGTGTGTACAGGGAGCCACAGAAAGAAGGTCATGACCCTAGACAGAAAACCATTTACTCTCTCCTGCATAATTGGGTGTGTGTGTGGTGTGTGTAGTGTGTGTGGTGTGGTGTGTACCACAGAAGAAGGTCCCTAGACAGAAACCATTTACTCTCTCCTGCATAATTGTGTGTGTGTGTGTGTGTGTGTGTGTGTGTGTGTGTGTGTGTGTGTGTGTGTGTGTGTACAGGGAGCCACAGAAAGAAGGTCATGACCCTAGACAGAAACCATTTACTCTCTCCTGCATAATTGTGTGTGTGTGTGTGTGTGTGTGTGTGTGTGTGTGTGTGTGTGTGTACAGGGAGCCACAGAAAGAAGGTCATGACCCTAGACAGAAACCATTTACTCTCTCCTGCATAATTGTGTGTGTGTGTGTGTGTGTGTGTGTGTGTGTGTGTGTGTGTTGTACAGGGAGCCACAGAAAGAAGGTCATGACCCTAGACAGAAACCATTTACTCTCTCCTGCATAATTGTGTGTGTGTGTGTGTGTGTGTGTGTGTGTGTGTGTGTGTGTGTGTGTTCAACTAGAGGCTCACTGGAGCCAGTTAATACTGTTAACAGAGATCCAACCCCTCCCTACCCATCCACCCACCCAATGGGGGTGCCAGACGGGGAGGGGTCTGGCTGTTCAGTCCAAAGGATCTAGGCTCAGGGGGGAGGCAAAAGCCTGCTCTGAAAGCAAGGGTCAGAAAGGGTCAGAAATAAACTGGATTCACTTAAAGGAGCAGGGAGACAGGCTCCAGAGACAAGGGTTTCTTAAGGTCTTGTATGTAAGTGTGGCCTAAGGGTGGTTCGTACATGGCCAGGACAGAAATAATCCAGCCAAACTCCCAACATGACTCTTGTGACACGGAGGTTTTTTTCTTCTGTCACTTTTGGTCCTTTCAGACTTGTGACTTCCTTCTTAAAATGTAATATGTAAAAAAAATAAATAAATAAAAAATTTTAAAAAAATGTAATATGTGCTCAACAGAGCACACATTCTTCTAATGACGTGTCCTTCTAATTGGCTCCGTGCTGACTGCAAATAGAGCTTCAGAGGCATTCGGCCTTCAAGTGCCTTCAAGGGCCAGCTCTGCTCCTAAATGCTAAAGTGAAACAAAGTGTTAGTCGCTCAGTCGTGTCCAGCTCTTTGTGACCCCACGGACTGTGGCCCCCGCCAGGCTCCTCTGTCCATGGAATTCTCCAGGTAAGATTACTGGCGTGGGTTGCTATTCCCTTCTCCAGGGGCTCTTCCTGACCCAGGGATCAAACACGGGTCTCCTGCATTGCAGGCGAACCCTTTACCATCTGAGCCACCAAGAAAGTCCGAAGCGCTAAGGACCCAGCAATGACAGATTCCCATTCTCAGAAAGCTTGGTGAGGAGACACAGGAAAAAAAAAAAAAGAGATAAAAAGTCAAGGTAATGGTCCTCTTGGAAACAGAGGTTAGAAACACCTCGTGGTAAGGTCTTCGTCCAGGTATTCATCCCTGGGTGCAGGTGGGCAGGTCCAGAAGCATCTCTGCAGGAACCAGGTTCTTGAAAGGGAAGCACAAGCCCTCAGCCTGCATGAATGACAACCTCTTCCCAAGTTACAGGAAGCAAGTGTCTAAGCAGAGTTATGCAGATTTACAAATACGCACATTTTTTTTTCCCTAGAGCCAAGTGCACCAACAATCAGACATTGTTTTTTTCCTATATTCCCAGAGTAAAAATTAATGGAAATATCTGACTTTCCAACTTTGAGCCACAAGATGCCAAACCAGATTCTTGGAAGGAATCTAGAGAGTCAATCACATGGTTTTCAGGCCTACAAACATTGTTCTTTTCCACGCGAAACCAAGTAATTTGGACAAACTGCATTTTACTTGGTCTTTAAGTAAGATAAAGCCCCAGGGGTGTTCAGTCTCTGGAGTATATTCTAAGAAACTCCATGGGCTTGTGTTTAACATCCATCTCAGAGACGGGTATTTTCAGGATGAAACAGCGAAATGTGGGAAAAGCACAGAGAATTTCAGAGTTTCCCAGCTCAACGCTGACTTTTTAATACAGCTGCACTGTTTTCATGGCAGTGAATTCCAAGAATAACAGATGGACCCATTCTGAAGTTAACAAAAGAAACCAAATACATCTGATCTTTTAAAAATTATCTGCCACTTTTCACCAGCACCTCCCTCTTTCCTCTCAGTTTTTGGCTGACTGTGCAGCCAACTTCCTCTTGAAAGGGGCCCTTCATCCACCACAGGGGTGGGGCTGTCCACCCCCAAGCACACATCACAAGGTCAGCGCCAAACGCACTTTGGGGGTCAGCAGATTCAAGTCACCATCTAATTCTCCATCCTTGGACCCTGGAGCTAAGTCGACAACACTTCTTTCTTGGGATTAACGTAAGTGAAGTGAAGTAGCCCAGTCGTGTCTGACTCTTTGCAACCCCATGGACTGTAGCCTACCAGGGTCCTCAGTCCATGGAATTTTCTAGGCAAGGATACTGGAGTGGGTTGCCATTTCCTTCTCCAGGGGATCTTCCCGACCCAGGGATTAGACCCGGGTCTTCCGCATTGCAGGCTTTACCATCTGGGCCACCAGGGATTAACGTAAACACACTACTATATACAACATAATCATCAAGGACCTACTGTATAGCACAGGGAACTCTGCTCAGAATTCTGTAATAACCTATATGGGAAAAGAATCTGAAAAGGACAGACACATGCACACATACAACTGAATCACTCTGTTCTACACCTGAAACTAGCCCAACATTGTGAACCAACAATGGTGGTGGTGGTTTAGTTGCTAAGTCGTGTCCGACTCTTGCGACCCCATGGACTGTGGCCCACCAGGCCCCTCTGTCCATGAGATTCCCCAGTCAAGAATACTGGAGTGGGTTGACATTTCCTTCTCCAGGGAATCTTCCCGACCCAGGTATCAAACCCGGGTCTCCTGCACTGCAGGCAGTTTCTTTCCCAACTGAGCTACAAGGGAAGCCCCCAAATCAACTATACTCCAATATAAAATAAACATTTAAAAAAAAAAACACACATCAAAATAAAGCAGTTCTTTCTTGACAGTGTCTATTCCTTAACAAATACAAACTAGAATGTTTAACGCACTTTTATATCCAGGAGCAGCACAAAAAAGGTATCCAAGAGGAAAGTAGGTTAAAAACAAATTGGCTAGGAAGTTATTGCTTACTGGTTACAGAGTTTCTGCTTAGGATGATGCAAACATTTTGGAAATAATGGTAATGGTTGCACACATTATGAATGTAATCAATACCACTGAATCACACACTCAACAACAGTTCAGAGAGTCAATTTTATATTTACCACAATAAACACACATACACAAGAAAACCCAAGTTCCAGTTCAAAAGATCAATTGTGGACTTATCCATTCATTTTTCTTTCAACTCAAATTCAGACATTTATTAAGAGTCAGGCAGAGAAAGACAAAATCAAGAACTATCGTGGTCATGTGGAATAAAAAAAAAATGATACAAATGAACTTATTTATGAAACAGACTCACAGATTAAGAGAAGGAATTTATGGTTACCAAAGGGGAGAGGGGAGGGATAAATTAGAAGCTTGGGATTAACACATACACATACCCTACTTTATATAAAATAGCCAACCTATAGCACATATATAGTATATATATATATATATATATATATGTGGTATATATTCATTATATATATAGTATATATAGTATACATTCAATATGCTGAATATTCAATATCTGTGATAACCTAGAAAAGAAATGTGAAAAATACTATCTATACATGTATAAATTACTTTGCTGTACATTTGAAACTAACACAACATTGTAAATTAACTGTACTTCAACTTAAAAACAGGCGAAAAATTTTTTTTAAAGATTTGGACATTTGTAGCAGAGATCATAGCAAATATTTTAGATACCCATCCAAAAAGCTGAAAATCCAAAAAGGAATACAAATGTCATAGCTGTCAACACATACACACAACAGAATTCAAGATGCAACAGAATTCAAGCCCAAAAGCCAGGGCTATATATCCTTTGAGGGACAAGCTTTGCCTCTCAGCTGGACTGCAAAAAAACAAAAACCAACAAAACAAACCCTTCTTTGTTCAACTTACTGTCTGTCATCAGAAAAATTCTATCTTTAAATCAAACACATTGGTAAGCTAAAACACACAGTTAAAATAGAGGGCAGCCTACTCCAGTATCCTTGCCTAGAAAATTCCATGGACAGAGGAGCCTGGTGGGCTACACTCCATGGGGTTACAAAGAGTCAGACATGACTGACTGAGCATGCACACATACACACACACACTCTTAGGCTCAAACAGAGGGGTCGCAGAGTCAGACATGACTGAGTGTTCACAAGTGCGCAGACACACACACCACACTATTAGGCTCAACCACAGAAAACTGCCAATATTCAACTCTTTTGTCCTACAGAGATGGCAACTTCCTATGGTTCAACCAAACCCACAGGTTAATCTGGCCAAAAGCACCGGCTACAATACAAGGGCCACCTCAGACTTGAGAGGCTAAGATGAGGGAAAATATGTTTCTTTCAAGAGAAAAAAAAAAAAAAGTTGCTCCTCAAAAGCTTCCCCCTATTCAGTGCATTAATATGAGGATGCTTCTTTTTATGAAAAAGGAGGGAAAAGGTTGAGAAGGGGCTAGAATATACATTTTGTTTTTTTAAAGATAATGTAAAAGCAAGGGAGTCCTGTGCCGGCCACAGAAAGAAATCTGCCCTGTGGTCCCAGACTCTGGCTCTGAGAGTCACTGAAAGCATCTGAAAGACACCGCTTCTGCATCATTAGCGTTCCCCAAGCTCCTTCTTCTCCTAAGGTTAGTTGTCTCCCTGCTGGTTCCGGAGCTGCCCGGGGGGACCCCAGATGGCCCCACCTGACTTGGGGGTGCTGAGCCAACTGCAGCTCATTCCCTCCCCAGGCACTCTTGGAGAAGGGGCTGGCGGGCAAGATCTATTTACCCGGCAGCTGCCTCAGCCAACAGCTGGTTCTGCCTGCGAAGCCAGGAATGCCACTTCTGCAGCTGCTGACAAGGGTGGGTGTTCCTGGGCTCCCGGGGGCCCACATGCGCAGGCAGCTTCCTCGCAGATCAAACTCCTAACTCGGTTAAAAGATGGAGGCTCCATCACTTCCCTTCCAAAGGCAGATCTGACCTGTTCCCAAGCTCAAGGTGAAATCACCGAGTGCTAGCTGTCTGATTCCTAACAATCGGTGCAGCTTCAGGCTGACATTCACACTGTGAGATGGGAGACCTGCTGGGGGGGTCCCACGGTCAAGTTTCCAGCCCTCCACAGGCTTGGGGGAGATTCCTCTGCTCCACGGAGAGGGCTCATATGGGGTGTGCCAGGGTCCCAAAGCTGCCACATCTACATGCCATTCAAGGGACACAAAAAGGCACCAGTGGGGGCAAAGTGAAGGAGTGAAAAAGGCAAAGAAAAGCAGCTGCACAGAGCAGAAATTGCATGAAAAATAACAACCAAAAAAATGCAAGGAAAAATATCACTACGCACACTCATCATCAAATGTCACAAAATTAGGTCCACAGTGATGCCACTATTGGATGGCATCGCTGACTCAATGGAGATGAGTCTAGGTAAACTCCAGGAGTTGGTGATGGATAGGGAAGCCTGGTGTGCTGCAGTCCATGGGGTTGCAAAGAGTCTGACTCGACTGAGCGACTGAACTGAACTGAGGCCCATAGTATTAATTCCAACAAGTCAAAGTGAAAGTCAAACCCAAAAGGTTAGAGATGGCATTAAACGGGAGATATGATTATTAATAATGCGGGTGATGTTTCCTCTCTGGCCTGAGGAAGTCCATCTGGGCGGGGTGGAGGGAGGTGGTACAACTTGAAAGTACCAGTCAGTCTAATGGCCATTTTGTCAATTAATAAAATGAGAAGAACAACATTTAAAACCAACTCTGTTTCGACTTGGTGCAAATAAGCGAAGGGCACAGAGAAGGGCACGGCAACCCACCCCAGTATTGTTGCCTGGAGAATTCCACGGACAGAGGAGCCTGGTGGGCTACAGTCCATGGGGTCGCAAAGAGTCAGACACAACTGACCTTAGACTAATGCTTTCACGCTTTCAGAGGATGGCATTTACTTGTTGATTGGGATGACAAATTCCCCAGCCAGCAAAATACTCCAGAAGACCCCACAGAGGGACAAGGCAGGCAAAACAGACAACAGGATGGTTGCAGAGAGTTATAAAGTCTTGATGAAGTTGACCGGGGCAAGTTTAAGAACTCCCTTAAAATCTAATCAGGTAAACTGCTATCACTCTAAGTTATTTCAGAGCTATCAAATTAGGCTCTTTTCAGGACAGATAATAAAACAGTTGACTCTCAAAGTGAAAAATCTATGGGCCTAATTTTGTGAAATTTGATGATGAGTGTGTGTAGTGATTTTTTTTCCTTGCATTTTTTTTGTTGTTATTTTTCATACAATTTCTGCTCTATGAAGCTGCTTCTCTTTGCTTTTATTTTTTATCAGTCAATTCTACACTGTTCCAAAAGGATGCTTCCTGGATTGCCCAGCGTGCCTGGTGAACGCAGTGGAAAAGACACACATTTAGTGCCAGCTTCCATCTGATTCTCTTCACCAGAGTCGATCCTGTAGCCAGATCCGCTTCCTGTAGAAACTGGGAACCGTGGTGCTCTTTTCCTACATCTCTGTCCGAGGTCTGCTGTGCAAACAGACAAGTCATTGCTCATTTCTGGAGCACGTGCTGACCTGCCCACGTGCTTCCTCCTCCGGAGGCCACAACTATGTATTTTTTCAACACAGCGTGTTCGCATGTCGCCTGCATGCTTCTTTTTCCATCTGCAAATACTTCACGGTGAGTATAACATAAGTTATGAGTCAACTGGGAATGCTTTGGTCCTCTGTATTCCTGGAACCAACCTACAGTAGTTTAAGCTTTGGCTTGGGATGGAATTCTAGATTAATATAAAAGTTATCTCCCTGGGCGGGGCATAGAACAGCTGAGCACATGTGCAAAATCTTCAGAGACTGAATGAAAGAAGAAAAGGGGCCCTTCAGGGCTCTCACCAAAACAACATAGTACTATCTCCGACCTACCCCACGGCCCATCTCAGGATTTAGTTATTAGTGGCTCTGCTTGGCTTCCAACATGAAAACAGGATTTTGAAAACTGCTCTTTAATCCACCTGAGCATTGCTTCACTGCAGTCAGCACGATCCCAGGCCACACTTCAGGTGAAGTAACTGCCAGAATTAGGGGGTACACATAGGGAAAAGGGGCTTCCCTGGGGACTCAGAGAGTGAAGAATCTGCCTGCAACGCAGGAAACCTGGGTTCAGTCCTCCTGGGTTGGGAGGACACCCTGGAGAAGGCAACAGCAACCCACTCCAGTATTCTTGCCTGGAAAATCCCATGGACAGAGGAGCCTAGTGGGCTACACCCATGGGGTCTCAAAGAGTCAGACAGGACCAAGTGATTCACAGACACACACACAGAAAGGGCAAGTGTCTCAAGGCGGGGCTCAGGCGGTGACGCAGGCCCTGGGAGTGGTTGTCAATGCAGACGAAGCATCACTCATTCACCCACCACTCACCTGCCGTGCGGCCCAGTTTCTAACAGGCCACTAACCAGCACCAGTCCATGACCCAGAGGTTGGAAACCCTTGATGTAGGAGGAAAAAGCACTTCCCACTCCTCACTGCAGAAACGACGACCCTAAGGCAGTTCACCACAATGTCTCGTAAATCCACTCCAAATGCTGCTTGGACCAGCAGCATCCACGCCACCAGGAAGCTGGTGAGAAATGCAGACTCTCAGCACCACCAACCCCCGCCCCCCGACCTGCCAACCAGAATCTGCATCAGGAACAAGAGTGATTCCTGTATGTAAGGTTTGAGAGGCACTGCTCTAAACCAAAGGACGACTCAGCTAACAGTCTGAAAGTTTATGGATTCTGGGAGGTCATATTTTGGTAGCATAAAAATTTTACTGAAATTGTTAATAAAGATACAGAAAATACCCATTAGATAGCTTTTGCCTATTACCATTTGATCTCAAACACTGATATCTTTTTAATTTAAAATTTATTTAAATGTTGGCAGGGGAAGAATTCCAGACTGTTGTAAGAAGCTGAATGAAAGAAGAAAACGGGCCCTTTGGGGCTCTCACCAAAGACAATACAGCATTATCTCCCATGTATCCCACGGCCCTGTGGTCCCATTTTAGGGACCCCTTTGTGATAAGACATACACACTCACATAAAATCTGCTACTGTAATCATTTTTTTGAATTTTTATAATAGATGGATTTATTAATTTAGTTGCACATTGTCTTTTAATCTCACATAGAGACTTGACTTAGAAATAATTCACTCTTCCACACACATTTCATGAAATACTTCTGTTTAGCCTCTTCTCATGCATGTAAGACATCAGTGTTTTTGTCATCACCAGAACCCCTTGCTGAATCACCTAACAGGTTTCTAGAATTTATCATCATCACTTCAGTTAAAGACATTGAAGGTACAGCACGTTAAAAACCTGCATATGATTCTGTCCCTATAAAAATATTTCCCAACCACAAGCAGCCATTCTCCTCATACCAGCACGGCTGGTGTCTTTCACCTGTCCTGTGGCTTATCCGTGATGTGATCCCTAACTACACTGTCATTTTGTTGTTGTTTAGTCACTAAGTCACGTCTGACTCTTTTGAGACCCCATGGACTATAGTCCGCCAGGCTCCTCTATCCATGGGATTCTCCAGGCAAGAGTACTGGAGTGGGTTGCCATGCCCTCCTCCAGGGGATTTTCCCGACCCAGGCATTGAAACCACGTCTCCTGCTTGGCAGGCGGATTCTTAACCACTGAGCTACCAGGGAAGCACAATGCTTTTAATTACCTTTAAAAGACTTGTTTACAACATGCCAACACTTAAAATCATGAGGGTCCAATCCCAAGAATAACTGCTAAATCTTCTAACATTCTCTCATTCTCTTTTAGCCAGGTGACCTTTGCATTAATTGCTCAGTCATGTCCAACTCTGCAACCCCATGGACTAGCCCGCCACGCTCCTCTGTCTATGGATTTCCCCAGGCAAGAATACTGGAGTGGGTTGCCATTTCCTTCTCCAGGGGATCTTCCCAACCCAGGGATCGAACCTGGGTGGTCCTCCATTGCAGGCCGATTCTTTACTGTCTGAGCCACCAGAGAAACCCTAGGCAACCTTTGAAAGCACTTAAAAACTAGCACTAAGTTAATACAAGGCTGAATAACATCTTTTCTAAATGATACTTTGTTTCTCAAAGTAAAGAGGGCACCTTACAAAAGTTCTTTGTAAAGGATCTGGGTGTCAAACTCTCTGTAATCACTTTTTTTTTTTTTCCATAAACAAGTTCTTTCCATTGTTTATTGCTCAGTGGCAGTAAGTACATTCACATCGCTCTGCGACCATCATCACGGTTCATCTTCAGAACATTTTCATTCTCTGAAACCAGGACTCCGGACCCATAAAATAACTCCCCATCCTCCCTTTCCCTCCGAAACACCAATATCTTAATAAGAACATAACCAAATTGGTCTGAAATTGGCCAGCACTGTAAAAGTTACCACGTGTTTGACCAGGACAAGGCCGCGCTCTCCATCTCTGACCTGATTCCCTCAAGACTCTCTCCCTGTTCAGTTAAACAGTGGGTGTGCCGGGCCTGGGCTCCAGGACCAGGTAAAGAACTTCTAATCCTTGGTGGTTATGCCTGTTATGTTCTGCTGTGAGACTGTGCTGTCAGGGCAGGAAGAAGGAGTCAGAAGAAAAAGAAACGAGAAGTCTTTCGGCCACTGCCAGCTCTCGGGCCACGTCAGATCCACGTCTTTCCAACCTGTCTTACTTTTCTCATATTTTAAACCATTTCCTACATGGGTCACCAAGCTAATTACAGTTGTTATACTTGGGAATGACAGAGTGGACAGCATAAGACCAAGGACTTGATGGCCGATTGAAGACTCCCAGGTTGGGAGTTGCTTTCATGTTTAAGTATATACTTTTCTGGTTTAGTTCTTTCTGAAACCCGCAGTCCATAAATACAAGTCAAGAGGGAATTAAACTGTTGGCTTGACCATCCCTTTCGACGCTGAGGGCTGCCCATCGACCAGCTGGCAATAGGGTCACACGACACCAACTGTTGACCATGTATGACATGGGCAGTAAGCTCAGAGGTTGTTAGAAACGCTTTGTGAGAAGCCTCTGCTGATCAAAGCGTAGTTCAATAGGAATAGAAAGCATCTTTGGAATATTGAGTTTGCTACCTTAAATAAAACAAGCCAGGAACAAAAAAGGACAAAAAATATATGACTGTGCTCACAGAAGTATCAAAAAGAATTAAAATCATAGAGATAGAAAATAGAAAGGTGGTTGTTACCAAGGACTGGGGGAATTAAGCCTTTGCTGGATACACTGTCTCAGTAGCTTATTGCAAAATGGAAAAGTTCAAGAGACCTACCACCCAACAACGGGAATGCACTTCACAACTACTGAACTGTACACTTCAACATGGTTAAAATGGGAGTTTTAACATTATGTGCTTTGCGTCACAATATTTTAAGAGGAAAGGGGGGGGGCGGGGAATTAAAGTATCTTTGGGATTAAAAGTAAATCAGAAAAAAAAGAATTCCATTAAGCTCTGTCAGGCCAGATACACTGTTTAAATGTTATTTTGCCTTTTTTACATCATCTTGAGAAGGATGAAAGGAACCGAACTCTCATCTGGGGAAAGGGAGAAGGCAAGACACAAAAATGCTGGCCAGGTCACTTGGTCCTTAGTTTCTAGATCACATCACCCTACCTGAGAACCTGATGAGAAAGAGCCCAGACTGGGCAGCAGTGACTGTAAGACGGGTGGTCTCTTCGGCCCCCGCTCCCTGCACCCACCCCTACTGCAGATCACACCTGTATCTTCACCACCAGATAAATCCTGAAGAGCATTCAAGATGCTCAGATGAAAAAGGAACTCAGAAACTGCAAAACAGCCCAGAAATGAGGAGTGTACTACCAAGAGGCTCATCTCTGCTCAAGGTCTCGATAACCAAGTAGCCCGTCAGTCACACTCTACACAAACACTGACCTTGAAGCGTCTGTTCTCAAAGCAACTCGCAAACAAAATTCAGAAACAATGAATGTTAAATACTGCCGCACAACCTCCTTTCGTTTCTTTATGTCTTAAATTTTAACGTGCCTCTGAAGGAGGGACCCACTTGTATAACATTGAAATTGGTTTCCTTCGGGATTAACAGATACAAACTACTATATATAAAATAAACAATAAGCACATACTGTATACCACAAGGAACTGTATTCAATACCTGCTAATAATCTATAAGGGAAAAGAATCTGAAATATATACATATTTACATATAACTGAATCACTTTGCTGTATGCCTGAAACGAACACAACATTGTAGATTAAGTATGTATGTGTCTGTATATGTGCTCAGTCGTTCAGTCATGTCTGATTCTTTATGACCCCATGGATTGTAGCCCACCAGGCTCCTCTGTCCGTGGGATTTCCCAGGCAAGAAAACTGGAACGACTTGCCATTTCCTACTCCAGGGGATCTTTCTTCCCAACCCAGGGATCAAACTCACACCTCTTGGGTCTCCTGCACTGGTAGGCCCATTTTTTTACCAATGAACCACCTGGACTTCAAAAAAATTGTAAATTGGTTTCCTTGTAAAATGGAGAAGCTAGGCTCCTTTTCAATTGTCCAGATATAATCAATGGGCCGGTGTGTAGATTCAAGTATTCGTTCTCAGTCATTTTCATTTGTTTTACACTAAAGAGTGAGAACCTTGGAGCAGTGGTCCCTACAGACAGAGGAGCTTCTTCAGTGCTTCACAAGGTGGATAAGAAGCTCAGGATACGTGGTTTGCTCCATCCTGTCTTTACAGGGACCAGGTCACTGCTACAGACTCACTGGCAGACCAGTATTCCCAACACTAGGCAAGTTTACAAACTTTAAGGGAAGGTCACCATGAAACCCATCACCACCCTATACGTCTGCTTCGTCCTGATCCCCAGGAGGGAAACCAGCCACGCGCAGTGTTCTTCTGTCACGTCCTGATTGGAACACTTGGCTTTCCATTTGGGAGAATTTTTTAACTGCGTCTCTCACACACTCAAGGTGTGCATTACACATTCCTTTTGGGATTCTGTTTCATCACTGAGAAAAGATGCCTAGGGCATGAGGGGTGGGGGATGAACACACGTGCCCCTACTCAGGGCCCCTTGAGGAAGCAAACACGGCTGGTACGAAGCTGCAGGCTCTCAGCTCACCTGACCATAGTCCGTCTGGAAGACCACAACGCCCTCCGCGCAGGAATTTACGGTACTGGGGAAATGCTGGCCATTTTCTCTCAGCCAGACCCGTGTTCCCTGTAAATAAACAAAGGGCATATGAGTTGAAACTGCATTTTGTGGCAAAACACCACCCATAAAATTACTATACTTAACTAAATTCCTTAAAAAAAGTCAGGTTTTGAAAAGCAAATGTCTTTCTCAAATAAGCAAGGAACGAATCTTCAAAGAAAGCATCACCCACAGCCCTCTGTGTCAGCTGAACAGTCGTGTCCGACTCTTTGCGACCCTACGGGCTGCAGCCTCCAGGCTCCTCCGTCCATGGGATTTTCCAGGCAAGGATATTGGAGTGGGGTGCCATTTCCTTCTCCGGGGGATCTCCCCGACCCAGGGACTGAACCCGGGTCTCCTGCGTTGCCAGTGGATTCTTTACCATCTGAGCCAGCAGGGAAGCCCACATATACCCACGGCCTTACATATGTACGAGAGTGACTGACAGCCCCACTAGACAGAGGAAGAAAAGAAAGGACAGAGAAAACCGTGCTAAAATGCAACTGATTTCTGTGGATTATCTCATTTCATTCACACACGCCCTTTGAGGTCATTTATCATCCCATTGTATAGATGGAGAAGTGGAGATCCAGAAGTAGCTTGCCCAGCATCTCACGTGAAGAAACTGCAAGCTTAATCAGGTCACCACACTGCTTCACCTCAAGTCGAGAACTCTACGGGACGTTCAGGCTCCAACTTCCCAGGTCCAAGCCCCATGCATGCACTTCCCCACTTGGAGGGCACTGACTTCCTCCTTGTACAAAATCCACTGACCTCTCCATAAGAGGGATTACGTTTTAGTAAGTATTACACCCCAGTCCCACTGGTATGAATCTTGGCAGGATTCCACCAGATAACAAAGGCACCCCAAAATTTGGATTTACAGCCCAAGAGATAGCAACTTCCAGATCCTACTGTTTTAACTTAGGGCAAAATGTTTTGGCATCGATTTTATTTCTCTTTTTTACTTCCCCACTGGATAAATGAAATGGCAATCAAAATACCTAGCTTTCCAATGCTGAATTTCCCCTTTCTTTGATTTCCCAACATGAAAACCGTTTGTTTTCAAGGACGAGTGATAAAAATGTTGGCAGAAATTACTGGGTGTTCACTGGTCATTCAAATTATAAACAGTTACCTTTATGGCAATTCTTATACATGGTGATGGGAATGTAAATTGGTGCAGCCACTATGCAAACATTATGAAGTTTCCTTAAAAAACTAAAGTGGAACTACCACATAATCCAATAATTCCACTCCTGAGTATATATCCAGAAAGGAAAAAAAAATCAGTTCCAAAAGATACATGCACCTCAATGTTCATAGCAGCACTTTTACAACAGCCAAGACAGGAAAGCAACCCAAGTGCCCATCAGACAACTGGATAAAGAAGATGTGATGTACAGATACGTGAAAATTGCTTAGTCATAAAAAATAATGAAACACTGTCATTTGCAGCAACGTCGATGGACCTAGGTAACTTATGTTTAGTGAAATAAGTCAGAGACAGACAAATACTGTATGATATCACTTATATACGGAGTCTAAGAAAAGAATACAAACATATATGCAAAATAGTAACAGACTTACAGGCATGGAAAACAGCCTAGTGATTACCAATGGGAAAAAGGAGGCAAGAGGGATGTATTAGGGGTGTGGGATTAACAAAAACAAATTACTATATATAAAATAGATAAGGAAAAAGGATATACCATATAGCATAGAGAATTATACCCATATCATGCATTATACCCATTAGCCCACAATGGCATATAATCTGCAAAAATACTGTACTACTATGCTGTACACCTAAAACTAACACAATATCTACATCAACTATACCTCAATTAAAAAATATTTAATTTAAAAAAAGAATTACTTTTATGACTTAATATATACCCAATGTGCTGGAATCACTTTAGTATCTCATATTATTTCTATTCTGCTCAATTTCATCAACTCCAACAAAAATGAAACAGTGGAAACACACCAAAATTATCACCTGATATATTAACAGCACTTAAAGCTTCTTTTTTTTTTTTTTTAGAACTTTCAACCTCATTTCATTGATCTGCTTATTAATTTGCTTTAAGATGTTAAATGAAATATTCAAATGTATTGGTTATTATACATTTAACTTCTAATGTAAGGGACTACTACTGATCTCAACACAGAGAGATGGAAGGGGATAAACAATGTCCAAGTAAACTAAGTATACTCAGCACTTTATGCTACTTTAAATTATGTTATTACTCACATAAACAGTAGCTTCCAGTAATGGAGTGCCCATGAGGTGTCCCAGTTGTGTGCTAAGAGCCTCAATAACACTGATACTAACTTAACATTTGGTAAGACAGGAATCCTTGCCCTGAAACTCAAGTTCAGAGCTTAGGTCCTTATCTAATGTCACACAGCTAGTGACCAAACCAGGTCTCAAACCTTTCCAATTCCTTATTCCATGCTCTTTCCACACACCACACTATGTGTCTCCTTAAAGTAATTCACGAATAAATAAGACACACTAGTAGATCAGTCAACAACTAAAACATACCAGTACACAAAGGTCACTTTAAGCATCCAGTGATCACACACAACTCCTATTACAAGGGAAATTTTAAGACATAAAAATCCAACTTACATGTTACTCCCTCAGTGCCAATGACAACTGTTTAAAACATACCAGCCAGGATCTAAAACACTTGTTGTCACCTCTGTGACCACACGCCTCTGTCCCCATGAAGTCAATCCTGAGTTTGATGAAAGTATTTAGGACCAGCAGGCTAGACCTCAGGGCTCTGGGAGGAGGGGGACCAAAGATGGGGCCACCCATCCGTGAGGTTCTCCAAGCATTTCCACCAAGACCAAGGTGACTGGAGTCCCAGGTTGAAACACCACCAGCTCCTATTCCTCTTACAGATTCTACAGTTCCCCTAGCATCCCTACCACCACCCTATATAAGGACCCCCCACAATGGGCAACCCCTTTTCTCTTTAGTGTGGGAATTCTAAGTTTTAGTTAACTCCCAACTTCAACCTTCCCTCCACGGAGGGGTTGAAATCCTCCATAATGAAGATGGGAAATAGCATCCAAAAGGAGTATGAGGGGTTTCTTTACAAATCCTGACGACCACCTTATATGAAGGACACAGGTCCCACCAACAGGGCCGAGTTCCCATCCCCGCACAGGTCGGTCAGGGAGCTCCGATTCCCACTTCGGCTTGAGACACCGGTAACATCCAGAAAGGACACAAGTGCTGGGCAGTCCTGGTTTATTAGCAAACAGCTGTTTTCCAAGAAGAACACTTACTGCAGGCATCTCTAAGACTGCTCTTTCAAATACCATTTCACACCAAAACTGCAGTATTTGTAATGGTCTAGATAGAGACTTCCAAGTGTCTTAACTACTTTTTTAGCCTTTTTAAAATTCACATGTCAAGACACTGCAACACTGAAAGCCTTCAAATACCTACATGTAAAGAATCCACCTGCCAAAGCAGGAGACTCGGGAGACTCTGGTCCAATTCCTGGGCTGGGAAGATCCCCTGGAGTAGGAAATGGCAACCCACTCCACTATTCTTGCCTGGAAAATCTCATGGACAGAGGAGCCTGGTAGGCTATAGTTCATGGGATCACAAAGAGTCAGACATGACTGAGCATGCAAACACACACACACACACTCAAATGGAAACTTTCAAGGTCATAACACAAGAGCTTTTACTCATTAGGTGAAACCATAAAATAATCACAGTGGACCTCCGTCCCAGAATCCTGAGTCCAAAGCTTTCTGTTTGCTATGGCTACCACCTGCATCGCTTTGATCAAAAAGGATTTCACGTCTGTTTCCCAAGTCTCAAAATTGTCTATTTATATGAATTAAGATTCTGTTATGAAACATCACTGAATTAATATAAATTGTCACCAGGATTAATATAAACCTCCCAACTCCCAGAGGCTGCACAGTGGGCTATTTCTTTCACTTGAGTTTTGCTGTGGCTCTTTGCGAACCTTCTCATTTGAAAGTATTACCAAGCCCTTTGTTGACACAGTCCTGCCTACATGATCAAACACACAATTCAACTTACTTAGTCCAAAGGTCTTTCTCAACAGGTGTGAAGAGCTGCTGATAAACAAGTCTTACAAAATCCAGCCCTGATTTCCAATCCAGAGCCCCCTAACCAGTTTTCCTAAACCCAGAGCAGTGTCTTCCCCAGATAAAAAGGGAAATGCATTCAAAACACCCACTTTGTTCTCTGAAAAAGTTTAAACAGGCAATTTTCATAGAATCAGACTTGCAAAGTAAAACTGGTGCAATGGATATTTTTCACATAGATTGTTCTGGATGGTTTCTCTCAGGCCTCAAACTTTCTGCTTCCAGTCTATTCGAAAAGAACACATACGCCCCGGTCCAGAAAAGAGGCCACCCACAGGCATTTGAAAACGAAGTCACAGACAGACATTTACCAGAACATCCAAGTTTGAGTAGGGAAGAAAAATACGCCCAACCATATGCAAACCATTATATTCTGTCATTGTTAAACAGGCTGATAATTTAATGTACAACACAGGCATATGGAGAAAACTCCTAGCATATGGGGAAAACTCACAACTGAAGTAAAAATATGCCTTTAAAAGCAGGTGGAACAAGTTGGATCACAAAATACACGTTTTATTAAAACTCTGGACGTTTTCATCTTAATCTGAGACAGGTATGTGTTAAATTCAACTTCTAAAAAACTTTTCTGCACACAATCACCAGTAATAGTTTTACAAGATAAAGCACTTGCCCAGAAATTCCCATCTCTTTGAACTTGAGGGAAATCTTGTAAGATAAGGAGGCAAGTAATACCATTCCTTTAAAAATTAGGTTCACAGAGATTCCATTTTTCCATTGCAAATGAATGATTTCCTGGCCATACTAAAAGACTGACCATACCAAGTGTTGGTGACAATGTGGAAAAACTGGTGGTGATATAAAATGGTATATCCACCTTGGAAAACAGTTTGGCAGTTTCTTAAAAATCAGAATATAATCTTGCCATATGTCCCAACAATTCAACTCCCAGAGATCTACCTACTCAAAGTTTTTCAAAAGCCCTGTAAGCGAATATTCACAGCAGCATTGTTCACAACAGCTGAATTATAGAAATCACTTGTCGACAGAAGAAAAATGCACAACCTAAAGTTGCAGGTTAGATTTTATTTGGGGACCTTACGGAGGATTACTGCCTGGGTGCCAGCCTCTCAGCTGAGTTAACAGTTCCAAACAAGCAAGGGAGGAACCAGGATATATTGGAGGTTCTGCTGGGGCGGGTGGGGGAGAAAAAATGTGGTCCAACACCAAGAGATTACTGCTAACCACAAAACCCAGCATCTCAAGTTAACAATTACAGTGTTTTTCTATGTATGGGAAGATGCAAGAGTCTGGGCTCATTGAATTGATTCCCCAGATACGCATCTTAACTATCTAGGACCAGGATCCTATTTTTCTCCATCCTGAATTCCCTCAAGCTGCACTGTTGAGGGTGGATACAGTGGCTGATACTGGGCACCCTCATTTTTTTTTTTTACGGGAAAGGCAGGCAACATTTTTTTTTGTCCACACATTCAAATGTCCATCAACTGGTATAGAAATAAAATGTGATAAATCTGTACAATGAAAGGCTCAGCAATAAAAAGAAAAAACCAAATCACAGAATCACCAACAAGGATGAAACTCAAAAATATTATGCTAAGTAAAAGAAGCTACACATAAATAAGTATATATCACAGAATTCTATATATATGAAATTTCTGGAAGAAGAAAATTCATAGACGCAGAGACTAGATGAACAGATGCCCAAGGCTAGGTGTCGGGGCAGGGAGACGCACTGACTGTGCGTGGAAGAAGGAACCTGGGTGGGGAGGACAGTGGAACCATTCTAAAACTGAATTGTGCTGATGGTGGCACAACTGTCTAAATGCAACAACTGTCTAAATGCCCTAAACTCCATTCAACTGTAAATCTACAATGGGTGGGTTTTCTTGTATGTGATTATACGAGGCCATTTCAAACCATTAAAAAAATTTAAATCCCAGCCTATATACTTCTCAGTGGTACATGAATATTCTTAACCATTCCATAATGGGAAAAACCCCATCATGTCTCTATAATTGAGCAATGGTGATGTGAAGAAACACACACACAGGAATAATGACTATGTGTGCGTGCGTGCTTAGTCGCTTCAGTTGTGTCCAACTCTCTGCGACCCCATGGACCATGGCCTGCCAGGCTCCTCTGTCCATGGGATTCTTCTTCAGCTGTGTTAAAACTCTGAAGACTGATCTGTGTTGGGTTCATTAAGTCCCCACTCTATTAACAGACCAGGAGGGGCTCAAAGATACAAGGCTACCAGAAGACGTGTCCAAGCTCATCTCCTGATAACACTCTGTTACAGAACATGTTGTTGTTTAGTCACTAAGTCGTGTCTGACTCTCTTGTGACCCCCTGAACTGTAGCCCACCAGGCTCCTCTGTCTATGGGATTTCCCAGGCAAGAATATTGGAGTGGGGTGCCATTTCCTTCTCCAGGGGATCTTCCTGACCCAGGGCTCCAACCCGTATCTCCTGTATTGGCAGACGGATTCTTTACCACTGAGCAACCAGGGAAGCCAGTGGTAGAGAGTATCTCTGTTGCAATTATCAGCCTCCCTCCCTGGAAGATAATCACAAATCCCCAGTCAGCTGTGTGTGACTTGCAGTAACTTCTTGGGCAAGCAGTTGTACCTGCCACTTTCCTGCTAACATGGAAACACAACGTAGCTTTGCAGAGCCTGAAGTACTTAAACTCCTGGCCCTTCTGCACAAAAAGTTGACTGACCCCCATTTAAGAAGCTAAAAATCACTATCATAGATTTCAACCTGCTGCTGCCCCATTTAAAAGAAAAAATGTTTTTTTCTTTTCAATTACTACATTTCTTTTCTGATTTCAAGAATGATTTTCTTCCCTGAACTTTGAAAAAATTAAGTTTAAAAATAAGGTAGGAAAACAACCCTAAAAAGGGATAATGATGATGGACTTTAAATACCATACTGTGTGGCATGTTCTAATTACAGATTCACAGAAGAGGACATTCTTTAGTCAAACACACAACTCAGTCTCAGACCCACAACAGGGCACCGCACCTATTTTTCTCCCATAACTGCTTACTTGGCCCATGCTGAGTGCCACGGTTCAGGAGTCCTAACAACCTACACGATAAAGTCACAGTCTGTTTCTGAAATGTGATCTGCCTTTCTTTTTTTTTTAAAAAAAAAAAAAAAGAAAGTCAAATAACATTGTAATGGATAAATTAATATGGCTATTGTTTAAATAAAAATGTATCTTGAGGAAAGCACTCTATTTTGAGATAGAGGAAATTAACCAATAACGTTTCCCTGCCTGCCTACCTACTTAGCTGCACTGGGTCTTAGCTGCAGCACGCGGGATCTTTGATCTTCTAGCTGGGGCATGCAGGATTTTTAGTTACAGCATGTGGGATCTAGTTCTTTAATTAGGGATCGAACCCAGGCCCCCTACATTGGGAGTGTGGAGTCTTAGCCACTGGATCAGGGAAGTGCCTAATATGGCTATTTAAATCTGCAGTATTTTCAACAGCCAAAAGAAAGTTCTCCTTTTTAGCCTGCAATAACTTAGTAAATAAGTAACCTGGATTTGAAGATGTCTAATGTAACAAGTGGTAATGAACCCGCCCGCCTAATGCAAGAGTTGGGGATTCGATCCCTGAGTCAGGAAGATCCCCTGGAGAAGGACATGGCAACCCACTCCAGTATTCTTGCCTGGGAAATGCCACGGACAGAGAAGCCTGGCAGGCTACCCCGCAGGGTCACAGGAATCAGGCACAACTTAGCAACTAAACACCAACAAATGTGGCAGGCTGGGACATGAGGGATCCTTGTTCTTGAAGACACTGAATTCCAGAAAGGAGATGTGGGTAATATATTACAGTACAAGAACTCAAACAGCATTTTTAAAACTGAAATATAATTGACATGTAACACATTAGTTCCAGGTGTACAACATAATGATTTTAGTATCTACAGAGAAGTGATCAAGACAATAAATCTAGTTAACATCCATTACCACACATGGTTAATATTTTTTTTCTTATGACAACTTTTAAGATCTACTCTCTTAGCAACTTTCAAATAACTATACGGTATTATCAAGCATAGCCACCACGCTGTCCATGAGATCCGCAGGGCTTATTTTACAACCGTAAGTCTCTAGCATTTGAAGCTCTTCATCCAATTCCTCCACCCCTCCCTCTGGCAACCACTCATCTGTTCTCCGTAGGAGTTCAGGGGGGTGGTTCTGACAGGGAGGGTCCACATATAAGTGAGATCTCTCCTCGTGTATAGTCATTTTTGTTGTTGAAGTAGGAATACCTTTTCATCAACTGCACAGATATTTTTTTTCTAATCCTCATTACTCAAATCTGTCTCCAGGACACATGGTGTTTATAACATGCAAAGTTCTAACACGGGTTCCTCCACCTCATCAGTATTGACATTTTGGGTGAGGGAATTACGTGTTGTGGGGGAGGGGACTGTCCTAGTTGAGAACCACTGGTCTAGAGTGAATGGAAAGTTCGAGAGTCACAGCCAAAGGAAAGGAGCTTTCAAACCCCATTAACCGAAAGCAGACTCCACTGTCTCAATTCTAGGAATTTCCACAACCTCCTAAAGTCTGATCAGCCCAGACATGACCTACCTGGGGCAGATCTAATTTCCGGTGACCTTGGCTGGGTTCTCACAGAAGGAAGGGGCTGGGTGCGGGGAGGGAGTGCTGCAGAATGGGATTCAAAACATCTGACGGACAGAAGGAGAGAGGTCTCCGAGGCAGCAGGCTGGACGGCAGTACTAGGGGGCCTCTCTCCTTTTCCTCCTTTCCGTCCACTCTGCCGTTTGGGGTTTTTTTTAATAGGTACTTTTCATGTTTCCCGGGGAAGGGAATGGCAGCCCACTCCAGTATTCTTGCCTGGAGAATCCCATGGATGGAGGAACCTGGCGGGCTTCAGTCCATGGGGTCACAAAGAGTCAGACACAACTGTGTGACTAACACACTTTCATGTTTAGAACTAACAACGTTTGTATGCAGACAATCGGAACCTGCACAGACAAAAACCCACTCAAAACCTGTGCTCTTTCCCCTCGGAGAGATTCCAACCTCAAGGGCTTGCAAACCTCAGTGCAAAACTTGTCAGCAGGTCTGGAAACGGTGCAAGTGAGAAGGAAATACAGCATCATCACATGTCCAAAGTGAGTATGAAAAATGCAGTGTGAAAAAGAGCGGCGGGGACAAAAGGGGCCCTGCTGGCCGGGGACGGACCCAGGAGGCTCAGAAATGAAAGGAAAAGGGGCAACCCAAGACGTCTCCCCTGCAGAAACAGCTGCACCTCGGGAGGGGACCCGGGAAAAGTGAAGCAGCTTCGCGGCCACTGACCCCAGCGTCCCAGCCGCCGTGGGTGGTCTGCGGGTCCACCCACCACGCAGCAGGCAGGACAGAGCGTGGGGCCACCAGGGTGAGTGGTCCCCGGACTCACTTCCTGCACGTGACCGCAGAGCTTCAGACCTGAGGTTGGCAGCCCCTTCTGCACCACCGCATCGGAGTCCGAAAAGCCCACAGCTGCTTAGCTCCCAGCGGAACCCAGGCGGTTTCGAGCTCAGTTCTCAAAGGATGCAGAATTCAGCTAGCGCGGGACCCCCAACCGCTGAGGATGGAAAAAGAATATGCTGTGAGCATATCGCCCGGGATGTCAGAAACACGTGGTATGAAGATGCCCAGTGTGTCCCATGTCACCGGGGCTGTGAAGCAGCAGTGGTATTTGTTTTCTATAATAAGCAATGCCAAGGACAACTGTTCTACACCCCTCAGAGCTGAGGCCACCATTAAATTCCAGGGAAAAATGTGTTGCTGACACTTGTTCAGGACTCACAGACACAACCCCTCCCATACAACCAGCCCCAAAGGCTACATGACAAGCGTTACATAACTCCCCAGAAGCCCTTGAAGGCACTGCTCTTTTAATAAGGAATGTATTCCAGCTATCTGTAGCTGAAATGTGTTTGTGGCTATCAGCTATGTCATCTTCATCATCATAAACATTTCTTGGAAATATGAGCCTCAGTATCATTTACAGCACTAGTCCCCCAGCAAGATATGTCATGTCGCCAACACCTGACCATAAACACACCTAAAACACAGTACGGTTGTAAAATGAGGCTGCCTACATTCAATACCATAAAGTCCACCATCTGTCCCATGCCTCGTCACAGTTCCCAGTGAGAAGGGTCACGTGGCATCCATTGTTTCCCGTTGTCCGCCCACAAGGACAGACTGTCACCACCATGAGCCACTGCTTTCATGGGGACAATGACATGTAAAGTACATGAGCCGTAGGAGGTAGAAAGGGAGGAAAAAAGAAAACAGTAAAAGATTTTGGCAACAATAAACTAATCTTTGCTCAATGTTCCTCAGGTAAAGATGCAAAGACTCATTGGTGTCCCCCACTCATAATCAAAACCAAAGCAAACTATGCTAAATGGCAGGACACCTGACTTATGAAACTGTAATTCTTTTGTTGTTGTTCAGTCAGTATGCTGTGTCCAACTCTTTGCAACCCCACAGGCTGCAGCACGCCAAGCTTCCTTGTCCTTCACCATCTCCCAGAGCTTGCTCAAATTCATGTCCATTCAGTCAGTGATGCCATCCAACCATCTCATCCTCTGTCATCCCCTTCTCCCCCTGCCCTCAATCTTTCTGAGCATCACGGTCTTTTCCAATGAGTCGACTCTTTGCATCAGGTGGCCAAAGGATTGAAGCTTCCGCTTCAGCATCAGTCTTTCCAATGAATACTCAGAGTTGGTTTCTTTAATGAGTTTATTCCCAACTCTGGGCTTCCAACTTGCCGACTGATTCCATCCTGGTTTTATATTTTGATTTTCCCTACCTTCTTCTCAACTCCTCCTAACAACTTTTCAGTTACTCTTCTGAACTACAGTGACTAGAAGTAATCCCAGAAACAGTAACACTGAAAGAAATGAATCATCTCCAAGTTGCTGAGACAATCTCAGACAGTGTAGGAATGTGACAATCCACGGACCAAAAAACAAATTATTCTGTCTAGTAGCTAACCAATCATCACACAGCCAACACATGTGTCTAAAAGAAAACAGAAAATGAACCCAAAGAATCAGCCAACACGTTTAAAATTCATTCAATCTGTATGTCACTCCACCCATAAACCCATCTATCCATCAATCCAGCCACCTTTCCACAAGTCCATTCTTCCTACCAGCATCTTTTGTGCCCCCTCGTATGTACCAGGCACTCTGAAAGATTCACCAGTCTGTCAGAACCCTACATACAAACAAGTTCAGTTCCAAGAACACGTCTGTAAGTCCAATTTGTTCATAAATCCAACAAAATTAGCCCAGGTACTCAACTACAATTAGCCATATAGTACTGTAATAGATTTATAATATATTTTATGCAAATAATACATAAAAAAAGATGCAAAAAAATGAAACATTTTTAATCTTACAGTACAGTACCTTGACAAGTTCTATAGTATAATAGCTGGCATTCGGGGGCTGGCATTGAGTGAACAGGCAAGAAGAGTTATTGACTAGAGGAGGGAGAAGCGGTGGGAGACGGTAGAACTGAAGGATCGTCAGCAACAGAAGACGGAGGACCAGCTGCAATTGTCCTGATGCTGATGGAACAACATCAGACAACTCATGTCTGATGTTGATGGAACGCATGTTCACATCTTGGAAAAGTTTGCAACTTGAAGGTGCGTACATAGAGGACTTATTATAAATAAGATCATTCCTGCTCTAAAACACAATATGTTGGAGGTAAAACTATGCCTATTCTAATACCCTCTACCTAGAGTCTTTCTTCTGAAGCAAGGAATTATGTAACAGGAGGAGCCGAAGAATAAGACAAGAAAGAGAAGTAGGTAGCTGGGAGAAGGCCAAGCAGACTTTATAAAATGAGCACAACTGTTCTAAGAACTCTTAAAAAATAGAGGGAAATCCTCTCTCAGGGACACAAAACAACTGGCTTCAGAACTGCATTCCATTCTTCCTTGCAGTGGAAACAGTAGGAGATACGAACAGGAGGAACAATAAAAGACCATCCCAAAACGTTTCACTCCTCATAGACCGTAACGCCAGATGTCCTTTACCTCTCAGTTCCTGGAGTTTTGTCCTCTCCTATTCTTGATAGGAATAATTTTCTTTAAAAAAAAAAAAAAAAAACACCAACAAAAACTGGTTAAGATAATCTTGATGAAATCCTGGCTGTGTTCTGGCTACCATCTGTTTTTAGAAAAAATAGACAAACATACTCAAAACAGGAGTTTGTCGTTACTTCATAAAAACGAAAGACCCAAGAACCCAGTAGGAAGTAAATAAACTTAAAACAGCTATTTCTCATTTCAGCTGAGTACATACTCATTAATTCCTTCACAGAATTTTATTGAAGTTCAAGAACATTTCATCTTTTTCATAAAATCCTACTTCCTGAATTAAGAGTTGCTTAAGAGATCTTCTAGCACCTTCAAAGAGACAGACAACATGAAAAAAGTAGAACGCACAAACCCTGCTGGGGAGAATGTAAAATAGTGCAGCTGCCATGGGAAACGGTCTGGCTGATCCTCAAAAGGTTAAACATGGTTACTATACGACCTGGGGATTTCACTCCCAGCTATATATCCACGGGAAATGAAAACATATGGCCACACAAAAACCTGTACATAAATGTTCCCAGCAGCATTATTCCCAAGAGCCCAAATGGGGAAACAGACTGAAGGACAGATTCTTTCAAAATATACTGAGAGAAGGGAGTATTATTCAGTGATTAAAAAAGGATGAAGAACTGATACACACTACAACATGGATGAGCCTTGAAAACATTACTCTAAGTCAAAGCTCTGGTTTTTCCAGTAGTCATGTACAGATGTGAGAGTTGGACCATAAAGTAAGCTGAGTGCCAAAGAATTGATGCTTTTGAACTGTGGTATTGGAGAAGACTCTTTAGAGTCCCTTGGACTGCAAGGAGATCCAACCAGTCCATCCTAAAGGAGATCAGTCCTGAATATTCATTGGAAGGACTGATGCTGAAGCTGAAATTCCAATACTTTGGCCACCTGATGCAAAGAACTGACTCACTGGAAAAGACCCTGATGCTGGAAAAGATTAAAGGCGGGGAGGAGAAGGGGACAACAGAGGATGAGATGGTTGGACGGCATCACTGACTCGGTGGACACGAGTTTGAGTAGACTCCAGGAATTGGTGATGGTCAGGGAAGCCTGGCGTGCTGCAGTCCATGGGGTCACAAAGAGTTGGACATGACTGAGCAACTGAACTGAAGTCAAAGCATCCAGCCTCCAAGGACCACATACTGTTTGATTCCATGTATATGAAATATCCAGAAGGAAAAGCCATAGAGACAGAAAGTAGATTGCTGACTGACTAGGGCAGGTGTAGACAGTGACTGGACACAGGGGGTGACTGCCAAGAGGTATGGGGTTCCCTTTGAGTGATGAAGACATTCTAGAGTTAGAGACTGGTGATGGCTACACAACTATTAGAATATATTAGTAAGAATCTGCTTGCAATTCAGGAGACGTGGGTTCGACCCCTAGGTCGGGAAGATTCCCTGGAGAAGGGAATGGCTGCCCACTCCAGTATTTTTGCCTGGAGAATCCCATGGACAGAGGAGCCTGGCGGGCTATGGTTGACGGGGTTGCAAAGAGTTGGACACAACTGAGCGATTAACATGCAAATACTCATTCTAGTACTATATTTAGTGAATATACTAAAAACCACTGAACTGAATACTTTAAAAGGCTCACCTCTATATGTGAATTGTCTCAGATATACAAGACAAGAGGGGGAGAGAAAGAAACAGCTGCAAGAAAAACAGGCTTATACCCTCATTCACTCCCTGGATCCAGTTATTCCAAAAGCCATCTTCACCTCTGGCCTCTCTCATGGCATAGGCCAAGCAAGCCCTCTTTCCAGTTTACACTGGTTTGGACTGAGTCACCATCATTTACAGGCAAGGGAATATCAGCTATTACTTTTGCAGCAGACAAAGGTCATGACTTTAAGAAGCCATCTAGAGAGCAATGCACTCAGTCCTGTCAACAACCACAAGTTTATATGTTTTCCCTAGATCATCAAAACCATGTGGCATGTGTTACACTAGAACTTTTATCAGTTGTATGATAGGAGGTGGGCTTCCCTAGTAGCTCAGTTGGTAAAGGATTGGCCTGCCATGCAGGAGACCCAGGTTTGATCCCCGGGTTGGGAAGATCCCCTGGAGAAGGAAATAGCAACCCACTCCAGTATTCTTGCCTGGAGAATCCCACGGACAGAGGAGCCTGGCAGGCTACAGTCCATGGGGTCACAAGAGTTGGACATGACTTAGCAACTAAGCCACCACCACCATGATAGGGGGCAAGAATGAGTTTGCTTCACCGGCCACTGAATTCCCAGCACCTGGAGCAGGTGAGAGGTAAGTGTTCACTCATTCAACCCCAAATCCTAGCTCAGCACCTGCTCACACATCGGGGAACACACAGAAGCGCCTGCAGGAATGGAGCTGCTCAGAGAGAGACAGAGGGCCGCTCAAGACGTCAGTAAGAGGCCGTAGAAACCGCACCGAACACTCCCCTGGAAGGTGTGGACTCCAATCCAGCCCTACTACATGTAGCTCAGAACCGCCGCTGTTAATTACTCGAGACTACTCCACACTAAACAAGGAGTCATTCAATTTGTCTGCTATAAGAGAAGGTCACACGAGATGGCTTGCCAAAGTGCTCCAAAGCCACAGGGCCCCCGACACAACGTGGCAGCGTCTATATTTGGGGTCTTGCTGCCAGCACCTCCCACGTCACACCCAGGACGGCTTTTAGCATTCGTACGGCTTTCATTTCGCTTTCCTCTAAACACCATGCTACAGAACCTAAGAACACACAGGCCTCGTTTAACTAACCACGGGAACTAACCTCTCCTCCCAACCACCAAAACTACAGCTTTGGCTGCGTTCCAGCCGCAAAGCACTTAAAAATAACTTACAGACACACTACACCCATCAGGAGGGTGACCAGAGGGTACCAGGGAGGATGGAAACAGGTTAAATGAACCAAGTGCCTGTGTGTGTTCCACTTGAGATCTACCAAGACTTTACCTAAATCAAATGATTTCTCTCCTGTGACAAAACTCAGTCCATCTCTTCTGGGGTTCCAGAGAGGTCTGGATAGAGAGTGACATTTTCTTTAAGAGGCAGGCTATGTGCCAGCCCCGCGGCAACGCCAGGTTATGTCTCCAGCACTAACTCGGGCTGAGATCTGAGATTCTTCTCCAAGGATACAGACCTCTGTGTCTGAGGATGAGTGTAAGACACAGAGAAGAACATATAGACATTGGGTGTAGGAGAGGCCAGAGAGGCCGCAGATGCACTGGGCTTTGTGGCGGTGGTTCTGCCGCTTAAGTCAACCTTTTCTTTTTGAATAGTTTTGGATTTTATAGAGAGGGTGCAACGCTAATACAGATGGTCTGCACATACTTATTCAGGCAGGTTCCCCCAACTGCTGACACTTACATTCATCACAGCGAAGGAGCCAACACAGGTGCGTGACCATGAATGCAATCCAATCTTCTTGTGGATTTCACACCAGGGTTTCCCCAATGTCCTTCTCCCATCCCAGGATCCCATCCAACACACTCTACCGACTTGTCATGCCTCCTTAGGGCTTTTCTGCTCTATGACAGTGTTTAAAGGCCTGGATAGCTGTGAGGAGTACAGGTCAGGGGTTCTGTAGAATGGTCCCTCCAAGCGGCCACTGTCTTAGGTTTTTTTCTCCAGGTTAGATGTGAGTGTCGTGGTCTCCAATGATGGTTCAAATCCAGTGGTCCAACTGCCTGAATGGGAATCCTGGCTTTACTGTCTCTTAGCCTCTGGGACAAATTAGCCTTTCACAGCCCTAGCTGTCCTCATCTACAGAAAAGCAGAAATAAACCCTCCCTCCCTCCCTCCAGGGCACTGTGGGGCTAACTCTGAGAAGGAAGGAGATGGATAATCAGGACTTCTCCACTGAAAGCCTAAGTGGCCACTGACAGTTTAAACAAAGATGCCGGGCCAGAGACACAGGACAAAGACTTGTGCCAGACAGACGTGATTTCCAGAAACCTGCAGTCCAGTGAAGTTTATGTGGATCATTTAAAGTTGATGCCATAGGACTAATCTGGGCACACGTACCGAGTACCCGCACGTGGGGGTGTTGGCAAAGGAAGCAGGCCTCACAGGAACAGGGTTCTGAGAACGAACAGGACAGACTCCATGGGCCAGAGGGAGTCACAAGGTGAAAGATCCAATTTTCTGCAAATTAGCCAAGGACCAGTGCAGACGCAGACACATTGTCAACTGGCTTACCTGCTCTACTTAATCAGCTCATGTACTATGAATGTGCTTCCCTGGCGGCACTAGTGGTAATGAACCCGCCTGCCAATGCGGGACGGCACAGCTTCCAGCTCTGGGTTGGGAAGATCCCCTGCAGGAGTAAGTGGCTACCCTCTCCTTTGTTCTTGCCAGCAGAATCTCATGGACAGGGGAGCCTGGTGGGCTATAGTCCATGGGGTTGCAAAGAGTCAGCCACGGCTGAGCACAAGAGCAAAAACTCCAAAACACTCCACACGTGCAACAAGGAAGGTATTCGCCTTCCTCTAGTCTAAGAAAGAGAAGTCTCAAACTCTAATCAACCAAGCTCGAGGAACCACTGAAGTCCCCCCAGTTACCCATAAAATGAGGCCAAATTACATTGTTCTCCAATGCAACAGACTTTTTTTTTTAACAACTATGCTTGTTAAAAAATACACAGAAAACCCCAGCAGCCCAGTCTTTGAGATATTAACTTCTAATTTCACCTGAGTCCCTAAGGCTCAGTCACTCATAGCTTGGAAATTCTCAAGCTCTTGTTGAGTAGGATCAACAGGTAGGCTGAAGCAGGGGCCAGGGGCTGCAGTAAGACCCCACGGGGGGTGGACAAGAATAAGCCAAGCCCAGGGGCAAGGGGGTGGGGTGAAGTCTGGGGCCTGCAGACAAGGAGGCCCCAGGGCCCATGGGGGCAGGTAACACAAAGGCCTGGGTCCTGACATTCAGGGAAGTTCCTCTAGGCTCCTCAGCAGCCTCTCCCCGAGCTCTGAATGCCAGGCCCCACCCAGACCAAAGTGGCCATGGTCCACGGGAAGGCCCTCAGCTTCCCTTTGCATTCCTAGGGAACCTCTCACGACCTGCCACCAGTGGTGGGAACAGGCTCAGTCCTGCAAAGAGTCACTTTCCCAGCCATGGGCCAGAGGAAATTTCCTAGGAGGGGAGTCTTCCCTCCCATGCCCCCCAACTCCATCCTTCCCAAACCACTCCAGCCACAGCCGAAGCCAAGCTCTGGGGGGACGGACACACACACACACACACAGACACACACACACACAGACACACACACACAAGCTCTAGGGGGACGGACACACACACACACACTACCCCACTCAGTCAACACCCCCCAACTCCACCCTTCCCAAACCACTCCAGCCACAGCCGAAGCCAAGCTCTGGGGGGACACAGACACAGACACACACGGGGGGGGGGGGGTTGGGCGGGACCGGACACACACACACAACCCCACTCAGTCAATGCCCCCCAACTCCATCCTTCCCAAACCACTCCAGCCACAGCCAAAGCCAAGCTTTGGGGACGGACACACACACACACAAACACACACACACACTCAGACACACAAACACCCCCACTCAGTCAACAGCTGAATTCAATACTGGGAGCAAAAGACTCAGACGCCAGGCCCAGCAAACTCCCCATAAGCCACCACGGGACGAACAGTCTAGAAGGAGGCTCTGGTCTCTGACTCCACAGAAGATCCAAATGCCCGCGGAGCTCGGAAACTCCTACAGCGCCCAGGGACCAGCTCCAGATGGGCGGAGGTACAATGGTGGGGAGACCCCAGCTCTGGGCCCAGGCCTTTCAGGGGGACCCGAACAAACCACGGCTCCTTCCTCCCCTCCATCCACAAACTCACCAATTCAGAGATTCTCACACCTCCTTTGACTCCCAGGAAATGCCTGATGCCCTTTCTGCTGCTTACTCCAGCAAACTCCAGCTTAAATTACTGCGTCGGCCAAAAAGTTCCCTCCGTTTTTTCCATAACATCTTATGGAAACCACTAATCTGAACAGCTGCCCCAAGAGAAGAAAGCATTAGATTCAAGTAAAACCATGAAGGAAGAAGGGCAGTGAGGGAATAAAGAAGAAGAAAAGGAAGTGGAAGGGAAAGGAAGTCAGTTAACGATAAACCGTCTGCCCCCCAAGCAGAATGCATTGCTCCCACGTAATTCACTACACATGTGGATGGACATCTCCACCGTTCTTATTTACTCCAATACTTAATGCTCACTGCAATCCAAGTGTTTGTCTTTATTTAGCTGAAAGTCATTTCCGAACATGTTATTTAAAAATCATTTTAGACGTTCCTACAAAACTATGCCTTTAACAAAGGTGGCTTGCTAAACATTACCTAAAAATGTACCCTTCATAACTGAATGTCCTTTATAAGCATTATTTAGGGACTACAGTATCATCAGCATTGCATTGGCCTGCCAATAAAACACCATAATATCCAACTCCAAGAGATACAGGACAGGAGTGAAAGTCGCTCAATCGTGTCCCCTTCTTTGAGACCCCATGGACTGTAGCCCACCAGGCTCCTCTGTCCCTGGGATTTCCCAGGCAAGAATACTGGAGTAGGTTGCCATTTCCTTCTCCAGGGGATCTTCCCAATCCAGGGACCAAACCCAGGTCTCCTGCATTGGAGGCAGACTCTTTACCGTCTGAGCCACACTGTACTAATGCATGAAACCAGCGTGTGTGCGTGCTCAGTCACTTCCGTCGTGTCCGACTCTGTGAGACCCTATGGACTGTAGCCCACTAGACTCCTCTGTCCATGGGGTTCTCCAGGCAAGAACACCGGAGTGGGTTGCCATGCCCTCCTCCAGAGGCTCTTCCCGACCCAGGGATCGAACCCTTGTCTCTTGCATCTCCTGCATGGCAGGTGGATTCTTTACCGCTGAGCCACCGGGGAAGCCCTGCATGAAACCGGCATCCCTGGACAAAGCCACATAAATGGGTGTTTAATCACAACTCGGCTGTTCCAGCGGCCATGCATCTTCCTTCCAGACTTCCACAGAATGCTGCTCTCTCTTGCCAACACCAGGCCAACTCAAAGACCTCTTATGTCGTACGATACAACCCTCTTTGTTCCCCTACCAAGTGACAGTGGTTTGTCAACACATACTGGAAACCCAGAGAGACTGCTACCCATCTCCATGGCCTCAATTCACGGGTGACAGTGATGGGTGTCCCAGGGACATCCCTTCTGGGCTCCAAAATCCAATCATTCTCCTTCAACTGACTGAAAAGAGCAAAACCTCCTCCCCAAAAAGGTTTGTTTAAAAAACTCAAGAGAATCACAGAACACTAGCAAGGCCAAAGGGTGCCTGGTGGCTAACCCCGAATTCAGCCTGATCAGGGCGACCCACCAAAGGCCATCAAACATTTGACGAGTATCCCTACAACTCACAGACCTCACTGGTCTCAAGAACTGCTTGGACTCTTTTTCTTCTAAGCAAGCACTGACCTACAAGCATGTGTGTCCTCTCACGGTCATCCATCACAGACCGGCAGATAAGCTGAATTCTTCTGAGAAGCGCTGCTTGCAGGCCGAGGAGGCCTGGAGCCGCTGAGCCAAGTCACGGACGAAGCTGTGCTGCTCTCCCTGGAGGTGAGAGCAGGAGTCACCACGAACAGCTTCCTGGATCTGGAGAGAATGTTCCGGAGCTCCCTGCTTCCCTGCAGGCTCAGACGGTCAGGAATCCGCCTGCAGTGCAGGAGAACGGGGTTCGATCCCTGGGTTGGGAAGATCCCCTGGAGGAGGGCATGGCAACCCACTCCAGTATACTTGCCTGGACAATCCCATGGACAGAGGAGCCTGGCGGGCTACAGTCCACGG
Source organism: Cervus canadensis (assembly GCF_019320065.1). Taxonomy (NCBI): domain Eukaryota; kingdom Metazoa; phylum Chordata; class Mammalia; order Artiodactyla; family Cervidae; genus Cervus; species Cervus canadensis. The sequence goes on along the minus strand of NC_057401.1, from coordinate 52,935,988 downwards.
GGTCTCAAAGAGTCAGACACAACTGAACGACTGACACTTCCCTGCTCCCTGGGGGACAGGTTCCTGGGAACCCTACTTCCTTCTGGGTACTTCTAGCCTACTGCTGCCCAACAGAGTTGAAGCAAGCCACACAGAGGGTTGTAAACGTTCTAGCAATCACACTCTGCGGGGGGTGAGGGAAGGTGAGATTAACTTTAATAATATGTAACTTAACCCCGAAGATTTAACTTCAATACACAATCAATATAAAAATGGAGAATTTAATTTCATATTCTTTTGTCCGCCCCCCCCCCCCAGTAATTCTCAAAGTCTGGTGGGTATTTTATATTCACTGCACATCTCAATTCAGAATAGCCATTTTCCAGTAGCTCACCAGTCACGTGTGACTGCCGGCTACAGCACCGGACCATGAAGTTCCATGAGACACGAGAGATGTAATTTGTGAGCTAAGGCAGTGACGTGTGTACAAAGGCATGAACGCAATGTCTTTTTATTTGTTTTTTTCTTCATTTCAGAGAACATATAAAACTTCCCAGTGACAACCAGCGAAACTATGTAAGAATTACTCACCCTCACCTGCCCCAACCTCACCTACCTGAGTTCAGCATTCACCTAGAGGAGATGAAAAAACCACCTTTTTCTCTAATCTCTGAAATACCAATAAAAGAATGTGATAAATCAGAATTACTCTAAGAATGCAAATTCTACATGCCCAGTATATAAGATGATTAAAACAGCTTGGGGGAACACTCAGTACATAAATTGCCCTGTGATTTTTTTTTTTCCCAACCAAAGAAAGGGAAGAAGCAAAACATAGCTGTTTACTGTTATACAAAACATTTCAGCAGCTTCGTTTTTTAAATTCTTGAACTCTAAATCGCACATGTCAGCTCATTATCTGAGTTATTGGTGGCTTAGGGTTAAGACAAATAAAGCTAGACAATTAATTATACATCAAGCAGCAGAAAGTATGTGCTTTCACCCCGAAACTTGCCCTCTCCTCCTCCCAACCATGACCAAATATTTGGACTGTGGTAACAGGAAGAGGAAAACATCTTACAGATGCAATAAGAGTTGTCCAGAGCAAATGTATTTATTAATTGGGGTTTCCATGAGCTAGAGGCTGGAGAGTGGAATACTTGAGAAACAGTGAAAACTACCTGGAACCCAGTGTGCAGAGATCTGAAGACAGACTGAAGGAAAACTGGTAAATGTGCCCCAGATACACAGCAGATAGGGAGGTGAGCAGCTCTGAGAGGCACACTGGCTTTTCAAGACCCAGAGGGTCGCCTCATTCAAGCCATTGGACCAACCCAGCCAAGCCACTTATTCTTACCACCACCCCCAGGTCCGATCCCAACCCCACCACCGCCCCCCCAACACACAATCTTATCCCTTTTTAATCTATGAGCTGCCTCCTCAGAACCAGTGTGATCTTTGCAAATGCACCTCCCATCATTGCTTAAAGCCTCTTGCATTCAGACAAAAATCTCTCTTGCAGCCAGTGGACTATGCAGGCCCCAGCCCCTTCCTCCCCACTTTGTCCTCGTTTGGATTTTTCTCAGGTCCCATCCAGCTTGCAGTTCCTGACCACTGCCCTACCAGGAAAAACCACTACACCCTTCTAGCCTGGGCATCAATCTCACCCACACTGGGAGGCCCTGGCCTGCTCGCTGCACCTTTGTCCCGTGACAGAGAAGTCAGCACATAAATAAATAGCTCACACGTGATGCCAGCCCTCCCAGCTAGATGGGAGGGCCAGCACCACCTGCGTAGGAAGGACAGAAGGATGGACTTCTAACAGCGACCCAAGACCACGGTGGACTTCAGCACGAACTCCACCCATCCTGATGCTGGGCTAAGAACAGTGTCTTTTACCAGCCCTGCCCTATTAACAATCACCCTGACCTTCTGTGCTATCCTAAATATTCCTTGGAAGGACTGACGCTGAAGCTGAAACTCCAATACTTTGGCCACCTGATGCAAAAAACTGACTCATCTGAAAAGACCGTGATGCTGGGAAAGACTGAAGGCGGGAGGAGAAAGGGACGACAGAGGATGAGATGGCTGGACGGCATCACCAACTCAATGGACATGAGTTTGAGCAAGCTCTGGGAGTTGGTGATGGACAGGGAGGCCTGGCGTGCTGCGGTCTATGGGGTCGCAAAGTGTCGGACACGACTGAGCTGAACTGACCTTCCGTGCCATACTTCCCCCTAAACTTACTTCTACAGCATTTAAATAGATGAGAAAACTTGTATTACAGATTCTGACGTCCACAATTGTGGAAACCAATGATAAAAGCTATACCCTAAAAAACAGCGTATCTTGGATAATCTACCGACACCCACTGTTTCCCAGTAGCTCCTACCACTAGCAGTCTGGGGTTATTCACCTTGGAACCCAGTCAGCGGGCCTGCTCACCACCAGCCCTCCCGTGCTACTCCCAGGGCTGGCCAGAGTCCTTCTCGAGACCACAGAAGGGCGCTCGGAATTACCACTCACCCGCTCACCTCCCAGTGCCTTGGCTCTCTGGAAGCTTCTAGAACCAGCCCATCATGAAGCCACATTCTCCACAGTTAAAACGACTTGACTTGAGAAGCCGTTTGCTGTCTCAGCCCAGGGAAAGGTGTGCACAATGGTTTTCCAGAGTTCTGACCTGGTGTCCTACTTCTTTCACGAATCCTGAGGTAGATTCTGCTCTTTTAGCAGACTCATTGTATCTAGAGAACCACCAACACTCAAATTCCAAATGCACTCACTCATGCTACAGATGTTGACTTAGCCCTTGCTGGCTGACATGGCGCCATGTCAGGGCCAGGAAGTGACTGAATTCAGTGACGACGACATGGGCTTTGGGATTTAGCAGCACAGACTCCAATCCCCCCACCCCAGTGACCACGAAACCCTGGAGAACAGCAGTAACAGGAGACACCCATGTCAGCCACTGTTCCAAGAACTTCACTGACTGGTTTAACTCTCTCTCTGAGTGAGCAATGAATAATGCCCCCATTTAACAGATGTGAAAAACGAGGCACAAAGCAATGAAAAAACCTGCCCAAGGTCCCAGAGCTAACAGGTGGCGAACCAGGTTTGTTTTTTCTTTAAAAAACAAAAACAGCTTTATTAACATTTAACTTATACCCCATTAAATGATTTGCACCCAAAGCAAGTCCATCTTCATTATCATTCTACATAATTCTGCCTCTCCTGTCACTTAGCTATCTGGAGCCACAATTTCCTACTTTACAAAATGCAAATGATGGACAGTCAAAGGGTGAAAAGAAGGGAATACATCTTAAAGCAACTTAGCCGGGCACATGGCTGAGGAACAACCCACCAGCCTCAAAATGAAGAAAAGACAGTCTGCACTCCAAGAGTATAATCTAATCACAGACTAAACTAGTAAATACAGAAAAGAGCCATAATAAAATGCAGAGAGAGAGAGATGACACAAGAAGGGCAGATTACAATACAAAGGGGAATTGTGTGTTTAAACGGGAGGATCGGTGTTCGGGGAGCTGAAGTATTAGCAACAGAAAAGCTGGGCTGGGGAACGCTGAGTTTTCCATCACTCAAAACACAAACTGCAGGAGAGCGGCCCAGAGCTCTGTTAGCAAGATGAGTCTTGCACATCTGACGCGGAGGACACGAGGCAGTGAATCACGCTTGCTGTGGAGGGCGGTCTAAATCCCCTTTTTTCCAGAGATGGATTTGACTCTTTCAGCAAACCCACACACGCCTGGAAACACTACCAAGAACAATCGCAGTGTATTCAACCTCATCCACGTGTCTGGTCTCCTGCTAAGCTCACTGCTGTCTTCCGAGGGTCATCATCTCCCTTCCTCATCTTGAAACTCTCGCCCCCGCCTCAAACTGTTACTGACCTTGGGGCCAGAGTCCTACCCCTGTCAAGAGGAGAGAGGGAGGCTGAGCAGAGAAGAGGGGCGACCAAGGAGCAGGCCTCCCACCCTGAGACCAGCTGCCTTCCCTCAATCAAAGCCCCCCACCCGCCAAGGCCACGGGCCTACTTCAGCTCCACCGAGTGACCAGGGCCACTGAGCACAGACGTCCTGGAGAGGCCAAAGGCAGCCTCACCTTAGATGCAACCCGCTTTCAAATACGCTTTTATGGCTCACAGGAACCAGTGACCTCGAGGGATCATCTGCTCTTTGCTTTGGAGAATAAACTCCATTCTGTGGGAGAAACTTATGAAATTTAACTCCCGATTTCAAAGATATTAAATGGCCGGTGGTGGCTCAGACGGTAAAGTGTCTGCCTGCAATGCAGGAGACCTGGGTTCGATCCCTTGGTCGGCAAGATCCCCTGGAGAAGGAAATGGCAACCCACTCCAGTACTCTTGCCTAGAAAATTCCACGGATGGAGGAGCCTGGTAGGTTACAGTCCATGGGGTTGCAAAGAGTCGGACACGACTGAGCGACTTCACTTCTTTCTTCTTCTTCAGCACCTTCGCACGCAAATCACCCTGGGGGCTGACCCACACACAGACACTGCTGGGTCCGGGCTGAGAGCTGGGGGTCCAGGGTGGGGGGCGCTCAGGGCAGGGGGAGGTGATGAGTAGCTTGTTTAATAAAGTGACATCTGAGGAGGGGGAACAATCCAGGCTTTGTTGAATCCGACTTCCTGTTCCATATCTTCCATGGCATATTTTGAAAAAAAAAAAAAGGGAAGAAAAGCCCCGTTTGATCAGGACAGACCCATCTTCAAGGGCCGTCTCTGTCAGAAGCAATAGAGTTTTCTGGGCATTTTCACGGCAGTGGTTAAGTGTCTGTCACACACACAGCCCATACCCGTGACAGGTCCCGAGGGGACCCACTGGCTGAATAGCAGCTGTCCCATCCCCAGGCCACCAGCAGGCTTTGAACAGGGGGTCCCTGGTGGGAAAGAGGGCCAGGGTCTCGGATGAGCCTTCCCAGCCCTCCACCGCTACAGAGTGAAACGAGCAGTCAGGCTGCTCTGAAAACCGAAGGAACGGGCATCCCTCACTTCAGGAAGGGCCGGAGGCAGGTTTCTCAACATCAGCAAAACTGACAATGTTGTCGTTCAGTCACTGCTCAGTCGTGTCCGATTCTCTTGCAAACTCATGGACTGCAGCCCACCAGGCTCCTCTGCCCATGGGATGCTCCAGGCAAGAATACTGGAGTAGGTTGCCATGCCCTTCTCCAGGGGATCTTCTGGACCCAGGGATTGAACCTGGGTCTCCTGCATTGCAGGCAGATTTCTTTGGCCACTGAGCCACCAGGGAAGCCCAACATTGGCAACAGATGCAGAGAAGTCTTGTGTGGGAGGCTGCCCTGCACACTGCTGGAAGTCTAGCATCATCTCTGGCCTCTATCCACTATATAACCCCTGCTCCCAGTGTGACAAGCACTGTCAAATGTCCGCTGGGGTCAAAATCACCCCCATTGAGAGTCACTGGCCCAAAGCGAAGAAAACGGTGTCAGGCCCACTGACATCCCACCTGAAAGCAGTTTGAACTCATTAACCACCAAGGACTGGACAACAGAAGCCAGCACGGCCAAAGCCCACCTCAAATCAGCTCTCCAGGCTCCCTCCTCCAACCCCATCCTGAAGGTCTCCACCACCATCAGGGGCAAAGCTGACATCCCCAACCATCCCATCTCCCAAGGCAAGAAGTGCCAGAAGGCTGTAGATCAATGGTCCCCGACCTTTTTGGCACCAGTTTCAGGATGATTCAAGCACATTACATTTTGGGGACACTTTATTTCTGTTATTATTACATCAGCTCCACCTTAGATCAGCAGGCATTAATCCCAGAAGTTGAGGAGCCCTGCTATAGATGCTCCTGGTCCTTCCATGGAGATGTCTCCTGACTCACCCGCCCCCCCATCCTCTGAACCCTCGTGGTTAAAATGGAGAAATCTACATTCAAGAACCCAGCACCATTTCCAAGAGTCACTTGAAAAACTCCTCCCTCTGTTTCTGCTCTTTGCTTGCTTCTTTCTAACTTGATTACACGGCAGAGCTAAGATTCAAAACAGATGTCATTCCAGGGCACGTGTTCCTGTCATCACACCACACTGCCTCTGGAGTGGGAGACAGAGAAGCAGCCACCAGTGGGAACAGGAGGAGGGTGAGGTGGTCCCAGGAAGCACAGCAAAGCCTGGGAAAACCAGTGGAGAAAGAGTCAACTGCTATGAAGAGGGCCAAAGAAACGACCGCTGGTCACTCAACCTGATGACCTGATCACAGCTGACGGCGATTCATTTAGAGTGATTTCCTGAAACATGAAAATCCACAGGACAATTTCATCCATCCTGAAGTAAGGCTCAAGTGCTGCCACCATATCCAAAAGGAGTCTGCAGACAGTATCAGAAAACCTTTTACTCAGCAAACTTATAGGAGATAGACTCCCTCTTCAAAGACAAACAAGGGACTTCTCTGATGATTCACTGGCTAAGACTCCACGAACCTAATGCAGGGGTCCTGAGTTCTATCCCTGGTCAGGAAACTAGATCCTGCATGCTGCAACTAAGACCCAGTGCAGCCAAATAAATAAGTGTTTAAAAAAAAAAAAAAAGAAACAGAATAGACAACTTCAGTATGGAAAAATGCAAGCAAAGTACACTTATGGTTTTTTAATGTATCTACTATGGGCTAAACACAAAAAATCCTTTCTTTAGTATTTCCAGATCTCAGTTGCTGGGGAGACACACACAGCATACATCCATATGACTTCCTTTTTCTAAACTTTAAAAAGTAATATAAAAACTTACCTTAAAAAAAAAACACTTACCTTTATCTCTCTATTATTAAGAGAGTAGAAGACTGATGAATCACTTAAAACTAAAGCAAAAACCACCTCTGAATATTCTCTTAAGCAGTTCTGAGCGAATTCCTATCAGCTGGCAGTATTTAAGGGGAAAGATGAAACCAACATAAAACTGCAAGATCGTACATGTTAAATCACACATGTGTGCACAATGACCATCAGAGGATGAACCTCAGGCTCCTGTGAATGGAGTTCCCACCTCTGGGGCAGCGGGTATGGATAAACCATTTAAAATAAGCTTATTAGTTAAAGCAATTGAAAATAGAGGGACAGATGAACTTATTTGCAAAGCAGAAACAGATACACAAATGTAGAGAACTTACTAAGGGGCAGGGAAGTGGGGTGGGATGAATTGAGAGACTGGGATTGACATCTACAAACTATTATGTATAAAGTAAATAACTAACGAGAACTTACCGTGTAACAGCACAGGGAACTCTACTCAATGCTCTGTGATGGTCTATATGGAGGAAAAAATCCAAAACACAGTATGGTGTGGATATATGTATACGTATAAATGGTTCATTTTGTTACATGGTAGAAACTAACACAGTATTGTAAAGCACCTATACTCCAATTAAAAAAAGGGACAAAGTGGGACCTGTGTTAAAGCCACCCTGACACTCTGCTCCAAGGCCACAGAAGTACATCCATTCCCTTCTAACGTAGACTTCTTGCCAGATAGAAACCAACATAAATATAGAAATAGGAGAATCCCCATATACAGAGGAGCCTGGTGGACTACAGTCCACAGGGTCACAAAGAGTCAGATATACACATTTGTATAAAGTTTATACATATTTGTATAAAATCAGAGCCAACACTCGAACATTATTCAGCTGTAAAATGGAATGAAGTACCGATACAGGTTACCAAGTGGATGGAACTTCAAAACACGCCAAGTGAAAAAACTCAGACACAAAAGGTCACATTATCGTACAATACCGTTTAAATGAGATATCCAGAACAGGTAAACCCAGAGTGACAGAAAGCAAATCGGTAGTTTTCAGGGGCTGGAGGAGGAGTGAGTGGGAGATAAATGTTGACTGGATTGGGGGTTTTATTTGAAGGTTAAATTAAGTCATAAGCAAGAGGCCCTGATCTAACAGGATTAGTGCCCTTCTCCAAGACCTCACTCACGCCCACCTGCTCTTCTCATATCCATGTGAGGACACAGCCAGAAGGTGGCCCTCTGCAAGGCAAGAAGAGAGTCCTCACCAGAAACCGATCTGCCAGCACCTGATCTTCGAGCCTCCAGAACCATAAGAAAATAAAAGCCTGTTATTCAAGTCACCCAGTCTGTGGTATCTGGTGATGGCACTCCAAGCTAAGACAGTGGAAAGTGGAACTGTAAGTTGCTCAGTTGTGTCCAACTCTTTGCGACCCTATGGACTGTAGCCTGCCAGGCTCCTCTATCCATAGGGTTTTCCAGGCAAGAATACTGGAATGGGTTACCAGGACCTTCCCTCTAAACTATGCTCCATGGGGAGATGCTCCATCTTGGTGAATGAATGCAAAGTGATAAAAGAGGGATGGGACAGAATCTTGGTATAGCACCCAACCCTCCAAACCTCACACCTCTGCAAAAAAAAAAAACAACAACAACAAACTAAAAACTGAAAAATAAAGCTCCCCCCACCCCCCACCCCCGCCCACTCCAGAAGACAAGATTATCCAGCTTCTATTCCTGGCTTAGCCAAGTAAAACAATGAATGGGGGTGGGGGAGGGGGGAAGGAATCATGTGGGGATCCACTCAAAAACACAGAAATTCAACCTAGATATCACCCTTGCAAAATGGTTTCACAATAGACATTTTTTGGAAGCAAGCTAAAACTAACCCAAAAGAAAACAGAGGCCATTCCAGTCCCTTACTCTGCTCCAAAGTTAAGAAACATCACTGCTTCACTGGGTGGAGAGTGCAAGTCCAGTCAAGTTTTGTTTGGTCCACTCAACAAAACCAAAATGTTCTGCGTTACTTGTCAACACTTGACACACTGGGAAAATTCACAGAAATCTACTTATCTGGTCCCTCTGTAAAAATGAGAAGACCTGGCAAGACAGAGCTTTAATTCTCTCAGGTCTATGAGCTCCAGTTAACCACAGTCCCCAGCACTCCCCATAGCACACAACCTACATCATCTCATTTACCCTTCTTTACTTGTTGGGCCCTAACTGGCAACTCTTTTACACAGCGCTTTTTTTTTTTTTTTTTTTACTAGGAGTTTAGTTGCTTTACGACGTTATTTTCCGCTTACAGCAAAGTGAATCAGCTATATGACATGCATATCCCCTTTTTTGGATTTCCTTCCCATTTAGGTGGTCATAGAGCACTGAGAAGAATTTCCTGTGCTACACTGCAGGTTTTCATTAGTTATCTGTTCCTTACATAGTAGTATATCTATGTCAACTGTAATCTCCCAATTCATACCACCCTTGCCTTTCCCCCCTTGGCGTCCACAAGTTCATTCTCTACATCTGTGTCTCATAATTGTGCTTTGTAAATAGGTTTATTTGTACCATTTTTTTAGATTCTATGTGCATTAATCTATTTTTCTCTTCCTGATTGACTTCACTCTGTATGACTCTCTCTAGGTCCATTCATGTCTCTGCAAATGGCATAATTTTAGGCTGTGTCCCAACACAGGTTTTTAAAAATGCATTATTTTGTACATAATGCCTCCATTCATAGTAAGATTTTTGAGGAAAGTGTTTCAATTATTTAGCCGGCTTGTCAAGCAGTGCTCTTAATTAAACTTGGCTCAAATCAAAAGAAAAGGAGTATGTTTTTAGACCCAGTCTTGGGCATAATACATTAAATCATATCTTAATTCTGACCAAATGGCAGAATAAAGACCTTTTTAAAAGCATGAATTTTAGCCACCCAAGTGAGTCAGTATTCCATTTACAGCTGCCATGGGTTAAGGCTTCCAATGTCTTTCACCCACCACCCTGCCCCACCACTAACACACACACCCCATGTCACTGCCTCAATATTGAATTTCAGCCTCCAGCAAGACAGACTGTTTCCATTAGTTTGGTTTGGGATGATTCCTGGGCTGTAGGCACGCTTCCTGGCCAGCTGCCAACTGAACACCAGAATGCAAGGAAATTGTTTATTCCTCAAAAAATGAAGAACTGATTCTATCTTCCCTTTGGTTTTCATAAAAGTTCACTAAAAAGGAGCCTACGTTTCTCACAGTGTTTCCATTCTGTTGGTATTTAGGGCCTAACCCAAATCTCCCCAATGATAGAACAAACAATTTTCACATTCAGAATTGAAAGGTGCTAAAGACAAAATTTAAATGGTCTAAGCAGCTATCAATATTTTCTTAACAGTCTTACTGATTAACTGAAAACTCCAAACCTTTGGTAACAATCAACTCTTCTTTGACTCTTAAGAGAGCAGGGAGGCAGATGCTTGGGAACTTTGGAAAGGATCCAAGTCTTTGTGCCATGAATGATCCGTGAATATTTCAAACTGCGATTTTCTGCTTCTCCTTGCCTGGCCATCTGAAACTCAAGACTGAAAGATTAATTTCAAGTTTCACCCCCAGTGTCGCAGAACCTCCTTCTTCACAGGTCTGCGAATGAGGTCAACTTTCCGAGAAATGGCACGTGTGGGGTGGATACTCCCGGTGTAAAAGGAACAAGAGATCTGTCATCACTGAGACCCCCCCGCCAGGGCAGCAATGAGTCAGAAAATGGGGGTGAGGGGGGCCAGGAGGGGACAGTTACACACAGAAGCAAGATCAGCAGTGGCCAAAGCAAGGGGCAGGTGTGTGACTGAAGGTGGCCAAGGAACCGCCTTCTCTAGTCAGCTTCCCCGGTGGCTCAGACAGTAAAGAATCCACCTGCAATGAGCGAGACCTGGGTGTGATCCCTGGTTTGGGAAGATCCCCTGGAGGAGGAAATGGCAAACCACTCCAGTATTCTTGCCTGGAGAATCCCCATGGACAGAGGAGTCTGGCGGGCTACAGTCCATGAGGTCACAGACAGTCACACACGACTGAGCGACTTAAAGCACAAGGAACCACAAGATCTGGAGTCAGAACAAGAAAGGTGAGAACTCCAGTTCATGTGTATGCATGACGGTTCAGAATGAGGAGAGAAAAATCAGAGCTTTAAATACAACAGGCAAAGCCAAGCTCAGATCTGCAGTGGGGTGGGGGAGGCCATGGGACACAGCTGCTGAACAGACACCAGGAGGAGTAACGTCCATACTGTGGGTTACTTTCTGCACCTCCATGCTCAAAACTTTATCATCTCAGTCACGGTGAGAGAAACAATACACCATACTCATCTCGCCTGAGCTCCTTACTTGGGCAGTAAGCTAGGTCAGGAAAGGCAAAGGCATGCTAGCAACTTCTGAATCTGATCTCTACAAAACGATAAAGACCTTAACATTCCAACGTAAGAGCAGCTGGGCCAAGAAGGCTCCCGGCTGATCCCACCTGCTGGCTATGCGGCCACTCCGAGTAATCCTCACCCGTGACAAGCTTTCCAAGGACCATCATAAGCTTCCGCTGGAATCCTCTATGAAGCCTGCATGGCCCATTTTTGAGAGCACCATAATATTGCTGTTTTTCAGTCGCTAAGTCGTGCCCAACTCTTTGTGACTCCATGTGCTGCAGCATGCCAGGCTTCCCTGTCCTTCAATGTCTCCCAGAGTTTGCTCAAACTCATGTCCATTGAGTCAGTGATTCCATCCAACCATCTCATCCTCTGTCGTCCCCTTCTCCTCTTGCCCTCAATCTTTCCCAGCATCAGAGTCTTTTCCAATGAGTCAGCTCTTCGCAAAATATTAGCGCTTCAGCATCAGTCCTTGCAATGAATATTCAGGGTCGATTTCCTTTAGGATTGACTGGTTTGGTCTCCTTGCAGCCCAAGGGACTTGCAAGAGTCTTTTCCAGCACCACAATTCAAAAGCATCAATTGACAGCCATCGTCAGTAAAGCTATGTTCTCAGAGTGTGGCCAGCAAAAGGGCAAATCAAAATGTCCGTGACCATCTCCTCGTTGGGACCAGAGATGTCCCAACAAGATGGCTATGTCATGGTTAATTCTGCCAAGTCCACTATTTTCATTTTTCCAATCTGCAAATATTGAGTTCCGAGCCTCAGATAATGTCCTATATTTGAGGGAGTCCTAGACAAAACACACACTCCACTAGGTACACAAGCCACAACAATAAGCTTAAAATAAAGCCTCTGCCAAGTGTGAGATCCTACCGCCCTGGGAAAAGTTCAAACACTTGATAAGACTCAGTCTTCCAGACTGACAATCCACCTGGCGAGAGAGCTGTGATAAGCTTGAGAGAGATCAACCTGGAAGAAGAGAAATGAACACACAGGCCCCGGAGTCAGACAAGAGACCTAGAATCCCATCTACTAGTTGTTCGACTTGACTCGTTACTGAACCTCCCTAAGTCACGGGGTGTTCAACTCTCTATGGGATTAACAATAGTTCCTAACATGCAGCATATTCAATGAGGTGATGTATATAAAAGGCTCAGTACAGCTGCTGCTGCTAAGTCACTTCAGTTGTGTCCGACTCTGTGCGACCCCATAGACGGCAGCCCACCAGGCTGCTCTGTCCACAGGATTCTCCAGTCAAGAATACTGGAGTGGGTTGCCATTTCCTTACAGCACATGGCCTTAAATAAGTATCTCATAGTGTCCTCTATTCTTGCTATCAGTTTTAGAGGCTTATAGCATCTAGATAAATCTGAGGTACCTTTCAAGGTGTATCAGTTGGTCAGCTATGCTTCTTTGGTGTCCTCTGGAGACCCCTCCACCGAGTCACGCATTCAGTAAGGGCAGGTGGGAATCCCACCCGCAGCCAGATGCCAGCTTTAGCACAGCCTTAGACTTGCCTGGTGGCTCAGATGGTAAAGAATCTACCAGCAATGCAGGAGAACTGGGTTCAATCCCTGGGCTGGGAAGATCCTCTGGAGAAGGGAATGGCAATCCAATCCAGTATTCTTGCCTGAAGAATTCCACGGACAGAGGAGCCTGGCGGACTACAGCTCATGAGGTCGCAAAGACTTGCGAACGACTGAGCGACTAACACTTTCGCTTGGTCTCTGACAAGCATTCCAAGTTAGTCACAAGTCGGCACAGCTGGATCACGCTGAATTCCATCAGCACTGCTCTTTAACAAGCAGTGTTCTCTGAAGCAAAGAACTCACTCACCATACTCGAGTTTCTCATCATTAATCTGAACTAACCAAGGTGGCGAATAAGTCCTTGGTGCATGTCTCTGACCACGCATGGCTTGGTCCGGAGTGCTGAGTCCAAGCCTTGATGATGATGTCATCACTGAGGTCTCATTGCCAACGTCAAGCCCAGATTTCCATCATGAAATCTAGAGTCCTTAATTCCACATCAGGGTCAGTTAATGCCCAACAAATTATCCACTTAGTAAATTAATGTTATGTTAGCAGATAGTGGTGTGGACTCTTGTTCTATCAAATTAAACATCCCATTTAGAGCCCCGAGGAGTCCTTTTATTTAAATGATTTCCAAACAACAAACAAAGCATGGGTGACACTGAAGTTCACCTAGAAAGATGTCTCATTCACCGGGTTAAAAACAGCAAAGTCAATAGAAAATAAGATGATTTCCCTTTTTTGGTCTACCTGCTAGATGAGGGGGAAAGGTGAGAAGAATCATGGAAAGAATCACTCCTACTACAAAGCACACTTAATCTTACAATTTTATATGTCAGTTACATCTCATTAAGCCAAAATTTAAAAAAAACCTCATTCCTCAACCTCAAATTAAATTCAAGAATTTAAAGATGAACCCAAACTCATTTCCCTCCTGCCTGAAGGTCTGGCAACAACAGCAGAAACAGTGTGAATTTCTAAGTATTTTTCCATTGATTTTCAGCAAATGAAAGCTGCCTGCTGATTCAACCACCCTTACCAACTTTTTCAATGATTTATTACTGTGGCTTGCAATAAAGACACAATAGGTGAAAATTAAACAGAAAGCCAAAAAAAAAAAAAAGTCACCCTTACTCATCAAAACTGGGAGAAGGGGAAAAGAAACGAGAAGGTGTGGAATTTGTTGATAAAGGTTCACTTCTCCTGTTCCAAGAGGCTGCCTCTTGCATGACCAAGGTTGCTACCCTCTGTGCTTGGTAAGTAATATTATTAAATGACAAGAGGCCCAGAGAGAGAGGGCAGATCTCACATGCTGGCCCCTGTTAGCTTTCTCCCATCTCAGAAACAGACACATCCATTTTCTGCTGTTCTGTGACCAAACCTGTCCTACTGCCTGTTCCTCTGTTTTTTAGGATAAGTGAAAACTCACAGTTAAGAAGACCGAGGAAAATTACTTTATACCCTACTACATAAATAAACAGATTTATATGCGTGTGTGTATATATATGTATAAACATATGAAAGTCAAAGTGTTAAGTCGCTCAGTATAGTCCAACTCTTTGCAATTCCATGGACTACAGCCTGCCAAGTTTCTCTGTCCATGGGATTCTCCAGGCAATACAACAGTGGGTTGCCATTTCCCTCTCCAGGGTATCTTCCCGACCCATGGATTGAACCCAGGTCTCCTGCACTGCAGGCAGATTCTTTACCATCTAAGCCACTGAATGAGCATATACATATACGAACATACACACACACACACACATATGTGCATATATATATACACACATATATATCTATGTTTTATTTTTCACTAATGCCACAAAAAATTTTGGAATAAATATAACTAAGATATAACTATCAATCTAGATGCATTGTATTACACTACAGAAGCTATTTTGGCCAAAAAAAAAAAAAATTACTTAAAAAGCATGGAAAATTAAAATACAACAGGGTTACAGAATCAAGCCAAACTTTTACCCCAGGATTTCCCAACCTTGGCACTGCTGAGGTTCGGGCTGAATCAACTTGGATTGTGTGGGACTGTCCTGTGGTTTCTAGGATGTTGAGCAGCAGTCCTGGTTTCTAGCCAACTAGATGCCAGTGGTACCCTCCCCACATCAGTGGTAACAGCCAAAAATGTCTCCAGACACTACTAAACTTCTCCGGGAAGGCAAAGTCGCCCCCTGGTAAGAACCACTCATCTGTATGAAACAGACTTCTAAGTCCCTCCCTAATGATACCAAGCCCTTGGCAACATCTGAAGTGTTCACGTGATGACAAAGAACACATCTGCTGATTTCAACCAGGCTAGTATTTTCCTTTTCAAAATCTGTGACTTCTCAGGAATGAAAAACATTAGCAGCTCCCATATCGCCACCTTAATTGAATTACTGCTTTGAAAAGTTGGTTGCAATGTAAACCATTATCTTTTAAAAATCTCACATCCGTTGAAAGAAGGTTAAAGCCGAAAATGGTCTCTTAAAAGTTTTATCACTTGTTGTGAACCTAAAGCTGCTCTGAAAGAATCAAGTTTTTCTCACACACACACACACACACACACACACACTGTATCCTTAAACTTGAATGACATAGCAGTTTAATCAATTTCTGCTAGGAAACATGTGAGCAGTCCAAATGCCCTAAGCCTTGACCAGTCTAGCTGAGGGTCACCTACATCTTCAGGGTGGTAACTGTTGTTCAGTCGCTCAGTTGTGTCCGACTCTTTGTGACCCCATGGACTGCAGCACCCCAGGCTTTCCTGTCCTTCACTATCTCCCGGAGCTTGCTCAAACTCATGTCCATGGAATCAATAATGCCATCCAAGCATCTCACCCTCTGTCGTCCCCTTCTCCTCCTGCCTTTCATCTACATCTACAGGGCAGACAGAGCAATCTGCACCGCAGATGCCCAGCAAGATTCACAAACTGCCCACAGACCCCAAAGCAAATACGCCTTCTCCCAACATCGCTCCATGGGAATCTGGAGTTCATCAGAAACAGACAAAAGCCAAGAAAAAGGACTCCAGAAATTCAGTGTGACCTTCACCTTCCAGAGAGATGCTCCCCAGAAACCTACAAATATTTCATTGAAACTATTCTTTGAATCTTCTCTCCAAACTCAACTCCTACCGAGCCTGTCAGTCAGGACGGATGTTCAGTTGCTGCCATCACAAAAGTCACCAGGACTGTCTCTTTGGTTTGTTTGATTACAGGAAAATTTTTTATCTCCTGTTGCAGTTGCTGACAAATTAGGTTATTCTCCTGGGGCTTATATCACGTGACTCTGGCCTGCTCTCTGGGGAGAAGCAACTACACATTCCCAAAGCTCTCCCCACAGATTCTACCTTCACCTCCTTTAACACAAACTACTGTCATCATCTCCAATGGATTCTAGTTTCATACAGCTGAGTATCTTTGGGTTCAAACCCTGGTTCCCACCACTGCCCAGCTGTGTGAACTTAGACAAATGACTTCACTTCTCTAGGACTCTATTTTCATAGGTGAAACAGACATGAGAATGGTACCAACCATATAAAACTACAGGGCATATTAAATGAATTCATCCACGTCAAGAATTTAGCAAAACCATAGCCCATGCTGAGCGAGTGATCAATACACTTTTACAAGTTAAAAAACTGGATAAAAGAAAATGCAGATGGTATGGAAGCTGAAAAGAGCATGATGGCTAAGCCACAAGGCTGATTCCATGTTTTCTTCAAATCACTACCAACATCCCACACTATATTCAATCTAAGTCTACATCATATTTCCTCCTTGGACAGATAAACCACTGACTTGAGTAGAGGACACTGCTGGAATGTACTTTTTTCTTTAAAAGGTAATTCTGTCCTAAGCTGGGACAAAAAGACAGGATATACCATTTTTTAAAGCATGTTTTCACGTAATTTTAAAGATTTTTAATTTACTTTATGCTATTTATTTGGGGGGGACGCACCCTGCAGCATTAAAATTAAATTCCAAAATTCCACTTTCCTTGAGGGAACAGCTATTCAACTTCATCAAACATTTTATAATAATGCAAAAGAACACCCTCAAGGGACCTTTTATTCTTCTGACATATCCTGTTTCCTTGTCTCACATGCACATGCCAACTCTAAAGATCTCCATTTAGAGATCGGGTGGAGGTTTAAAAGCCCTCAGAGATTTTAGGAGATTCAAAGGACACAATCTAAGTTATATTTCTGATCCCATCATCTGGTGATAAACCTTGGGTCAGGTAACCTTGTCCTCTGTGCCCCGGGTTAAAGGAATCCACCTGATATCTCATAAGATAATAGGTGAATAAATATAAAGTTATACTCCCACTGCAGAGCCATCGAGTTCTCTAAAAGATTTTACCTATTCATTTCAGAGGTACATTTTTCTCAACACTGCTTGCAAGTCACAGAAGACCACAGCCCAAGGCAGCCAAACTGAACCGATTTTGCCCCCCATTTTTACTCTTAGAGCCAATGACTCGCGTCTTAATTTTTTGCTGTAAAACATTGGAAAAGAACTATGGTGAAAATAGATGACCGATTCACCCTTCACAACATACGCAGAGTCCCTGACTTGCTCGTTCTCCAGAATACTGTCTGGCAGACACCAGTTCTGCTAATGTCACAACCCGGAGCTCATTTTATCAGATGCTTTTTCTTCTTATACATACTTAGAAAAACAAGAGGCTCCATCTTTAAAACATTTACAGAAAAGGTGCACTGGCCTTTTCAAAGAGAACCTTAAGTGAACATGGTCTTAGAACCTAAATTACCCTGAGCTAGCCCACCAGATCTACTCAAAGGCAAGAAATTGTTACAGCTGAAAAAGCTACATTACCAAGAGACACATCCAAGAATCTCAGTGGTTCTCAAGGTCTGAAAATTAATGCCAGAATTCGCCGTCTGCACCTGACTTCATATCCTTGAAGTTGAACTTGGCATCTACTTTTTCGAGAATTCCCAAAGGAGTGAAAATCTTATGCAAATACAGAATACCCAGGATTAATAGGGCAATATTCCGATGATCCCATCCTAACAAGGCAAGTCGTATGCAAAACAGTGGGAAAGCTGCTTCTGATTCTCATCTTCTTAGAAAACTGTAAGTTCAGAACCACTGCCAATACAAACTCTGCTTCTGGACACCAAACAATATATCTACTAGATGTGACAAAAACCCTAGGCAACGTGTCCTTGGCCAAGATACTTCTGTTCCCAAGAGCTCTGTCTGCCTCAGTTAGAAACCATGACACTATGCTATGCTTAGTCACTCAGTTCTGTCCAACTCTTTGTGACCCCATGGACTGTAGCCCGCCAGACTCCTCTGTCCATGGGGATTCTCCAGGCAAGAATACTGGAGTGGGTTGCGATGCCCTTCTCCAGGAGATCTTCCCAACCCAAGAATCGAACCCAGGTCTCCCGAATTGCAGGCAGATTACCGCCTGAACTACCACTGAGCATATATGTGTATATATGTTTTTATAAGGGATTTCCCTGGTGGTCCAATAAAGCTCTGTGCTTCACTACAGGGGACCAAGGTTTGATCTCTGGTAGGGGAACTACGATCCCACATGCTACCCGATTATTTAGAAGGAAACGGCAACCCACTCCAGTATTCTTGCCTAGAGCATGCCATGGACAGAGAAGCCTGGTGGGCTACAGTCCCTGGGGTCTGAGACGGGTATGACTGAAGCATCTGAGCATCCATGCACATGTTTTTATATGTATATATAAACTACATCTACTGATACATATACACACATATGTACACATGCACATCTGTGTGATATATTAATTTCATATATATAAACCAGTTTGAGGCTTTCCTGGTAGTTCAGTTCAGTCACTCAGTCATGTCTGAGTCTTTGCAACCCCATGAACTGCAGCACGCCATGTCTCCCTGTCCATCACCAACTCCCAGAGTCCACCCAAACCCATGTCCATCGAGTCGGTGATGCCATCCAACCATCTCTTCCTCTGTCGTCCCCTTCTCCTCTTGCCCTCAATCTTTCCCAGCATCAGGGTCTTTTCAAATGAGTCAGCTCTTTGCATCAGGTGGCCAAAGTATTGGAGTTTCAGCTTCAGCTTCAGTCCTACCAATGAACACTCAGGACTGATCTCCTTTAGGATGGACTGGTTGGATCTCCTTGCAGTCCAAAGGATTCTCCAGTCTTCTCCAATACCACAGTTCAAAAGCATCAATTCTTTGGTGCTCAGCTTTCTTTATAGTCCAACTCTCACATCCATACATGACCACTGGGAGAACCATAGCCTTGACTAGATGGACCTTTGTTGGCAAAGTAATGTCTCTACTTTTTAATCTGCTGTCTAGGTTGGTCATAACTTTCCTTCCAAGGAGTAAGCGTCTTTTAATTTCATGGCTGCAAAGATCAGACGGTAAAGAATCCATGCCTGCAATGCGGGAGACCCGGGTTTGATCCCTGGGTCAGGAAGATCCCCTGGAGAAGGGAATGGCTACCCACTGCAGATCACTGGAGGATCCTATAAACAGAGGAGTCTGGCCGCCTACAGTCCATAAGGTCAAAAAAAGGACACTGAGCAATGAACCATGCACGCTAATCCAGTTTAAACCAAAAAAATCTCTTTTATGCTTCAGAAGTAACATCTTACCTACTTGTTGTTGAAACACTGGTCACACTCTATACACATCCTTGCCAAAAAACAAGAGCAGGTGGACATTATTCATGTAAAACAGGAGTTACAAAGAGAAAAGTCATATGTTGAGAAACCCTTGGATAGACAACCCAGGAGGCAAGCAGCAGAGCACACGCTAGGATGCGGGGCTCACTCTGGACTCAGATTTTTGTCACAAAGGAAGCAGGTAGCAAGGGCAGGGATCCCAGGCAGAGACTGCAGAGCTGGGCCGAGGGCTGGCTTGGAAGCTTGCAGTAGAAGTCAAGGGAGTTGAGACTGTGTGCCCCCAGACTGGGGGACTGTCATGAGGCCCCTCACCCAGGGGATTTTATAAAAGGTATCGAGAGTTCCTTTTCAACAGATTTACCTAAGCTCAGTTGGGAAAGAATCCGCCTGCAACGCAGGAGACCCTGGTTCAATTCCTAGGTTGGGAAGATCCGCTGGAGAAGAGAAAGGCTACCCACTCCAGTATTCTTGTGGCTCAGCAGGTAAAGAGTCCGCCTGCAATGCATGAGACCTGGGTTCAATCCCTGGGTTGGGAAGATCCCCTGGAGAAGGGAAAGGCTACCCACTCCAGTATTCTGGCCTGGAGAATTCCATGGACTGCACGGTCCATGGCGTCACAAAGAATTGGACATGACTGAGCAACTTTCACTTCACTTCTTCACCTCTCTTAAGGCTTTTTCCCCCTGTGCCCAATAAACTTTTTTCAAAGCATGGGATCAGCAGCAGCAAGAAGGCGGCAGTAAATACAAGCCAGTGACCGGTAAGAAATAACTGGGCAATACTCCCCTCTCTGCTGGGCTCATCTTCACCTGGGATTCCTCCCAAACTGGCCAGACCTGGGACCAGAGTGAGGGTGCTTCCCTGCTCTATGCTCCGAGCCTCCCAGCCTGCAGGGTGACCAGCCTTTAGGTGGAGGCTGGACCTCGTCTGTTCCATTTCTCTGGTCACACCTCCCAGCCAGATGAGTCCTCGCTGCTGCCAACACCATGTACCCAACAAGTCAGGGCACTTTCCCTGCCCTTGGACGTCTTGTGTGCTAAGTCACTTAGCACCGTAGCCCACCAGGCTCCTCTGTCCATGGGATTCTCGAGACAAGAATACTGGAGTGGGTTGCTATGCCCTCCTCCAGGGGATCTTCCTGACCCAGGGATCGAACTTGCATTTCTTAGCTCTCCTGCATTGGCAGGTGGGTACTTTACCACAAGTGCCACCTGGCTTACATCAAAAATACCCCCCCCCTTCCATCCCATCCTGCCGAGATACTGATGGATGACCAGAATATCTTGTCACTCTCTTATTCAGCATCCCAAGTCGAGGTTCTAAAGAACTCCAACACTGCTCACCTGGCTGTTCCATATGGGGGCTGTCACATGTGTGACCTTGAAAGTCTAGCTATCAAGTCACTGATTTCATGAAGCTTCTGTCTCAGGGAAAGCAATGACGAACAGGAATCTGCTGCTTGGTGAGCAAGGGTTCAAATGCACTAGGTCTGAGCGAATCTACCTCAAAGGGCTTGAGACGGAGTCACCAATCAAAACATTTTTTGACAGCAGCAGTAAAATAGACTGCAAGGGGTAAACTAGGAGGGCCACGAGACTCTGAGTTCCCAGCAGCCATGGGACAGAGTAACTTACTACGCAAACAACTGCTGGCCTCAGAATGATAAGGGATGTTGGCACGGGTATTAAAAGGGTAACAGTCCACTGGAATATTGCTCCGCAATAAAATGGAACTCGTGATGCACACCACATGGATGGGTCTCAAGACAAGTAAGTGGAAAATGCCAACCCCAGAGAATTTACACACTGGTTGATTTATGTAACAGTCTCGAATGAGAAAGGTATAGAGAACAGATTAGTGGTTACGAGGGACTGGGGGAAGGCTGGGACTATTTCTCATGGGGTAGAATGGAGCAAGGGAAAGTTCTGCATCATGGTTGTGCTGGTGGCTTCACGAATCTATAGATGTGGTAACATAACCTAGAATTATACATGTGCACATACAGATGAATGGATGTAAAAAATCTGAATGAGATCTGCAAACCGTACCCTGATGCTGGGAAAGACTGAGGGCAGGAGAAGAAGGGACGACAGAGGATGAGATGGTTGGATGGCATCATCAACTCAATGGACATGAATTTGAGCAAACTCCGGGAGATGGTGAAGGACAGGGAGGCCTAGTGTGCTGCAGTCCATGAGGTTGCAAACAGGCAGACACAACTGAGTGAGCAAAAACAGCAAACCGTACCAATGACAATTTCCTGCTTTTGATTCCGTACTACTGTTACCTATTGTTATATAAGACATCACTCCCAAGAAAGCTGGGTGACAGGTACACAGGGCCTCTCTGGGCTGTTCTGGCAACATCTGAGTCTATATTGCAAAAAAACAAAGCATGCCGGAGTGAGACTATATGAAACAGACAGGGAGAAAGCAATAGATATAATTTACCTCAACATGTTCTCAAAACTTTAAAAAAATATGGCCTCCTTTTATCCTAGCAGAGAACAACAGTTAGTTTGATAACACAGTATAATAAACATTTCTCTAGTGATCTAAGCAGAGGACTTTGGGAACACGAGGTAAAATGCTAGGAGGGAGACCAACAAAAGCCTTAGGGCAGAGAGTACAGTTGGAAGTGAATATTCCCACCAGATGGAACAACACAACTTAGACAATGTGCATGTATGCTGTCGTGTCCGACTCTTTGTGACCCCATGGACTGTAAGCCTACCAGAGGCTCATCTATCCATGGACTTCTCCAGGCAAGAAAACTGGAGTGAGTTGCCATTTCCTACTCCAAGTTTAGATGATAAACCAATTCTAAGTGTCCACATCACACGGGGAGAGTTAGGATCCTAAATAGAATAAAATTGCAATACTGATAAACGTGTGCTTCCCCATCACCCAAACAGACCAAAAAAAAAAAGGCAATCAGGAATGGATATAAACAAAGAAGGGTGAAAAAAATGCTGGCAAGATCCAAATTTAAACTGTGGCCATACAAATGGTAAAGCATCTGCCTACAATGCGGGAGACCGGGGTTCAATCCCTGGGTCGGGAAGATCTCCTGGAGAAGGAAATGGCAACCCACTCCAGTATCCTTGACTGGAAAATCCCATGGACAGAGGAGCCTGGCGGGCTACAGTCCATGGGGCCAGCAAAGAGTCGGACACGACTGAGCAACCTCACTTCACTTCACTTCACAAGATCATGGCCATGGTACAAGGGTTCTCCACTAGAGCGATTCTGCACCCCTTTCCTACCCAGGAAAGAAAGTGAAAGTGTGAGTCACTCAGTCACGTCGGACTCTTTGCAACCCCATGGACCATAGTCCGCCAGGCTCCTCTGTCCATGGAATTCTCCAGGCAAGAATACCAGAGTCCAGAGCCAGTCCCTTTCTCCAGGGAATTCTCCCGACTCAGGGATCAAACCTGAGTCTCCTGCATTGCAAGTGAATTGTTTACCATCTGAGCCACCAGGAAAGGACCAGAGGCCAGGGATGCAGCTCAACACCCTCCAAAGCACAGGACAGCCCCACGCTACTATAACTAACCCGGCTGAAATGTCAAGGGTGCTGAGGTTGAGAAGGCCTACAAAGAGGGTGCACTTGCCCACCTCTGAAAATCTGAGGCTGAAATCTACAGAAGGGCTGTACAAACCCTAAAAGAACAAACTGTGGGCAGAGATAAACAGAAGCAGATCCGCACTAAACGACAATGGTATGCACTGTAAAAGGTGGAGGGTCATGTCCACAAAGCATTCAACACGTCTATCTCGAAGTCCATGGAAAGATTTCCTGGGGGTAATTAATAAAAATAATAAGCCTTAGGACCTCCTTGGTGGTCCGGTGATTAGGAATCTGCTTGCCAAGGCAGGGGACCTGGGTTCAGTCCCTGCTCTGGGAACAGTCCACATGCCTCAGGGCAGCTAAGACTGTGAGCCACAACTACTGAATCCCGCAAGCTCTAGAGCCTGCAGCTAGAGAAAGCCCATGCACAGAAACGAAGACCCAGCGCAGCCAAAGATAAATAAGTTTAAGAAATAATAATAAGCCTTAAAGTCACTCACACACACACACACACACACACACACACACACACACACACACACACACACACACACACACACACACACACACACACACACACACACACACACACACCCCTCGACAGTGTTGCGTGTTACCTAAACCCCTACAGTTGGAACCACCCCCACATAACTGTTACAGCCCAGGGTTAATTCACAAGGATACTTAAAATGCAAAGGAATGAGAACTCAAAGAAAAATTCATATAAAAATTCCCCAAACAAATAGCCAATGGCTCCCCAGGCAGCATGAAGTCAGGACCCTGTGTGTGCTTTGGTCTTAAATGAACATCAGGAACCACGCTGGGATTTTCTGGGTTTGAATGTGGATAAACATCCCCCTAGTAATTAACTGAGAGAACGCCTCCCTCCTCCAGTCTGGCTCAGAGAAGAACCCAACCCACCAGTAGACACAGAAATCAAGTATCATGTGTTTCCCCTGTGAAACAAGGCATGTCATCAAGACTCTAATAAGCCCCTACTATCACAGGTACGTCATGACAGGCTGGTTCAGCTGTGCCTGCTCCAAGATGCACAGACACCTCTCAGAAAGCTTTTCTGCCAAACAGTCTAAGTAAACATGTGCAAACCCTATGAGCCAACATCTCCACTCCCGGAAAATCTAACCTCAAGAAATAATCAGGCAAGCGTGCAATGAGCTGGGTGTAAGAATGTATGTGTGCTATTTTCTATAAGAGCAAGCACCGAGAAAAACACCTAAAATGGACAACACAGGAATGCGTGCCCAGGAAGACAGGCAGGACCACTGAGATCAGACACCCAGGACACCTGCCTTGGACTATTGGCTTTAGAGTAGAGCCCTGTACATCACAAAAACGGGAAAAAGAGAAAAAAGAGGTTAACAAACAGAAGTTCCTCAAATAAAGAGTGAAACCAATCTTTGGTGGAAAATTATTAATTCTGAACTTGCAGTAGCAGCGATCATTTGATATAAACTCTTGCTTACTATAAATAATAGTAGCAAAAGCTTTCAAAACCCCAACGAACCTAATTTGGCCACTTCACTTTTTAAAAATTGTGGTTTGTTTTTTTTTTTCTTAGAGAAAAATTTCTTCAAATAGAAACTATCAATACATGTGAAACATGCAACAAAATTGGTATTTTCAGGAAATGTAAGGAAATAAAAACATTTACATGACTAGGAAGAAAGATTAACACATGCATAATCCCTTAATACATCTTTATATATAAACTATTTTCTGGCCAAGATATGTTAAGATTTAGTCTCATCTAAAAACAGATTTTTAATGAATTACTTCTGCTTTCAGTTTTCTTTATAATATACACAAGATTGAAAAGTTTGAGGAATATTTTCAGAAATAGTGGCAATTCACAATATTATTTACATGACTCATAGAATAAAACTATAACACTGTGTACTTCTTGCACTATCAATAACCTATATCAGGTAATCTCATTCCTTCTTTTTAACCTAAATATTGCTATAGGAATTTTGTTGACAGTACCAACAACTACTGTCTGCCTTAGCAAACCCAGCCCTCCCCAAACTGAAATGAACTAAAGAACCACAGTGACTCAAGAAAGGTCTTCTACTTTAGTGTTACTGTCAGTAAAACAAGTTATTGTGAAAATCTTGACTGCAACCATATAATTAATGATTCTACTGAAATATGGGCAAGAAAAGCAGGTCTGTGGAAAATTTACTATGGAGCATATGTCTATTATTCATGCAAACATCACTTGTCCATCAACAGAACACCCACACACATGCCAACTATAATTATCTTTGTTCATCTTTGATGATCTGACTTTCGGCAAGAAAACACATAGCTTTTTTTATTTTTTTCGTATATTTTTTATTACATCACAATGAAGGTATATCTGTCAAGGCAGGAGATTAGAAGACACTTATTTACCAATTTGGTAGCTTGATTTACAACATATATTTAGAGATGTCATACAGGGTGTGCATTCATACTCTTATCCCTGGCCCTGAAAACGATGGGGGCTGCCTGAATACACACAAGATTCTTAAGATCTAAAGCTTCTCTCAAGTAAGTGAAAAACACTGCATATGTGGTTTCACAGAAACAGATACAGAGGCAAACAGAACACTAACAGTAAGACCAAGGAAGTTTTTATCCTTTGTTCACGGCATTTTCTACATTTTCTAAACATGGTACAAACTCTTTGCAGGATAAAGGGGGAAAAAATGAATCTAAGAATGACACGGAAAAGTAATATACTGTATCTATGTTTATCAAGGCTTTTTTTTCTTAAGCAGGAATATTCCTAAATACGGATATATTTCTAGTAACCCAATTTAAGTAAATGAAGCTGATAAACCCAAAAATCAACAGTAGCCACACACACAAGCATGCAACCTACTAGAAAAGCTTCTTTTAAAATAGACCTTTTTTTAATTCTTGAAATTTTCTTTTTTAATACTTTTGTGAATGGAATTCCTTTCTTATTTACTTTCAGATAGTTCAATGCTAGCATAAAGAAATTGTTATTTTTTGTATATTGATCCTGTATCTTGCAACCTTGCAAAATTCACTTATTAGTTCTAACATAATTGAATACATACATATATACAATTTTAGGATTATCTATATGAAAAGAAAGTGAAAGTCGCTCAGTCGTGTCCGACTCTTTGCAACCCCATGGACTGTAGCCTGTCAGGTCCCTCTGTCCATGGAATTCTCCAGGCCAGAATACTGGAGTGGGTAGCTGTTCCCTTCTCCAGGGGGTCTTCCCAACCCAGGGACTGAACCCAGGTCTCCTGCTCGGCAGGCGGATTCTTTACCAACTGAGCCACCAGGGAAGGGCCCTAGGATTATCTATATATAAAAGTATGAAAGCTTTTCATTTCTTTTCCTTGCCTTATCACACTGGCTGGTTTTAACAAAGCAGACCACATGAGCAGAGACACTACAAAGAGGTACTTCTCTCTCCACAACACATGTCACTGTTAATGGATACTGCTTACAGGTTATTAACTGACCCCCAAAAATGACACACAAGAACTACGGGATTCTTGTGGAACCCAGTATTAGGTAAGAGGCCAAGTGAAAAAGCTACTGTCCACGACACCAGTCAAACCTCATCTTACCTTGCCCTTTAATCACTGACAGGTAATCAAGATAAATATTCCATCCCCAAAGCACAAAAATTCAACTTTACCTACCTTTTCTAATATAAATCTTTAAAAAAAATAATAATAATAATTATCATAATGTTAAATGCCTGTATACAGAAGCAATTTTCATCCCGGAAGAATGGATCCTAAATCTGGGGGGAAGGTAAAACTGTGAAATAAATGCCTAACTGCCATCTGGTCGTCTCCTGCTCTGGCCACGTTTCAACAGATGCGTCATGGCTTTGCCACAAGGACTCTGACACTTTTTCCTATAACTAGCAAAGTCAGATGATGTGATGTCATGCAACATGAGAGGGTAGGTTTAAATTGGGAGTTTTGTACATTAAGCCTGGCAGACACATTTTCCGAACAGCTCTTAGCAAAGCAGAAAAATGTTTTATTCAAGGATGCTCTTTGGAAAACGTTCCACTCCACTGTCAATGATAAGTCCCCTCACAAACATTTCATAAGCGAACAAGTAAAACAACAGACACAGGGGCAGTCTGGAAAGTAGCCAGAATCTTTAATCGAAAGAAGATTCCATCAGAAAACCTCCAAGAGGAACTGATAACTTGAGAGTTAGAACTGAGGAGACAAATGAGTTCTACCCTTTCTTTTAATTAAAAAAAGAAAAAAAAAAAAAAAAGAAACGAAACTTCTCAAAACTCTAGTTTTCTAAGTGCCTTATCATCTAAATCTCCCTACCATCCTCATGAGCTTGGGGCCTGCAGCTTTAGATGCTATATTTTATGAGGATACATGTCCTTCCTGAGTAAAAAAGCACACCAAATAAAAATTAGGGGCATGCTCAAAAGCCGATGAACATTTTCCTGCTGGGTTTGCAGAGTTTCTGGGGGGTGTGGGTCACTTGTTTTCCCAAGCCTCCAAGCAGTTTTCAACTCAAAACTTATTTACTAACTGCCTAAGGTCGAAGGTACATCATCAAAGAAACAGTGATGCAAGCATAATACAAATGACACCAACGGGAAAGGAAAGCATGGCAGTGAAGAGCCCAGAGGTCCTGGAGACAGCCTGTCTGGGTTCAAAGCCTGGCCATCGCTGTGTGACCTTGGGCTAATTACTCAACCTCTCTGTGCCTCATTTTCCTCATTGACGGAGCCCTACTCATAAGGTTATTACTTACTTACTGGACGAATTACTGAATGTAAAGTGCTCAGAAACATGCCGGGCACATAGCACTCAATAAACTGCAGAAGTACTTTTCACTGTCTTCAAAGAATTATAAAACGCTTCATAATCAAAAGGAAAAGTTAGAACCATCTCCCCTCCTGACATTAAAAAAAAGAATCTGTACTTAAGAGGAAAATAACAGCTACACAGGATAGCATCCCATGGTAGAGGACTTTTGATAAAACTTATAAATCAAATACTTAACTTTTCAAGACTACGCATTTGAGAAAGAAGAAAAAAATCAAAGCCTCTAGCTAAAAGAGGGTAAATTCCTAACAGTTCAGTTCACTTGCTCAGTTGTGTCCGACTCTTTGCGACCCCATGATCCGCAGCACGCCAGGCTTCCCTGTCCATCACCAACTCCCAGAGTTCACCCAAACTCATGTCCATTGAGTCGGTGATGCCATCCAACCATCTCATCCTCTGTTGTCCCCATCTCCTCCTGCCTTTAATCTTTCCCAGCATCAGGGTCTTTTCCAATGAGTCAGTTCTTCACATCAGGTGGCCAAAGGATTGGAGTTTCAGCTTCAACATCAGTCCTTCCAATGAACACCCAGGTCCTAACACAACCAGGACAGAAAGAAAGAGAGCCAAGTCCACAGGAAAGAGAGGAGTGACCATGAACTAGACCTGTGGGGATGGTTCCAAAAAAGGAGCGAGACAGCAGGACATCAGATCGGCAGAGAGGACAGGACAGACAAAGGTACGGTGTAGGCCAGGTAATAGATCCTGTGGAATCCAATTCACAGAGGGGAAAAGAATAAAGAGTTGCCAAACCAGGAAGTCTTGGAAACCAGACTAAGAATGTGAACTTGACTTTATAAGCAATGTAGACATGTTTCTGACAGCATTCTGGAACATCAGCCAGACATGTATTGGTCAAAAGGAAGAAAATAAATGCAGTCCAATACCAGAAATGACACTGGAGACAGCCCCAAAGCCAAGATTTCCCTGCCCCATTGAGGACTGGAGTTTCAGTCACCATCAGACGCCACTTGTTCTTAATTTCCAAGTTACTCTAACCTTGTATTATAACTCACCTACCAAGTGCCAAGTGCCTTGTAAACCTTATCTTGAATTCTCTTAATAGCCATGCAAGGTCAACACTATTATGCTCACTTATAGACAACAGAACTTGGGCACACTCTGGGAGAGAGTGAGGGACAGGGAGGCCTGGCATGTTGCAGTCCATGGAGTCAAAAAGAGTCGGGACGCGATTTAGCGACTAAACACCACCACAGACAGAGAAATGAAGCCCTGGAAGGTCAGATAACCTGACTGAGAGCCTGTAAGTGCGGAGGGGGTGTGCAGCCAAGCTCCCAAAGCCCACATCTTTTCTACTGTTACTGATGAGGTGCTTTCATCCAACCTAGGGGCATGGCAGGCCCCAGGAGTGAGGCCCAGCTTCCGGCAGACTTCCCAGACGGCTCCTGCTTGAGTGCACGTGTGTGTTAGTTTCATCTCCAACTCTCTGGGACCCCATGGACTGCAGCCCACCAGGCTCCTCTGTCCATGGGATTCTTCAGGCAAGAATACTGGAATGGGTTGCCATTTCCTTCTCCAGGGGATCTTCCCGACCCAGAGGTAGAACCTGGTCTCCTGCACTGCAGGTAGATTCCTTACCATCTGAGCCATCAGGGCAGCTGGAGTGCTCCCTGCAAATCAATGACCTGAGAGCATCACCCAGCAGTCACCCTGAATGCAAAATTTTGAAACCCATTTATAGAAGGTATCCTATGTCCCCCTGCCCAATCTCCACAAAAGAGCACATTCAAGGTGCCTGTCCTTAAAGGTGACCCCACTTAAAAGGCTGTTGGAAAAGCAAACACACCGCCCTCTCTCTGTCCGGCTCTGGTTAAACAGTGCCCGCCCCGCCTACGCTGCTCTGGGCCTGACCTGGGGAGAGGTGAGCACCCAAAGGGCCAGGGCTCCCTGCTCACCGCTGCTCCTGCAGCTTTGCTGTTCCCAGCCTGGTCGGGCACTGAGACTTCCCTGGTGGTCCAGTGGCTAAGACTCCGCACTCCCAATGCAAGGGACCTGGGTTCAATCCCTGATCAGGGAACTAGATCCCGAATGCTGCAACTAAAGATTCTGCATGCCCTGACTGAGATCCCATATGCCTCAACTGAGATCTGGTGCAGTCAAATAATTTTTTTTTTCATTTTTAAAAAATTAAAAGAAAGGGCAGGGCACTGTGACTTCACTGCAAGACAAGAAGACACCAGGGAATGCTCTGATTTCATTTGACGGTCGTCAAAGGGGTCACCTGCAGCATGCAGTGGGACAAGGAAGCCCTGAGTGCTTGCCTTTGCCCTTGAGGGATGATTGTGGGGGGAGGGCTGCCAAAAACAAGAGTCTTCAGTTTTGTTTTGCTTTTGTACCAAGACCAAAAAAAAAAAAAACCACCAATAAGATGCAGGGAAAAAAAAAAAGGCGGGGGAGAAATAGGCTCAAGAACTCGTTTCAGTTTAAAATAACTATCTGAGTTCCAGGAAACAACCAAACCTAAGAGTCCCTTCCAAATTAAGTGGAAATAAGAAAGATGCTTCCACTTAATACCTTGAGAGGTGGGTTTGTTCCCGCCCAGGCTGAACCAGACTGAGAAGGAGGTACAGCTGGAATGTTTTCCACTGACAATGTAGTCCTTAAAACATCAATCCTGCTTTATGTGTTTATGAGTATCTCACTTGTGTACGTTTTACATTTTCTGAAAATCAAAGTGTTCACATGTGTCCTATTAATAACCCTGAGAAGATCTTTCACTTGATCAGCCATTATGCCACGCCTGTTCCTACAACAGAAGACAGAGAAGTCCAGCTCATTTAAGGTCCAGCCGGCACTGACTGGCCTTTCCAGTATTGTAGGCACTCTACCCAGCCCTGGAGGAAAAGAGCAGCCACTTCAAAACATCAACACATCTGCGTGGTAGTCATGCCACTTTTCCGAGTTGAGCCTTTTCACTTTTAAAAGTGCATCTGGTTTCAGACACACGTAACCTTAGGTTCTTCCTTAGGTCAATTTTTGAACAGCTTACCTCTAAACGTTGAAAAGGCAAATTTCCCAGAAGTGTGCACACAGTTCACTCGAGAGAAGTCAGAAAGATCTAAGACACAGCATGAAGAAACGGAAACGCAGTTGGGGAGCCTGAAGCCCTCAGTTTCTCCAACCCATGGGTACACTGTGAAGTCAGGAGCCATCAGCTGCTGGGCACAAACCTCATGGGCTTCCAGCTGAGCGGCAGCCCGATGCTACTTAGAGCAGACAAGAAGGCTGTGTCTGCAACACACAAGGAATTAATTCCACAAGGAACTGATCCAGGGGTCTAGCTCAGTGATTCTCAATTGAGAGTGATTTTGCCCCCCGTGGCTCATCTGGCATCATCTGAAGACACTTCGGTTGCCATGACTTGTGGATGCTACTGATATCTAGTGAGTTGAGACCAGGGAGGCTGCTCAACACCCCACGATACACAGGACAGATTCCCCCCATCAAAGAACTGACTGACCCAGAATGTCAATGGTACCCAGCTTGAGAAACTCTCACTCTAAATGGCAGCTGCTAGTCACAAGGAGCTCTTGTTTCCTTGCTATTTGGCCCTTCACACAGAAAGCTAATACATGCGACATAATTTTTTTTTCCAATTGTTAACATTAGCTTCAAACTGCTGTCTGACAAGCAACAAGTTATTATGCCTAAATCACGAAGGGAAAAGGTACCAAAGAACAGGACATCACTTGGCAATACAAAAGGCCCTTCAAATCTGCTGTCCTTGGAAATATATCACTTCCACACTTACTCTTCCTGCTCT
Organism: Cervus canadensis; assembly: GCF_019320065.1. Lineage (NCBI taxonomy): Eukaryota > Metazoa > Chordata > Mammalia > Artiodactyla > Cervidae > Cervus > Cervus canadensis. The sequence continues at coordinate 52,904,419 of NC_057401.1, read as the reverse complement.
AACAGGACATTACAAGATGTTCTTCGCTGGACAATTTCACAAAAGGGTGCTCTAAGATACTTAAGAGAGACAGGGTCTATGGTAGAGGAGTGTGTCCCCAAAGAACACAACACTGCAGAGCCAGTCTGGCCCTGCTGACTTCCCATCCAAAGTAACTGGTTAGGGGAGGAACTCTGATTAGAAATGAATATTGACTAGAAATCAATTAATCAGAAATTTCTGATTAGAAATTAACATTGCACTACAAATACATCACAAGAGTAAAAGTATAACTTTAAGCCCATAAAAATTTCCCCTAGCTACTAAAATCACCAGCAACAGAGGATAAAGGCTGTGGGTTCTGTAACCACCTCTTCAACCTTGGGCAAGGATCAACGTCTTTGGGTTAAGACTTTTTCACCTAGGACAGGCAGGGAATGGAGAAGTTGATCACTGCAGGCCAAATTCAATATTATGTTAATCGTGGATATAAAATCCAACAACCAGGTCTTCTTACACTGGACAAAAGTGTATTGTAAGGAGAGAGTTATTTCCAAGTCCAAGGGTAGGATCCAGGGCAGGAGGCTGCGGCTGTTCCACGTTATCCTGCAGTTCTCCCCACGTGCACTAGGGGGCAGAGTTCTTCCAAAGGGGGGTCACTAGCCTCCTCCGCGGTCCACAGACAAGCTTCATGGGGACCCGGACCCCAACAAATCGAACACAAATTCTGTGTCTCATCAAATTTCCTAAGAGATTCACAACACAAAAGCAAAATAAGGGCCTCCTTCCTGCCACCAAAAAAAAAAAAAAGTTAAGAATTAGTGTCCCGCAGGCAGAGCCTCAGGTTTTCTTACAGATGAAAGCAATTAAACATAGTCCGCTGGTCTTTCATCACTGGTTAACCTGCAACTCCTGCAGAACGTTCTGGTGCCTTCTTACAGGCATGAAAACAAAGGTCTATGGATTAGGAAACGCTAGCCTCACAATTATAGTGTTCTTTTTTTAAGTCGAAATATGCATTAATGAATAATTAATTACTTTCCAATTGGCTTTTCATCATGAATGTAGGCATCACACCTGAGAAGCCACTTTTGGGGGAAAAAAATGGATATTACTATTACACAAGAATATACCACTTTGGCCATTATAGACTATTTATATTATGGTAAGTGGGCACCTGGAAAGTACAATGCCTTGAAATAATAAATCCAATTAACTCTGATAAAGCCAGATAGCCAACACAGAGGCAAACCCTCACCAATCTAAATTGCTGGAAGGTTCCAAAACTGTCCTGGGTTTACAAGTCATCCCCTGGCTTTCAATGAAAGTCACATCAGACTCCTTAAGCTAACTAAGTTTACTTTGAGCCACTTCAAACCTCAAACTTAAATAGAATTTGTTAAATAAACACAACCAAGAAAGGATAGGGAGCCAAGAAACCACAGTAACGCTCGATCCCAGAGAAAAAAGAAAAAAAAAAAAAAGGTTCTCAAGTCAAGGGTTTCAAGTAACCGTGGTGTCCCGCCCTCAATGACCCTAAAAGGAACATCAGTTCCATCTCTCAAAATAACCAAAGTGCGCCCTAAACGATTTTCTTTACATTCGAATTCAAAATCTGCCAAGGACAGTCAGCACAAACATGTGATCTTTTGATCTCACGCTCTGGAAAGATCTCAAAGCCTGAAGGAGCACTTCTTGGGGAGCACTGCAACCTACACTCCAAAGGTCCCACGGGCGGAGAACTCAAGTCAACGACTGAACGCTCGCCGCCCCCTTCTCACACTTCATTAAGCGTCTCCTCTGGAAGCGTTTGCGTCCCTCTCACAGGAAGCCGGCACGTTTTGCAAAGGAAATACCAGACCAGACCTTTCTTGGAGAAAAGGCAAGTCCCCGATGAGCCTTTTCATGGGGTTTCCCGCACCCCGGCAGCGGGGCGGGCAGCCCTCCCGTCAGGGCCCCTCGTCCGCCCGCTCAACTCGCCCGGGGCGCCGCGGGACAGCCGGTGAGCCAGCCGCCCCTGCGCCAGGACGCTCACCTTCGCGGCATCCCGGAGCCAAACGAGAGCGCGGGACAAAATAAAAACCCGACCCGGCTTACTCAGCCATGAGACTCACCCCCGCCCCCCGGGGCTCGATTTCTGGCGACTCCCCGAAAGTTTCGCCCTCTCGGGCTTAGCGCGCGCGGTAGCGGGTGTGCGCGCGGCGCCGGGGGCGCATCTCTTCCCTCCCCGGAGGCCAGGTCCCCGGCAGGAAGGGAGCCCGCGCCCGCCCTCCCGGCCGCGAGCTCACTCACCTCGGGGAAGAAGTTGTCCATTGTTCCCCGTGCGCTCCCCAACTTGCCAGAGTCCGGCTCCCAGCTCTCGCGGAAGTCAATGCAGCCCAAGGTCCGGGGGAACCATGCGTGTCAAGGCGCGACTCCCAGAAACTCGAGCCCACGGGGCTCCCCCGCTGCCATCTCCGTCTCCCACTTCTCGGCTTTCGCACCTTTTGTTTGCCCAAACCCCAGACTCTTAACGCATCCGTCCCAACTGCAGCCTTTGTCTCCTCGGGCTCCAAGTTCCTCACTCCTGGGCGCAGCGCTCGCGAGCGGAGAACAGCTGGTGGCACATTCTTCCCCGGGGTTGGGGGAGGGCGGCGGGGGGCGGCTGGGGAGCGCGCCCCACTCCCTCTGCACTCCGGCCCGAGGCGCTCAGGGCGGGCAGGAGAACAGCGGCCACAGAGCGAGCCCCGGAGGTGGTTCTCCCAGCTCGAGCGCCGCGGCGGTGAGGATTCGGCGCCCGGAGCTCACCGGCTCACAGTCACACCGAGACTCGCGGACAGGGGCTCACGGCCCGCCCCGCCCTCTCGTCCGGGCCCGCCCACTCGCTCGTCTCGCCCCGCCCAGTACCGAGCCCCGCCCACCCAGCCGGCCCACCCGAGGCTCGTTGGCCACGCCCTGCCCCTCCGGGAGCCCCGCCCTCAGCACGCCCCTACCCGCGCTTCCGCCAGGTTAGGCCTCGCCCGGCCGGCGCGCCCCGCCCCCAACTTCGCCCAGGCCCCGCCCACTCCGCGCCTCGGACCGCCGCGGGCTCAGAGGCTCGGAGGCGGGCGGGGCCAGAGCAGCTTGCTGACTGCCTCTCCGCCTCCTCCCTTCCCCACCGCGGGGAAGGCGGGGGAAGTTGACTCCCCTCTGGTGATAGAGACCTAATAGTCACCGAGGAGGAGGAGGAGGGGCCGGGGGGTTTGTGTGTGTGTGTGTGCCTTTGATCTTCAGCAGACCCTGGAACCGGCTCAACGCGGATCTCATTAATGCAGCTCGGCAGATGAGCGACCCCGGGGACGGAAGCGCGATCCGGGGAGCTGCCCCGGCTGTTGGGCCAGATCAAAGCAGAGAACGGAGGCTGATCAGAATTTCTGGAAGCCTCCTACCCGTGTGGAGTTTCTCTCCTGCACTCAGGTTACAAGAAGTTTTCGTCGCGGCGGGAAAATTCAGTTTTGTAAACTGGAAGAGGACGTGGCCAATTACACCTTTAAAAAAATGTAACCCTTTTCCCGGACCCAAAGGAAGCAGGTAGCCAAATGGAAGTGGGTGAAGGCTCAAACCCTCCCACCACCATACCGAGTCCTGGGGCAACTCCTTAAACTTTAGCGTGCACAGGAACACCTGGGCATCTTATTAAAATGCAGATTGGAATTGATGAGTGTAAGCGCTGATAGTCTTGCATTTCCAGCAAGTTTCAGCTGCCTTGTGCTGTTCTGCAAACTGGAACCTGTCTGTAACAGAGAAAATGAGAGCAAAGGTTTGAAAACTTTTGTAGCAATATAGCAAACACCACGACATAGAAGCACGTGATTGGTGGACTGTTTGAACTGAGAATAAACCAGTTTGGGTGTTGTCAGACTCCTGGTGAGTCATAGCTGGCACAGCAGAGGTTTCGTATTGGTACCTGGCAGATTGGGAACAAAAACGACTGGCTCCTAACCACAGGTGGTTTGAGAAACTCTCTCTAGGGGTTTTGGCAACTGCTCATCCTTTAAAACTCAAGTCAGAAAGTCACATCTTTCCTGGGAAGCCTGCCCAGAGATGTCCAGCCACTCATGCCACTTCCCACTCAACCTAACGAACAGGTGTGGCTTGTCCTAAGACCTCTGAAGAAAGTATATCGTATTGGAATAAAACTATATTCTATAAGGGTTTTTTTTTTAATTGGTGCCCTTCCCATCTTCAGTTGAGAAATTAGAAGCCCCTGTTTGTAACCTCTGTCAGAGCAATTCTTCAGCATTAATATCGTTGTACCCATTCCCTTTAGAAAGAGTCAAGGTATAAACTAATACTTGATATTGTGCTCTGTGATTGCCCTGTTTCACAGGTTTACACATGTAAGCCATTAATGATTGTATCCCAGGTTGCACGGAAAGTTAAGATGGAGCCAGGATAAATACCAACCATCCCAGACACCAATCACAGGGCTTAGTCAAATGAGTCCTGCGGCCACCTGTGTTCAGATACTGGCACAGAGCAATTACAGCTATTATGGTGTTAATCTGTATAGAACATCTTTCAAGAGAACGTACCAGGCAGCTTGTTCAAGCGAGGGTGTGGATATGGCTTGGTTCCCAGCCGCAGCCCAGCCACTGGCAGCCTCGGCCATGGTCATTTCAAAGTCACTTTCCAATACTGGCTCATCAGTTGTAACAAATGTACCATGCTAATACAACATGTTCATAATAGAGGAAACAAATATAGGGACACTTTGCCCTAAATGTTTCTGTAAAGTTAGAACTGCTCAAAAAAATAGCCTGTAACTTTTAAAAGTCACTTCCTTATTGATTAAGAATATATGGTTAATAATTACATACCTCCAACTTGCCTCCTAAAATAATTTTGAGCCGGATCTAATACATAAGGGTTAAATTTTACTGAATTGGTGGTGGTAGTATAGTCGCTATGTCTTGTCCTACTGTTTGCAATCCCATCCGGCTCCTCTATCCATCGGATTTCCCAGGCAAGAAAACTGGAGTCGGTTATTATTTTCTTCTTCAGAGGATCTTCCCCAGCCAGGGATCAAACCCTTGTGTCCTGCATTGGCAGGTGGATTCTTTACCACTGAGCCACCTGGGAAACCCTTTACTGAATTACATTTCTTTAAAACGTTTATACCACTTTATCAAAATCCCCTAGGACAGTTGCTTAAAAGAAAAAGCAAACAAACCAAAAATCCTATGACTGCATCTCAGGGTGGCCTGGGTGCCTAAGAATCTGCATTTTAGTAATCACTTGACTGAAGCAACTTAGCAGCAGCAGCAAGTAGACAGTTCTGAGTTTTAGGATCATTGTTTTGGGTTGTCACCATTCATCAGATTTTCCATATAAATGCACAATCTCAAAAAGCTGTAAAGATAAACTATACTAGGGAAAGGCTACCCACTCCGGTATTCTGACCTAGAGAAGTCCATGGACTACAGTCCATGGGGTCTCAAAGAATCGGACACAACTGAGCGACTTTCACTTTCAAACAAGATACCAAACTTTCAAGTATTTGGGGTGGAATCAGTTGTTCTAAAAGAGTATGTTAAATTTACAAGGGCTTTGACAAAATTGGACTGAGAAGGGGAAGCCTTTTAAATCAGCAGATTTCTAAGAATATCCATTCTTGTTACCACTGTTGAAAAGTTAAGTACTTCCTTTCAAGGGGCCCTGTGACCCAATGGTCAAAGCTGTTTGGACTAAAACATCAAACCCTGTCCCTTGAGAAGTGACAGGGGGAGACTCCAGAATGTTAATACCAGAATGGGCACATTCTCTGAGGCCAAGTTCCTTCTTAATTACCCTACTTATTTCTCAAACATGCTCATGGAATGTTACATTTGCAAAATAAAGCAAGAAAAAAGCTCAAGTAACATTCTCTTCTTTAGCTGCAAATATTAATCCATAAGGGACGGAAACGTACTTGTATATAGATGGGATAATTTTCCCATTTTAAGGAGTACTTTCCTATGGGCATGTGTATGAATAAGAACTATAATCTTCTGTTTTTATTTCCACCACGTGTTTGTTTGTTTTCAGTTGAAATGAGTTGTGATTTCCTTGTGGTTTTGGATTGCGTCCTTTTGCTGTTGTTGTGTTGTATTGCTGCTATCAGGTCCTAATCTGGATGTGACTTTGTGTACAGTGGCTTCTTCATTACCTCTGTTTTTATAAAATACTCACCTCTAATTGCTCCAGTCAGACTAATGGCTTAATTACTAGTTACAGGAAGAGAAAGTTCTGGAGTTTCTTCACACAGATTAGAAGTTAATAACTGACACAACCTTAAAATCCTGTTTTTCATGCTTAACTGAACAGCAGTTCCTTTCAGTTCACTTACAGTCTTGGATCTTTAAAAATTCACATGTTTTTCCATTTTGAACAAACAAAAATTAAGTGACTCTCTTTGTGTTCTTTAAATTTTTAATCAAGTTGTTCACTTCCCATAACAATTCAAAATCCTCAGGGAGTTTTGGGTTTGGTTTTGTTTTTTATTGTTTTTCGTGTGAAACTTAAAACAATTGTGAAAGATTTCTTTAGAAAGAATTAAATTCGGAGGAATAAAATACCTGAAATGTTTCACATTGTAGTAGAATTAAACAAGTACCAACACAGAAATGAAGCACAGATAAGACACTCAAAAAAATGATTTGCTAGCAGTCATTTTTCTAAACAAGACGGGTTACAGCTAAGGTGTAATTTACCTCCTCAAAGAGCCCTCAATGGACAGCCAATGCCAGCGAAATCCCCATCACTTCACACTATACAGATGCTTTCTAAATTGATATCCCACACAAACAGAGAGTTGTATTCATAAATGAACCCATTTCCAGTTAAAGTGCAGTGTCCTGGTGTTATTGGGTGTGATGAATAAATGGTATAAAGATCCATGAAACCCTCCATGATGGTATATTCTGCCCACGTGGAGTATATTTCTCTTTGATTTCTTTGTATCTTCAGACTCTCTCTTAGATCAGAGTGGCTCCCAGGCTGACTTTCCAAAGCTTACTGTATTTCCAACTCTATTATTAATCACAACATCTCCCACTTCCAAACCTTGTCTCCACTTACTCCCTGCTTTCTGCATCTTCAATCCTTCCTGCTCACATTTTCCAAGCCAACAAATGTGATCATGTCTCTTCCATTTGAAAATGGCTGTTTCTGAATGCAATTGCTTCCTGAACTGGGCAATCTTTCTTCAAACCCCTGACTTTTCACTGTCTGCATTTCATCTCCAAGCACTTTACTCTTCAGTAGCTTATGACTGAATTTTTGCCCCCACCCTGTTTTCTTGAAGATCACCATGACCTCGAAATAATCATATTCAGCAACCTATTTTCAAATTCCATCCTCCTGGACACCCACCCTCTTTTGAAACTCTCACTTCTCAGCTTTGGGGCTAGCTTCACGCGGATGCAGCAGTAGTTAATTGCACAGGACCCGAAGTTCAGAAGAGGCCCCAGGCTTGGCTTACTACTCTGTTGTATTGCCTTAAATCCTAATGAGTTTTGAGTCAGGGGCCCTCCTTTTCCATTCTGCACAGAACTCCCAAAATTATGTAGCCAGTGCTACCTAGCTTTAAAGCGCTGCATTTGTCTGGTCCTCCCATCTTTTTGACCTCATTCTCTGTCACTTTTACAGGTTCCCCTCCTCCCTCCCTTCCCCAAAATACAGTCAACCCTAAGCCCACATTCTTTTCTCTGCTCTCACATCGTTGCCATTAATTCTCACTACTTCAGCTTCGATCTCTTCATAAGTGATTCCCAAATGCATAACTCAAGCACAGCAAAGTCCCAACCCCATGTTTCAAACCACCTGTTGGATTTCTCCTAGTGAGGTCCTTCTCATCTCTCATGCTCCTAAACTAACCATGCTTCACTCTCCATCCATTTTTACCAACTTTCCTATATTTATGCATGGAATAACCCCAAGTTAGTCATCTTGATGAGTCAATATCCGTCTTTCAGGGCTGCCCAGGATCTTCCAAAGGTCCTACCCACATGCTGAGAGTGTCCTCACATTGAGAATCCCTCCAACCCATTAAGAATCTTCAAGCATCCTTTGTGCCAAACACGTGACTTCAGACCTACCAATTAGATGTACCCACTTAAGGTTTAACCTGGGGAATAAACTACATGAGGACAAAGGGGAAGTTCAGAGAGTCAGTGCTGGTAGCAGAACTGGGGGCCGAAGGTACGTTTTCCTGGTCAGCTGTGGGGATACCACTCCTAGGCTGCCCCAGTTGGGTTCTGAAGTTGGTAGGTGAAGCTGCCTCTTACCAGCCGGGCCTGCCCTGAGCCCTGTTTCTAAGAATTGTTTCTGGAAGCTTAGCCTAAAGTTCATTCCTTCAGCCTTTCCAACAATATGGCAAGCTCTGTCATACTATTTAATAATCTCCTCTTGCTTAAATTCTTCAAAGTGGATTTTGTTTTCTGCCACTCGCCAATACCTTAGGAGAGGTGATGCCCTTAGATTGAGGGAAGTGGGGTCCTGTGCTTGCGGGTGCCTTTCTCAAAATGATCGAAGTCCCATTTGCCACCTGGGATTGGCTGGGGCCAGCGGTGCCACTCAGAGAGGCCACCCTGGACCCAGATCAGGTCCTCTGTGTCTCAGCCTCTGCCTTTCCACTTTGGGGTACTCACTAACCCTCTACTGTGCACGCAGGGTCATCCAAAAGTCCAGAGCTGGCATTTGTGGGGGTCCTCATGGAGCTAATAGCTGGACCTCAGTCCCAGGAAGACAGCCACCTAGAGTTTCCTGCTGATCTACGCAGTGTGGTTTTCACGGGATTGTGAGCGACTGGGCCACCCAGGTGATGCTGACAGGCTGATGCTGTGACTTTCACTCACTTTGGGCACAGGAGGACTATGGTCCTCTTTGCCCAGCAGTCTGCCAGTGATACTGGGCTTAGCCTGTGTGTAGACTCCTCTATCAGGTCTCACCCATGTGTTCCAACTTGCACTGTTACTGCCCGAGTCTACAGCATCACTGGGCAGTGGGTGGTGGTGGGGAGCTGGCAGATATGTTTGCCCCGTGTGTTTCCCGCCCCTGGCACACAGAATGGTCACTGTACTTCTTCCATGGGCCCTGCTCCTCATGGCAGGCCATCTTCCTGGGTTCACTGCACCCGTCTCCTCCTTGGTTTTCTAGACGGTTGTCCTGCGGTGTCAATCTGTCCTTGACATCAGCATCCTTACTTGTTTTCAGTCTGTGTGGTGTCATTTTATTCCTGTGGGTGGACTTAATCTGAACTAGGTGAGAGATGGAGACGGGCATTTCTCGAGAAAATGGGACCCACTGTACTCATGGTCCTCCCACCTGACCTCCCTATTGGTGTTGGTGCGAAGTGCAGCCAACGTTGAAATCGACCTTGTGCCCAGAATAACTTGATTGCAGCCTGAAGGGTTCAAGAGAAGATGTAATAGGAAGATGTGTGGCTTAATGGTTCTGCTAAAAATTCTCAGTGGTTAATGTAACATGACCCGAAGATGAATTATTATCTGCATTTTCCTGCATACTTGGTTGGACTTGCCTTTGTGGCCACCATCAACAAAGCACTGTCACAACCTTTGAGAGTGTCACTGGCAGCCAGTTTCACAGGCACAGGGTGTATGACGTAATATCATGAACCATGATGCAACAGCCATGAAATTAAAAGATGCTTGCTCCTTGGAAGAAAAGCTATGACCAACCTAGACAGCTTATTAAAAAGCAGAGACATTACTTTACCAACAAAGGTCCGTCTAGTCATAGCTATGGTTTTTCCAGTAGTCATGTATGGATGTGAGAGTTGGACTATAAAGAAAGCTGAGTGCTGAACAATTGATGCTTTTGAACTGTGGTGTTGGAGAAGACTCTTGAGAGTCCTTTGGACTACAAGGAGATCCAACCAGTCCATCCTAAAGGAAATCAGTCCTAAATATTCATTGGAAGGACTGAAGCTGAAGCTGAAACTCCAATACTTTGGCCACCTGATGTCAAGAACTGACGCACTGGAAAAGCCCCTGATGCTGGGAAAGATTGAAGGCAGGAGGAGAAGGGGAAGACAGAGAATGAGATAGTTGGATGGCATCACTGACGTGATGGACATGAGTTTGAGTAGGCTCTGGGAGTTGGTGACGGACAGGGAGGCCTGGTGTGCTGCAGTCCATGGGGTCACAGAGAGTCGGACACGACTGAGCGACTGAACTGAACTGATGATGCAAAAGCATTAAAGAAATGACATGAAGAAACTGCAGAGGTCAGAATTTCTATATTATTTTTAAATAACCAGGTTCTGAAGAGCTGTGACACTATGAAGGCATTCCCCTATCCTTTTCTCATCATGAGAAATAAGAAATGAGCCACTAATGGCACATTTGACAATAAGAACATGAGGAGGTGTTTCCTGGATGAGAACAGGAAGGGCTGGTGCCTGGACCCTTGAAGAATCTTAGTGTACACTCAGAGGAATAAACAAATACTGAAAGGTTCATTATTGCGAATCTTCATGGAGGAATCAGTGTATATTACATGGATTCATGTATTTTGTAATATATTTTATATCAAATTATTCATATACACAGGAGTTCCCAAATCCTAAGGGAAAAAAGCACAAAAACAGCCTATGGCTGACCTACAAGTGAGAAATTTGGGGTTATAATTCATGGGCTGCATCCCAGGGCTGGTCTTCCCAAGTGGTGCTAACGGTGAAGAATCTACCTACCAATGCAGGAGATGCAAGAGACGCAGGTTTGATCCCTGGGTCAAGAAGATCCCCTGGAGAAGGAAATGGCACCCCACTCCAGTATTCTTGCCTGAAAACTCCCATGGACAGAGGAGCCTCACGGGGCTACAGTCCATGGGGTCACAAAGAGTCAGTCACAACTGAGCAACTAAGCACATCCCAGAGCCAATTCCATACAAAGTCTAAAACCTGGCAGAGCCTTGACTTCCACACCTGAAATCACCTGAAGTCATTGCGATTGCTTTGGTTTCTTAAATGAGTTAAGAACTTCTGAGTTAGGAATATGTTTGGAATGCTGTTTTATGTTTTTGGGTTTTCCCCCTAACATCTCCGTTAAATGCATTTATGCTGCTGCTGAGAATATTAGGAACAAATCAGATAAGGACAGAAGATCGTTTATTTTAAAAAGTCTGGGGTAGAGTTGTTTAGAATTATTACAAAGCTGGATGCAATTTAGGTGCCCCTCAGCAAGAGATGGGTTGAGTAAATTATAGTAAATGTGCCCAGCAGCATATCTGGAAGTGAGTTACTGTTTCTGCATGATGAGCCCCGAAAACTAACTGGCTTCAGACAACAATGACTTCTTATTTCTCGCAGTTCCCGGCCTGACTGCCCCTGTCACCTGGGCTCTCCGAGGCAGCTGCAGGAGGACAGGTGGCAGCTGTGGCTGGTGAGGGGACCCAGCCTTCCTCCTGGGGCAGAGGCCTCGCTGGGGCAGCTGGCAGCTCTCCCCCGGGACTTCACAACGCGGAGGACTCAGGACTCCATTCAGGCACATGCAAAGAAGTCACAGGACGTTGCTTCTGCCACATTTTATTGGTCAAAGCCTGACTGTTGCAGATTCTAGGCTGTCTTGATGGAAGGAGGGGAGAGAGTGCTAAAATGTAGGTGACACCACATTTACCACTTTAAAGTAGACAAAGGCGTTTAGGGGACTTCCCTGGTGGTCCAGTGGTTAAGAATCCGCCTTGCAATGCAGGGGACGCAGTTTTGATCCCTGGTTGGGGAACTAAGATCCACATGCTGCAAAGCAACTAAGCCTGTGTGCCCCAACTACAGAGCCCACCACCACAGTTAGAGAGTCCTCAACAAAAGTCCCCTGTGCCACAATTAAGACCAAACGCAGTCAAATAAATAAATATTTAAGAAAATAAAGTCTACAGTGGCATTTAGTACATTCACAATGTTTACAACCACCTAACTAGTTCCAAAATATTTTCATCACCTCAAAAAGAAACCTCATGACCATTCAACAAACACCTAGATTCACACCTACCCCCATTCTCAAGCAATTTCACTTAAATGGAAGCATGCACATCTTTTGTGACTGGCCTCTTTCACTCAGCACGATGTTTTTAAGGTTCATCTGTGTTGTAACCTGCATCAGTACTTCTTTCCTTTTTATGGCTGAGTAATATTCCATCGTATGGATAGAGCACATTTTGTGTATGCGTTTGTCTAACCAATGGACATTTGGTTAGTTTCCATGTTACGGCTGTTGTGAATACTGGCACTATGAATACTCAAATACTCGTTTTCAGTTCTTTTAGGTGTATCCTAAGAAGCGGAATTGATGGGCCAAATGGTAATTCTATGTTTCCTTTTTTTAGGAACCTCCAAGCAAAAGTTGCAGAATGACATGTTTCATCTGAAGACTATAGAAATTTAAGATAAGTAAATGATGGCTATAAGCAGACATGTTAACTTTTCTCTCATAAACAAAGTCTGGAGGGTTGGGATGCTCCATAAAGCCTTCAAGAATGTCAGCTTCTTCTAGTTCTCTCTCCACAGTGGGCCACAGTGTATTTTAGCCTCAAAGTTCAAAAAGGCAAATGTCCAGTGACAGATAAATGGATAGAGAAGATTGGTACATATATACAATGGAATATTACTCAGCCATAAAAAGGGAAGAAATTGGGTCATTTGTAGAGATGTGGATGGACCTGGAGTCTGTCACACAGAGTGAAGTAAGACAGAAAGAGAAAAATAAAAACTGTATTATTAAGGCATATATGAGGAATCTAGAAAAATGGTACAGATGAGCCTATTTGTAGAGCAGGATTAGAGATGCAGATATAGAGAATGGACGTGTGGACACAGCGGGAAGAGGGGTGGGATGAACTGGGAGACTGGTGTTGACCCAGGTACACAACCGTGTGTAAAATAGTTAGCAGGGCGCTGCTGTGTAACACAGGGACCTCAGCTTAGTTCTCTGCGGACCTGGATGGGCGGGATGAGGGTGGGAGGGAGGCCCAGGAGGGCGGGGATAAATGCATACATACGGCTGATTCAGTTTGTTATACTGCAGACACCAGCACAACATTGTAAAGCAACTATACTCGGATAAAAAGAGAAGAAGAAGGCAGCAGTCTCAACTTCCTAGGCTGCAGGAGGCCATGGGGGACAGCGGCTGACAGAGGGGTCAAAGGGCATACCCACAAGCCCTTGGGGCAGATTCCAGGAGTTGTCATGTGGCATACCTACTCACTCTTGACCAGAACTTAGTCACCAGGGACCAGGAATATTGAGAAGTGTGATATTTATTCTAGGCTTTTATTTACCCAGCTAAAACCTGTTACTTAAAATAAGGAAAGAATAGATACTGAAGAACAGGAAGAAAAAAAAACAAAAATGTTGAACAGATGTTATCTCTAGATAACAAGGACAGGGCAATCAAACATTATTCTTGACCTTTTTCTATATTTTCTGAAAAAATTTTTTTTTCTTTTGGCTGTGCTAGGGCTTTGTTGCAGCATGCAGGGGCTTCTCTAGTTGTGGTACACTGGCTTAGTTGCCCTCAGCACATGGGATCTTAGTTCCCGGACCAGGGATCAAACCTGCGTCTTCTGCATTGGAAGGTGCATTCTTACCCACTGGACCACTAGGGAAGTCCCCATATTTTCTGAATTTTGATACCTATATAATCAAAATAATTGTTCTTATTTTGAAAAATAAAAAATATATTTCTTTTATCCAAGCAGAACTTCATTTAGTCTCCCTTTCTTTCAATTTTCTTTCTCTTTTTTTTTTACATTCTCTTCCATTATAGGTTATTAAAAGATCCTGAGTAGAGTTCCCTGTGTATACAGTAGGTTCTTGGTTATCTATTTAATATGTTAGCAGTGTGTATATTTTAATCCCAAACTCCTAATTTATCCCTCCTTGCCCCTTTCCCCTTTGGTAACTATAATTTTGTTTTCTATGTCTATTCAATTACTTTTTTTAAATGTTCACTTGTATCTGTGATGTCATGTATTAGAAGATATAGATATAAAGATGAGTAAGACAGAGTCTCTAAAGAAATCAATAGACCCATTGCAGAGTGATACTAAAAGATAATTTTGAAATGACTGGAAGTTTCTGTAGGAAAAGCATACACAATGTTTTAAGGAGACCTTTAAAATAAAAAGCGAAGCCTGAGGGAGTGTCATGAGCTGAGTTATGTCCCCCCAAACTCACATGTTGAAGCCTCACTTAGCCTGTATTTGGAGACAGGGCCTTTAAAAGGTGATGAATAAAAAATGAGACTGCTAGCATGGCCTCTAATTCAACATGACTGGTGTCCTCATAAGCAGAGGAAATTTGTACACACACAGAGACACCAGGGACGCTCACACTGAGTAAAGAGCACATGAGGACACAGCAAGAAGGCAGCTGTCTGCAAGCCCAGGAGAGAAGCCTCAGAAGAAACCAACGCTGGTACTTCCCTGGTGGTCCAGTGGTTAAGAATCTGCCTCCCAATTCAGGGGACGCAGGTTTGATCCCTGGCCCAGGAACTAAGGGCACACACCACACACCACAGGGCAGCTGAGCTCACATACCACAACTAGAGCATCCGAGTGCAACAAGACCCAGTACAGTCTAATTAATTAATTAATCAAAAGAAGAAACCAGCCCCACCAACACCCTGATCTGACTCCTAGCCTATCCCTTCTCCAACCGATCTCCTGGACCCAGGAATCGAACCAGAGTCTCCTGCATTGGAGGCACATTCTTTACCAACTGAGCTATGAGGGAATCCTGCCCTAGTCTTTAGAACTGTGAGTAAAGCAGTTATGTTGTGTAAGTCACCACGTCTGCGGTATTTTGTTATGACGGCCCTAGCAAACTCATACAGGAATCAGGAGACAATTCCCAGACAGCAGCCCTGGGACCAGAGCTCCGTGGATGAGAAGGTGTCTACCAGGTGAGGAAGAGAGGAAATCACATTCCAGGCAAAGGGAAAACTCAGAGATAAGAAAAGCAAGTTCGGCCAAGTGTACCGAGGATGCTTAGCACAGAGAGTGCGTGTGTGGAGCTATAGGAGACAAACCTGGGAAGCGGGCATTAACCTTTCATTAAGTCAGTTTACAACTAGTAGGATGCTAGTACATGTTTGATGATTGACTCTATGGAAAGGATGGCCCTCATTTGTTGTTGTTTAGTCGCTCAGTCCTGTTTGACTCTTCTGTGACACCTTAGACTGTAGCCTGCCAGACTCCTCTGTCCATGGGATTTTCTGGGCAAGAATACTAGAGTGGGTTGCCACTTCCGTCTCCAGGGGATCTTCCCAACCCGGGGATTGAATCCACCTCTCCTGCATTGTAAGGCAGATTCTTTACACTGAGCCACCTGGGAAGCCCTCAGCCCTGATTTATAAAACAGCATTTGCCGGTGTCTGTGGCCACAGATCGTCTTGTCACAACTGATTTCAGGGATTCACTGAACGTGAAGTTGGGAAGAGCCTCACAGAAGCACATCATTATTCAGTATTTCCACCCAATAAGATATAGGAGACATCACTACCTTCAAGTGCAGAGATAAGAGTGAAAATGTACTCATATAATTTGTGAGCGATGTGTTGAGCATTTACTATTGGGGGTTTTAATGTAATTTATTTAATTGTAAGTTTAAATAACTTACCTTTAACTGATGGCTGTGTTTAACAACTGGCTTACAACATTTTGGAAAATTTAACAATCTGTTCTCAAGAATCACGAGCACACTCCTGTTTACATCTACTATTTTATAAATTATTGCTCTTGCCCTTAGTGGGTGTTAAGACTCAAAAAATAACACATAGCAATTTTTATCATCAGGTTGAGGAGATAACACACACATGTCCAAAAAACCTGGGATAATTGCTAAGAAGTTAGAGGGTTGTGGGAGGCAGGAGGAGGAATCTCCATGGCTGAAGCGGTAGTTAAGCCATCACAGAGGAGGTGGAATTAACTGGAATCTTCAAGAAGTGGGGTAAAGGAAGTTTTGGAATGCGAAAGGAAGATAAAGAAGGATGGAGACCGAGAGATAGACAGAAGAATGGATGGATGGACTTTTCAAATCAGATGCCCTCCATGGGCGTAGCTCCTGAGTCAACTGGGAGATCAGGTGATTTGTACATTTGCTCCGATAAATGTGCTGGTTAACTCATTGTTATCTTGAAAGCCAGAGTATTGTAGCCTTCGGAGAGTTAGAGGTGAAGGGCGCCTGGCAACATAAACCGTAGGGTAAGAGGGTTGAGGAGAGGAAAGGCAGTGTAATCCATGTGATGCAGGATCAGGTCCAAGTCAGGGATAAGTGGGAAGGCATCAAGAGAAGAAGATACAGAAAAACTAGGCTGGGGAGCCCACACTCACTGAGGTCGCAGACACAACCACGTGGTGGACCCCGCCATCTTCTCTCTCAAGACCACCATTCTACCCGTGGCTTTGCTTCCTGCCCCCACCAGACAGCATCACTTCCACCTTGTGCTCTCTGGTCCCATCTTTCCTTATCCCCCTCCTCCTCGCTCCAGCATCATCTTCCCTACCAGGCCTTTCTGATCGGCTCACAACATGCTCTAGCAGCCCCATCTCTAAATCTCTCAGTGAAGCTACATCATCCTCCAAGTCCCACACCTTGGTCTGCACAACAAAACATCCCCCAGGCATTTTCTCTCCAGGGGCCTCCTCTGCCTTACCACCCCTTCTTCCTCAACTGTCCCTCCTCTCCAGTGCCAATGTCACCAGTGATTTCTCTGCTCCACAGAAGCTGGAGTAATATCTTAAAATGTATATCAACACTACTTTACAGCTGCACTTAAACTCTGCAAGGCAGTCCTTTATATTTAGTATCACATACCAGCTCCTTCCAGGCTGATAAAACCCTGCAGGAACAACCCTGCAATCACACTGACCTTTTGGAGCTTGATCCTGCCTCAGGGCCTTTGCACAGGTGTTTCCTATACCTGTGATGTCTCCTCACCTTCCATCACTCCCTTCACTCTGCATGGCTGCCACATCTCCTGGTTCAGGGTTCAGCTCAGGTGTCCTCGGACCAGCCCATCCAATTCTGCATGGACACATCTGTCACACGGTGTCATGTTGCATCACTTATTTCCTTCATGGTGTTTATCTCTCATTGTTTATTTATTTATTTGGCTGCTCCAGGTCATAGGTGCAGCATGTGGGA
This sequence comes from Cervus canadensis, assembly GCF_019320065.1. NCBI lineage: Eukaryota > Metazoa > Chordata > Mammalia > Artiodactyla > Cervidae > Cervus > Cervus canadensis. The sequence goes on along the minus strand of NC_057401.1, from coordinate 52,887,279 downwards.
TCTAGTTCCCTGACCAGGGATCTAACCTGGGCCCCCTTCATTGGCAGCTGGGAGTCTTAGCCACTAGACCACCAGGGAAGTCCCGAGTTTATCACTCTTTGAAATTATCTTGTATTCTGTTTTCCTCAGGGGTCAGCAAATTATGGTCCATGGGTCAAATATGGCACAAAACCTGTTCCTGAAATGCAGTTTTATTAGAATGAGCTGCTTCCATTTACTGACAGATCATTCAGAGAGCTGAGTAGTTGTAAGACATGGTTAAATAGCATCACTGACTCAACGGACATGAATTTTAGCAAACTCTGGGAGATGGTAAAGGGCGAGGAAGCCTGGCATGCCGCAGTCCATGGGGCTGCAAAAAGTCGGACACGACTTAGCAACTGAACAGCAACAACACCAAAAGACCTCATGACCTCATGGCCCACAGAGCCTAAGATATTTATATTTGTCCCTTTCAAAAAGATCTGCTGATCCCTGGTTCCCTTGTTTACTGTGTTTACGTGTTTGCGGTCTGCCTTCCTCTGTTAGAATACCAGTTCCCTGAGAGGAAGGGTGTATCTCTATCACCTGCTGTATCTCAAGCACCCGAAGAAATGTCTGCCACTGTAGCATAAATGAAGGGGTGATAACGAAGAAGCGATAGCGTTGTTAGCACAAGGACTTGTGTGTTAACACCACAGTCTAATCACAGTCTAATCATAACACCAATACTACAGCACTGTCATTACCACTAAGGGTTACGGTAAATCAACAAGAACTAGTCTGTGCTGGGCGCTGCTTCTAAATGCTCTGCTTGCATTATCCTATCAGCAAAGGAGGTTTCGTTCTACCCATTTTATGCAGGTGCAAATCGAGACTCAGGATTCAAGCAATGGCCCAGCTTCCCTCTGCTGAGCAGCGGCACACAGCTGGGTGAGGTCGCTCCAGTTTAAGCTCTTTTTCTGTCCTTCTCTGGAAAGACCCTGAACTTCAGAGCAAGACAGGACTGAGTTCAAAACCAGACTTTACCTCCCTACAACTCTGAACTTGGCAATTTGTCTAGGGTGAGGCTGGCAAAGTACTCCCTAATTCCCAGGATGGAATAAGATACAGAAAGTAACACCTGACTCAGAGTGGGTGCTCAGAAAAGTTCATTTCCTTCCGTCCTTTTTTTCAGACAATGAATCGGACAAGTTTCATTCGATCCACACTTGACCTTACACTTGGCAGGGGGCCAGGGCGTGTGCAGCCTGGTGTTCTGCCTGGCCGGGCAGCGGTGCTGGTGTTTTCACAACGGAGACAGCCCTGACCTGGCCTGGAACACCTGGGAGCCCCCACCCCGACATCTTTGTCCTTTCTAACCCTGGCCACTTACCTCCATTGGAAATGATCGCACCCCCTCTTCAGCTGCTCTGGCCTTCGGGACATAGGGTTCTGTTTAGACATCTTCTGCCTACACCCTCTCATGCTGATCACTGCTGAAGAACAGAGAAACTGCAAATGAACATAATATTCAGCAAGAAATAGAATGCCAGTAGTCTGGGCACTGGCATCTGAATAAGCACAGAGAAGGAAGCAAACAGAGAAAGTTATGATAAGTTTTGCAGGAATCTCAATATGTTAAAAATATATTAATTTGGTGTTGCCAGAAAAGAGCATTGGGGGCGTTGGGGGGGCGGTGGTGACAACAGCAACAGGGAGATATATTATGGGTTATGACTTAGTCATGGGACTCTTTCAATCAAGCAAGGAAACCAGCGCTGGTAGGCTTAAGGGGGAAAGGAATTTATTTGCAGCATATGGGGAAGCTGGTAGAACCCAAGGGTGGGATCAGAGGGCAGGGGCTTCCTCTTTCAGCATCGTGTTGAATAGCTAGCACCTCCCCCACCTGATGTGAAGAGCCGACTCATTGGAAAAAGACACTGATGCTGGGAAAGATTGATGGCAAAAGGAGAAGGGGGTGACAGAGGATGAGATGGTTGGATGAAATCACAGACTCAATGGACATGAGTTTGAGCAAACCCCAAGAGATGGTGAAGGACAGAGAAGCCTGGTGTGCTGCAGCCCACGGGGTCACAAAGAGTCAGACGCAACGAAGCAACTGAAGAATAACAACTCACCACAAACACCTTATTATGTTGGGTACAATACCATGGTGGTGGTTCAGTTGCTAAGTCTGTCTGACTCTTGTGACCCCATGAACTGTAGCCTGCCACGCTCCTCTGTCCATGGGATTTCCCAGGTGAGAATACTAGAGCGGTTGCTGTTTCTTCAGATAATACCATAGGCATCCTTTAAAATTCATGTCTATCCAAATTGAGAGGCATTCTACAAAATTCTTGAATAGTACTCCTCAAACTGTCATCAAAAACAAGGAAAGACAGAAGCTGTCACAGACTAAGGAGGCTAAGGAAACAGGACTAAATGCAATGCTGGATCCTAGAACAGAAAAGGGATATTTGTGGAAAAACTAGTGAAATGCAAGCAGTCTCAAGTTTAGTTAAAAATAACATATCAGTGTTGGTTTCTTCATTTTGACACATGTACAGTGTAACGTAGGATGTTAACACAAAAGGAACAGTCTGTACTATCTTAGTGGCTTTTCCTTAAATCTAAAATTATTCCCCTCCCCCACCCCAAAGTGTGTTTGTTTAAAAAAATATTAAAGGTACAGGGAATCCAAAAAGTCCAAAGAAAGCCAAGTTAAAAACCGCAGTGGCAAGTGAGTCCCCATGCCTAGGAGGAATGGGACACAAGGCTCCCATGAGTCACAGCTGAGACTCTTACATAAAACATGACTCCTCCAAGGCTACACCCTCAGTATAATGGCCAGCCTTGAAGGTTCCCAACTCTTGTCAAAGACACTGACAAGAAAACTTGTCAACTAAGGCCTTGATGTGAAGTGAAAAATAGAAATTTTCTTGGGAACTCATAAACATAAGCTGCTCTTATTCTGGTTTAGATTTTCAATTTGTACTCCCTGTGATGGGCAGAATTATACACCAACACCTCCTCCATTCATAAGTTGAAATCTCAGCCTCCAATACCTTGAAACATGACCGTATTTGGAAACAGGGCTTTAAAGAGGTGATTAGGTTCAAATGAGGCCATCGGTATGCGTGCTCAGTTGTGTCCGACTCTTTGCAACCTCATGGACTGTGACCCGCCAGGCTTCTCTGTCCTCGGGATTTTCCAGGCAAGAATCCTGGAGTGGGTTGCCATGCCCTCCTCCAGGGGATCTTCCCAACATTGACAGGCAGATTCTTTACCACTGAGCCACCTGGGAAGCCCCTGACGCCATTCGGGGCCTTAATTCAATGTGACTTGTGTTCTTATAAAGAAGAGGAAATTGGAACAGACAGCAAGACACCAGTAGCATGTTGGTGCACAGAAGGAAGACCATGTGAGGACACGGCAAGAAGACATCCATCTACAAGCCAAGGAGAGAGGTCTCAGAAGAAACCAGTTCTGCTGATCATGGACTTTTAGCCTCCAGGACTGTGAAAAAATCCATTTCTGTTGTTTAAGTCATCTAGTCTGTGGTACTTTGTTATGGCACCCCTAGCAAGCTGCTAGATTATCCAAGTGCAAATAACCCATTTTAAACACATATAGTAGGAAGAGCCCTTTTAGGGCTCCAATCTTCTGGCTAAGAATTTACTCTCATCTCAACATACTTGGGATTCTGATTGATGGAGACCAGCCATGCATGCACACACACTAAAACAGAAAACCCCAATAACCAGGACTTTTGTAAGACAGAGCTTATTTATTTATTTTTTCTCTCTCATTCAAATCAGGTAGCTGTCTGGAGCTGATTCAGAGGATCCAGGGTCCTCAGGGACCTCCAATTTCTTTATTTTCTGTAAAGCTGATTGGAATGGGTTTAAGAAACAATGGAAGAAGAAGAAGGGATGGCATTAAATACAGACCTGCTAGGAGTTTTGTTACAAAGGGAAGCAGAGAAATGGAGGTATACCTGGAGAGAGGAAAATAAAGACAAAAGAGAAGCTTTATTTTGAGATGGAGACATCATCCACATTGGGATACTGATGGGGATAGCCCCATTGAAAGGGGAACAGAGATTGATTGGAGTGGGAAGAGCCTTGGGTGGAATGATGGCTCAGCATTGGTGAGAGGGGAGGGGAGTTTGTACCCAGACTGTACAGTGAGAGTTGAGAAGGAAGGAGGGCTGCAGAGAAGAAACCACACCCCATTCCACCCTCTGCTGACCTCGGAGGTGAGTCTGGGTGGGAAACGAACAAGGGACTCACCTAACTTAAGCACGAGGGCCTGTCCTTGGTACAATGTCTTCTAACCCCTGGGAAGGACATTGCCAGCCAATGTGTTCCTATGGTACCAGGGTTTTGTAAATCTTTTCTGAGATGTTTTCATTGCAATCAGTTCACCCGAAGATGGCTGTATGTTTTTACTTGGAGTCCACTCTGGCATTTTCCTGAATATTCTGGGACATTGGAGTGATGGGAACATTTTGGGAATGTCTGTCAGGGGGAGTTTAGTTGTGTATTAGTCTTGAGAGTCCCTTGGACTGCAAGAGATCCAACCAGTCCATCCTAAAGGAGATCAGTCCTGGGTGTTCATTGGAGGAACTGATGCTGAAGCTGAAACTCCAATACTTTGGCAACCTCATGCGAAGAGTTGACTCATTGGAAAAGACCCTGATGCTGGGAGGGATTAGGGGCAGGAGGAGAAGGGGACGACAGAGGATGAGATGGCTGGATGGCATCACCGACTCGATGTTTGAGTAAACTCTGGGAGTTGGTGATGGACAGGGAGGCCTGGCATGCTGCAATTCATGGGGTCGCAAAGAGTTGGACACAACTGAGCGACTGAACTGAACTGATATATACACAGATACATATGTATACATATATATGTTGTTGTTTAGTCACTTAGTCGTGTCCGACTCTTTTTTAACCCAATGGACTGTAGCCCAGGCTCCTGGGCTCCTCTGTCCCTGGGATTTCCCAGACAAGAATACTGAAGTGGGTTACCATTTCCTACTCTAGGAGATCTTCCCGATTTAGGGATCAAACCCACCACATCTCCTGAATTGGCAGGCGAATTCTTTACCACTGAGCCACCTGGGAAGCCCCATAAATATATATGCACGTATATACAGAGAGAGAGATTTATGTTAAGGACTTGGCTCCCACAAGTGTGGAGGCTTGGCAAACGCAGAATCCTCAGGGTGGGCTGACTCAGGCTGGAAACCCAGGGAAGGCTTGCAGTCGGAGTCCAAAGGCATTCTGCTGGCAGAACTGCTTCTTGCTCAGGGGAGGTCAGTCTTTGTTTTATTAAGACCTTCAGCGTTGGAGTGGCCCACCCACGTTATGGAGAGTAACCTATTTACTCAAAGTCTACCAACTTAAATGTTAATCTGAATCAAAAAACACCTTCTCAGAAACAATCCCAAATACTGTTTGACCAAGTATCTGGGTACCGTGGCCCATTCAAGTTGGCACTCACAGTTACTATCACAGTTACTATCACAGACGTGATATGTATTTGTGTGTGTTAGGGAAGGCTTTCTGCTTGCCTTAAGTGAAAGTGAACTCTATGAGTGTGGGAATCACTTCGCTGGATTCTCCTGCCTTGTACATGGCTGACTCTTCGGGTATGAAAACTGGGGATGTGAAACCAGGGGTCTTGTGAAGATATGACCTTGACTCCATGCTGGTCAGTGCCAGAAGCAGAGGAAATACTGAGTTTGAAATAAATAAAGCAAGTCTGCGGAAAGCTCTTCCAAATCTCACAGCTCATATATAAAATAAACTCGAAAGAAGTCTGCCCAAACTTGCCAACAATCCTAAAAATGTACATGACATTGCCATTTATTCCTTGTGAAGTGGAAAGAACCCCTTCTACACTATCAATAATAAAAGGCAAATTCATCGTCTGGAGAAACACTGAATTGCCAACTTTTATCCTCTGTATAGAAAAGGTTATTACAAAGCAAGCTATCATTTGAAGACGTGATTAAGGGGTGTGCAGACAAAAGTGTAGGCAAACCTTATTAGAGATGAGTGTTCATTAGCAACAAGCTTTTTAAGATTTGCAATTTGTTGTGATTTCTTTATTCATTATACATAATACTCACTTTTGCCCTCATGTTGTACTTGTGTGTTGTTTTTTTTATAAAGTGAGGTCCCAAGTTGCATAAGCTCTGGGTCCCATAAAACCAGAATCCACCCCTGGGTAGGGCTCAGGAGGAGCCGGTGATGAGGGAAAGAAATCGTGAAGAATCATGGAAGTCAGAGAGAGGACTGTTTCAAGGAGGGAGTGGCTGGCGGTATAGAATGTTCTGGGACTTGAGATACATTACTGTCAAAAATCACACACCTGCTCATCAAAAGGCTTTCAGGGCTTAAAAACGGCTTCATCATGGAAAATCTGGGGAGTTTACACGTGTCCCCTGTGTCTCAAATCACCAAAAAATATGGCTGTCAGACTTAGCAAATAAAACCATAGGAATAAGTTTCAAATAAACAACAAATAACGTTTTTAGTACAAGTACGTCCTATGCAGTATTGATATCTGATTTGACAACACAGCCTGGTGAGCTTCTTAAAAATATATTTAAGTTCTAGATTTAAGAAAGCATTATTTTAGGCACTTGGGTCTCTTTTCAGGAGAATCCTGTGAACTATCCAAATCAGCCTGTCCAAACTGATTTCCAGTCCAAGTCCACAGATTTGTTTCATACTCTCTATAATTAAGAGGATGGCATTTAACTTGGAGCAAGTAGAGTGATGTAGTAATAACAGAATTGAAGATTAACCTCTGAAGTAAGGTGACTATGATCAAAAAGCATTGACCCCTTGAAAAGAAACCCCCCCACAAAACAAAACAAAACCAAACCCACAAACAAACAAACAAAAACAAAAGGCACTGACCAAACAGGTTAGATGTTAGGATCCTCATTTTCCTCTCATTTTAATTTTATAATTTATTTTGTTACTAATTTTTCATTGTTATTGAGGTATAGCTGATAATATGAATAATGCTTCAGTGAATGTTGGCATCCAAGTATCTGAGTGTCTACTTTCAATTCTGTTGGATATAGACCCAGAGGTGGAATTGCTGGGTCATAGGTAATTCTAGGTTTAGCTTTCTGAATATCTACAGAAACTCCCTACTCACTGTTTATAGCCTACCTGTTGTACAAGAACAGCCCTTGGGCTCCACCATAAGCGCACCTAGGGCCAGCTTCTCGGGCACGTGTCCTGTAGGGGCCTTTTCGCAGGACCGCGTGCTCAGAAGCGCCCCCATTCAGAGAAGCCCCAAGGCTGAGAAGGGCTTCTGCTGCTGCTGCTAAGTCGCTTCAGTCCTGTCCGCCTCTATGCGACCCCATAGACGGCAGCCCCCCAGGCTCCCCCGTCCCTAGGATTCTCCAGGCAAGAACACTGGAGTGGGTTGCCATTTCCTTCTCCAATGCGTGAAAGTGAAGTCGCTCAGTCGTGTCCGACTCTCAGCGACCCCACCAGGCCCCTCCGTCCATGGGATTTCCAGGCAAGAGTACTGGAGTGGGCCGCCATTGCCTTCTCTGGAGAAGGGCTCCATGCCGGGTTTAATCCTCTGCTGCCGCCATCTTGAAATTCTTGATTACTGTGTCTCTGGACTTGTGTTTTCTAAGCGAAGTCCGATAGGACTGTGAAGAAATGTCCAGGATCCCTGGTCTCAGTCATTCCTTGCCGCTGCACCTCTACAGAGTGTCCGTTTTGTCCCAGGAGCACAGAATTCAGGAGGACCAGGGTGTGTGGGGAGACTCCGAGTGAGCAGCAGGTAAGGGTAAGGGTAAGGGTAAAAGCCTCTGACTGGGTAAAATGGGTGAGGCGTGCTGATAATCCCAAGTGAACTCACTCCTTTTTGCTTTGAATGCTGACGCAAACCCCCCAGGACCTCCCTCATATCCTTTCTTTATCAGGTTATTCCTTTTATTCCCCAGCTGTGTATGCCAGGGTGATGACATAGAAAGAAGGGGAATGACAAGGCAGTGCCTGGTTACTTTTCCTTTCAAGCCTGCCTTCCTCATCATTAATTCAAAGACAGAAAGTGGTGGTAAAACTTGCGTGCAGCAAGAAGTGAAATGAAAACGGTTCAGTGAGCATCGTGTAGCATTTCCACCGTTCTTGTAAGAATAAAATACGTGTGATGAATGTACAAGCAATGCAGTATGAATTGTGTAACTTACGGGATTCTGCATATGAGTCAAACGCTTGATATTTTATTTAAAGTGGGCTTTGCACAATCAAAAGAGGGACAGTGAAATTCCTGCTAATAATGTACATTAAAATTTTTTCTTTACTTAAATGATAGTAAATAGAAAAACACCATGACAAGTCAAGACAGAGAACACAGGAAGGAAAAAGCTTTTTATCTTAGTGCTTTTAGTGGTACTTCTTTCTTGCTTTTTGAACAAAAGGTTCTGCATTTTCATTTTGCACAGTCCCCGTAAATTATGTAGCCAGCCCTGACAGCCCCCTATTCTCAAATGCTAGGACAGTAGTTTTATGTGCAATTAGGGTCATGGGGGAGGGGTGAGGAAGAACTTGAAGTGCCATGGTGTTATTTTAGGAAGGGTGGAGTTGACCATGATTTTGAGAAGGAATGCACTTCAGAAAATAAGTACATAGATGAAAGAGCCTGGAGACTCAAGGTTTCATTATACACTGTCTCAGCATTCTCATTCCCAAATGAATGACAGATAGCCTGTTTTAAAGAAAGAGAGAAGGGGGAGGGGTAAAACATGGGCAGGCAAGTTAGATGAGCTTCATTTTGTGCTAAATGTAACATATCACACAAATAATGACTTATACATGAAAATGGGCCTCCCAGGTGGCTCAGTGGTAAAGAATCTGTCTGTCAAACAGGATATGCAAGAGATGTGGTTTCGATCCCTGGGTTGAGAAGATATCTGGAGGAGGAAATGGCAACCCACTCTAGTATTCTTGCCTGGGAAATGTCACGGACAGAGGAGCCTGGCAGACTACAGTTCATTGGGTCGCAAAGAGTTGGACATGACTGAATCAACTAAACAACAAACACCAATACATGAAAATAAGGGTGATAATAGGCTCTATGCCACTGATAAAGTTATGAAAGCTATATGAAAGATAAAATTCATTTTCATTCAAAACTTAGTATAAACTTCAGTCTGATGGTCTGAGGGATATTTAAGAAGCCTTTATTTTGATTAACTGATCAATAAAGTAAAAATAAACTCAATTGTCATGCCTCAGCCTTTTAGATTTTTTAACATAAATATTTTATGGCAATTCAAGTAAGCCAACAGATACAGATATATTATAACACCAGTATCAGAAATAATAGTCCTGCTCTCCTTTGACAGATTTCAAAAGTTTGTTTTTTTTAAAAGGTACTTTAAAAAGAAGATCAAATATTTTGGATTAGCAATTTCGAAGTTTCTTTCCTTCTTTTTTTTTTTCTTTCAGAAATTCTAAATACGTCCTTACATGGAAAACTTTCCTCAAGAGAGAAAACTAAAAGAAATGGTGATATTCCCCAAGTTGCTCTGATGGTCTGCTGCTTTTAGTATTCTACCAATTAGGATAGTCAAGTGACACTCCAGAAAACCATCAAGACATGCCTGGTCTTTACAACCCAGGTTGTGTTGAATCTATGCCGTCTGTCCTGGAGAAAGAACTATGAAAGCATGCCACCTAACATTTTTAAGGAATTTGCAGTCAAATTCCCCAAGGACTAGGCAATATCTGGGTTATACTTAACTCATCATGATTTCTCTTATCTCACAGGAGAGTTCAGCAAGAAATAGGTGAGCCTTTATTTGCTAGATTCATGGTAGGCTGAATAATTGACCCCAAAGATATTCCAGTCCTAATGGCCAGAACCTCTGAATGTCACCTTTTATGGCAGAAAGGGCTTGCATCTGTGCATTTATACCAGTAATTTTGAGATAGGCTCCTAGATTATCTGGATGGACTTAAATGCAATCACAGGAGTCCTTATTTAAGAGAGAAAGAGAGACTGGAGAAATAACTTTGAAGATGAAGGAGAGAACCAGCCGTGTAGACACCTTGATTTTACTTCTGCAAAATTCATTTTCTAGTTCTAACCTCCAGAAATGTAAAAAAGTTGTGTTTTAAAGTTACTGAATTTGTGATCATTTGTTTTAGCAGCAATGCGTGTCTGCTCAGTCACTTCAGTCGTGTTCAACTCTTTGCGACTCCATGGACTGTAGCCCACCAGGCTCCTCTGTCCTTGTGATTCTTCAGGTAAGAATACTGGAGTCGGTTGCCATTCCCTCTTCCAGGGAATCTTAGTCCAGGAATGGAACTCAAGTCTCCTGCATCTCCTGCATTGCAGGCAGATTCTTTACCACTAAGCCACCAGGGAAGCCCTTTAGTAGCAATAAAAAACTAATATGGAATCTAAGGCAAATTTCCTTCTTTTGAGATGAAACAATCATAATTATTAAGAGATGCGATAGCACATCCTACTCAGAGCTGCTGAAGTTTCTGGGAATGTTTAACCTGAAAAGGAAAAAACATGGGTGAGGTCTGCTCTTTGTGGACACGGAGGCCAGACCGTGATCAGTGAGTTAGACGGTTTGGCTCATGATGCGAATGAAGTTTGTTCAACATTAGAATATGCTGTCTTTGTGCCCCTGGATTGCTGTAGTTGTTGGTTCAGTTGCTCAGTAATGTCCGACTCTTTGTCACCCCATTGACTGCAGCATGCCAGCCTTCCCTGCCCTTCACCATTTCTTAGAGCTTGCTCAAACTCATGTCCATTGAGTTGGTGATGCCATCCAACCATCTCGTTCTCTGTCATTCCCTTCTCCTCCTGGCTTCAATCTTTCCCGACACCAGAGTATTTTCTACTGAGTCGGCCTTTCACATCAGGTGGTCAAAGTATTGGAGCTTCAGCTTCAGCATAAGTCTTTCCAATGAATATTCAGGATTGATTTCCTTTAGGATGGACTGGTTTGATCTTGAAGTCCAAGGGACTCTCAAGAGTCTTCTCCAACACCACAGTTCAAAAACATCGATTCCTCGGCACTCAGCTTTCTTTATGGTCCTACTCTCACATCCATACATGACTACCGGAAAAACCTTGCCTTTGACTAGATGGACTTTTGTTGGCAAAGTAATGTCTCTGCTTTTCAATATGCTGTCTAAGTTGGTCATAGCTTTTTTTCCAAGGATCAAGCATCTTTTAATTTCAAGGCTGCAGTCACCATCTGCAGTGATTTTGGAGCCCAAGAAAACAAAGTCTGTTACTGTTTCCATTGTCTCCCCATCTATTTGCCATGAAGTGATGGGACCGGATGCCATGATCTTAGTTTTTTGAATGTTGAGTTTTAAGCCAGCCTTTTCACTCTCCTCTTTCAATTTCATCAAGAGGCTCTTTAGTTCCTCTTTGCTTTCTTCCATAAGCATGGTGTCATATGCATATCTGAGGTTATTGATATTTCTCCCAGCAATCTTGATTCCAGCTTGTGTTTCATCCAGTCAGGCATTTCACATTATCTACTCTGCATAGAAGTTAAATAAGCAGAGTGATAATATACAGCCTTGACATATTCCTTTCTCAATTTGGAACCAGTCCATTGTTCCACATCCAGTTCTAACTGTTGCTTTTTGACCTGCATACAAACTTCTCAGGAGGCCACTGGATGGGGACTCCAATATACTGGATCACTCATTGGTCAAGTATATCATTAGAGTGAATCCCACATTGGGGCGGGAGTTTGGATAAATAACTTCTCAAGTCCTTTCCACGATTGTGTTTTCTCCTGTATCTAGTCCTGATCGTTAGTAGATGAGTGACCCATAGAACTGTTCACGGGTGTGGGAGCTCCTAGGGCTGGGCCAAAAGGGAGCTCACTATTGGCCCACTGGCTGCTATAGGTTAAGGTCAAAGGGAACATGTGCAGCTCAGAATAGAAGTCAGTCCAGTTGTCTGGAGCTAGGAAGGTGCCCATTCAGAGTTCCTGGAAGGAGAAGCTGAGACAGAAGACCTAGAGGATGAGGCTTTGCCTTAAGTTAACTGAGGTTTAAATGGGTCAAAAGGGGAGGATGATGAGTTGTGAATGGGCACCTTCCTGCATGTGGACACCTGGACAGCTGGGCAATGGGCACCTTCCTGCCTCTTTGTGTAGCTTTAGAGTTAAGGCTAGATCTTCAAGGGACCACACAGTCTGGTCTCTCTTCCCTTTATGCCTTTGCAGTCACTTTTACTGACTCCATCTCCTCCAGCCATCCTTTGAGACCATGTTTTTCTCAGCGCCATATGCATCCTGATCACCAGGGATGCTAGTTAATAACTCCAGGTCATGGAGGTGGCACCTGAGAACCTCAGTTCTGAGCCAGCTTCCAAGGTTCCCAAACTGAATTCTTTACTCCTTTAAGTATATTATCCACTACCTTAACTTCTAACCCTCTCTGAAACTCTACTCTTACAATCTCTTCCTTCTTGTTTTATGCTCCTGCTAGTCCATCACCTGGCCTACAGTAGATCGATAAAATACTTGTGAAATGAATGAATAATGTCAACCACAGCTACAATTTCAGTAATTGTCTATATGCTGATGAAGATTCCTTAAATCAGATCCCTAGCCACTTCTTTTCTGAGCCCTGAATCAAACTCCCACCCGTCAGTCATATAACCAGTACCCAAACTTAGCATTTTGCAGAACTGAACTCATTACCTTCTCTCTGTAATTTCCTTCTCCCTTGCAAATGTATTATTTTTTTTGGTTTTCCCATAGTTAACATGATCACCATCTACCTTTTTTTTTTATTATTAATTTTTTGACTGCACCACACAGTATACAGAATCTTAGTTCCCTGCCCAGGAATCAAACCTGCACCCCTTGCAGCGGAAGCATGGAGTTTCAACCACTGGACAGCCAGGGAGGTCCCACCATCTACCTTGTGTTCCAAGGGGAAAAAAGCAAAACTGAAGTCTTCCTACCTCATTCCTATTGGGGTACCTATCAACCCCAAATCCTGTTATTGTAGTATCTCCCAATTGTGTCCTTATCTTTCATTCCTCACTACAGTCACCTTAGCACAAATCTGGATCTTCTGTTGTGCCAGGAAAACTGCAAGAGCCTCACAATGAATCCTTCAGCTACTGATCTCTTCCCACTCCAACTATTTTCATCACTGCCACAAGAATTAATATTCTAAAAGCACATCAGATCCCATCAGCTCCATCTCCTTTCTGATAAAATGACTTTCGGATTCTCCAGGGTGGGCAACGAAATCCTTCACATCCTATTTTAAGGCTATTCTAATTCTGTCTCTCTTCTACCCCCAAGCACACTGCACCTTATGGCCTGGTCACACTGAGTATCTCATGATCCTGGATTGAGTCAGCCCTTTGATACCTACGTGCATTCAAACATGCTGAGTCCTCTGCCTTAAATGCTTACCTCTAGGGACTTCCTTAGTGGTCCAGTGGCTAAGACTCCGAGTCCTCAATGCAAGGGGCCCAGGTTTGATCCCTGGCCACTTCAGTATTCTTGCCTGAAAAAAAAAATGTCACGGACAGAGCTTGATGGACTACAGTCCATGGGGTCACAAAGTTGGACGTTACTGAGCACACACACGCATAGGGAACTAGATCCCACATGCTACAACTGAGAGTTCACATGTCACAACTAAAGATCCTGCCACAAAAATCACAGATCTTGTGTGCTGCCACTAAGACCTGGTGCAGCCAAGTAAATAAATAAACATTTGTTTAAAAAAGTAATTGCTCACCTCCTTCTCTGCCCAGCACGTTAAGACCAGTTCAAAGAACATCTCCCCTGGACATGTTTTAAGATGAGGGTTTGCATGTCCTTATCTTTCTCTGTTCCTATTTCATGCCTCTATTATAGTATAATATTGCACTGACTAGAAATTAGCTCTGTATCTGCTTCCTCCCCCAATAGGCTATGATCTGCTAAGAAAAGAGATCATGCCTTTTTCATCTTTGCATTTCCAGTGCCTAACATAGAGTCTGTTACATAGTGGTAGCTGCTAAGTAAGTGTTTGTTTATAGAGTTAATCGATATTGGAGCAGATTACAGAGAAGGACCTAGAATGGTCTACTTTGGAGGGCATCATAAAGACCATCTAGCACCAGTGTCTGGTAATGATGCTTTTAGATACTCTCAGTAAAGTCTCTGGAGTCATAAGTTTATTCCCTTTTTTTCTTCCATACTTGGGATAGATGAATATTGGATATTTTAATCTTATTTGAAGACTTAATCCTTCCTAGGACTTTCAATATCTAATAATTGTTCCAGATAATAGGAGATATTTTATTAAGCCTTATCTTTAGAGACTTTAGTATAGCAACATGAAATCAAGCTATGAATTATTACTATGGATGATTAACATGCTTATTTAGTACAGTCAACAATTAAATATGATTAGGCTCAGTATGGAGTAAGACTGCCAGGTCTCCATGACAGATGCAACTGCCTAAACTTTCTCCCTATTCTGAAAGACCTTTCCTGGAGTTTGCACTCCATTTCTTCATGACTGTCTCCATGCCCACTGGAAGATCGTGACTGTTGATTACAAGAATCAAAGAAAGAAAATTCCTGCTTGGAATTACAGAGCACTACCACTAGTCCAGTGACAACTTGAAACTTGGTCTTGGAAAAGATGGAGTAGTGACTTTAAAGTGTGCAATCTGTCTCTAACCTGTGTCTTTAAGGAACACTAATAAAAAGCAGCAAAAAAAAAAAAAAAATACTGTCAATAGCCAAACAAGGGAAAAGTATGGCCTCATGTTATTACTTACAATATGGGGTTTGATGTCAAGCGGGGGAACAGAAGTTTCTGGTGTTGTTTCTTTCAGCCTCTAAAAATGCTCATCAGGCTTCTCCAATTTGGAGAGAAAGGGCCTGATGGGGTAAGTCCAGGGAAAGATAAGGCAAAGGTAGCAGAAGTGCCCTATCTTACCTTTCCAGAATGTAGTGGTGAGCAAGGGATATGTCAAGCTTTTCCACTGTCCAGGGCTCATCAATGAACAGTGGGGATGAGCCAAGTCTTGCAGGAACCTCTGTGAACACAGGCTACATCCCTGACTTGATGGAGTGAACCTTGATGCAGAATATTTAATATAAACTCAGACAGGAGAGCAGATCCTAGGTGCTGGGTGTTAGATGACTTTATATTTTAATCTTTGTATTTTTCATCACTCAAATGTTTTGAAATGAGTGAATGCCTTTAGGAAAAAAAAAAAACAGTAAAGTCATAGTTACTTAAGAAAAAGAAAGAAGCCCATAAATAACCCAATCTCGAGAAAAGATTGGCTTTTTGGCTTTTCCCTAGGATCCTGTTAGAGAAGGGATTTCAGCTTGCTGGTCAAAAACTAGCTCTCCTATGGACTAATGAAAGTAATTCAACCTCATGAGCTTTCTTTCGTGTCAGACTAAACAGTCAGTACGCTCTCACTTACCTAATTCAATGTGTTTCAGAAACTTGAGAAATTGGGAGCTGGAACTGGTTAATGAAGAACGTGGTTGAAAAAGACTTCAAAGAAGTACTTACACTGGTAAGGACAAGCACATTTGGGAATGAGCTGGCCTTTTCATTCTGTCCTACCGGTATTTCTACTTCTTTCTTAACCCCAGAGAGTTGGAATGACGAATCCTCCTAGCAATTTCTTTGCCAAAGTCAGAATTCCTTATGGAAGCTTAGCCCCCATTGCATCCCTTCTGTTGGAGCTTTGGGTTGCCTTGGCTCCACTGTTCCTCACATCACTTTTCTGCCTAGGAGGTGTGAGGCGAGCAGAAGTAACGCCATGGCAGGCAGCTTAGATTAGGAGTAGGCCTTCCTACTTCTGGGTGGTAAGATTATCAGGCCACCTGGATACAACCAATCAGCTTAACACTGACCGCTGTTTGCCCGTTAGGAACGGGGTGGAAACCCCCAGGAAAGTCCTGCGCTCGCGAAAATTTTAAGTGTGTTTGACCAATGAAATTGCTTTGCAAACTTGTAACCAATCCGCTTAAACCAACTACCAACGGTATGTGCTTACCCTATAAATTTGTGTAACAGCTTGGGCTCGGGGCTCTCTGACCCCACACCACTGCGTTGGATGCGGCAGGAGCCCTGACTCGAGTCAGCAATAAACTTCCCTTTTTGCGAGTTGCATTGTCTTGGAGGCCTTCTCTCTTCCCGCTCGGGGATTCAGACATCGGGCATAACAGGAGGCAGTAATATTTCAGTGTCAAACACATTGCATGGACCTACATTTGATTGTAGCTACAGGAGTCTTAGGTGACAATATGATTTAAGTATGAAAAATGTTAATGTGACTATTTAAAACTAAATCCAATTAATAAATAATATAGCCATCACATTCTAGGCAGTAAGATTTATAGTCTTTACATTTTTCTTTATTTTCCAAATTTGCAAAATGGACACGTTATTTCTAAATCTGAGAAGAAATTATATATATGGGGTATAGAAATAATATATAGGGCTTCCCTTGTGGCTCAGCTGGTAAGGAATCTGCCTGCAATGTGGGAGACCTGGGTTCAATCCCTGGGTTGGGAAGATCTCCTGGAGGAGGGCATGGCAACCCACTCCAGTATTCTGGCCTGGAGAATTCCATGGACTGTATGGACTGTATAGTCCATGGGGTCTCAAAGAGTCAGACATGACTGAGCAACTTTCAAAACAAACAAACAAATTATATGTGTATAATTCTGAGGAGATTTTAAAAACATTTCTATCCCCTGGCCTCTCCCCACCTCACCACAAGAAAACAGTTGACTTAATTTCTTCTTTAAAAGTTATTCCTTAAATGAAGCCAAGTGGTTAAGGAAGATATTTAGATCAAATAAAAGGAAATAACTTCTTCATGCAACTTGTGGTTGGTGAGAGGCATTGCTGTCACAGACGTTCAAATGGTCAAATGCAGTGGTTAGAAAACTTGCAAGGCCCAAGGAATGAAGGCATTTGCAGGGTGTGATGGCTACAGGGAAGGTGGGGGGTCTGGAGGAAGGCAGGTGGAGGTGCTCTGATCATCAGCTGTTAGGAGGAGACCAGATCTCCAGTTTTAGGGTGAAGAAGAATTTCAGCTTCAACTGATCACAGGAACATTCTCCTGACTTTGATTTGAATATTCAGAACAAGATCTTACTGATACATTTTGAAACGGAAACTACTTTCATTTTAATGCCACATTTGACCTTTGGTCTGCCCAGAGGATGAGTCATGTGGGGTCATTGTTATTCGTGGACACCCTTGGGCAGCGATTGAGTTGAAAGCATTGTGCCAGGAACTGGCAACGCAAAAGCAAATCAGAAGGGAAGAGCTCAGAGTCTACCAAGGAAAAGAAAGACGTAACAAGTAATTGTAGAGTAACCTATTAATGCTGTGATACAAGTTAGAAGAAAGTGTCATGGGAACCTGAAGGTAATTCATTTTGTTCAGTTGGGTGTCAGGACGTGTGTGGTCCCAAACTTACCTAAAGTGAGAATCATCCTGGCACACTTGCTGGGAAAAAAGATTCCTTGATTCCAACTCAGACCTACAGAAGGAGAAGGTCCAGAGAAAGATCAGGAATCTGACTACAAAACAAGTGTCCTAAAGGGTTGTCACCTGAGGGCCACTTGGGAAACTTGGGTGAGTAGGAGTTCGTCAAAGAAGAGCTTCTCAAACTTCTGCGGGCAAAAACCACCCAGGCCGCTGTTGAAACGCAGGTGTTGATTCAGTAGTTCTGTGTTGGGACCTTGATTCCACTTCTAACTAGCTCCCAGTTATGATGAAGCTGCCGGTCAGTTGACCACACGGGACCTCTCATTGTCCTTATAAGAAAATACAAACACTTGATCTGAATACAACATCCTTTGTGATCCAGTTTTACACGTCTCCGGTCTCATCTTTCCCTTCCCATCCTGTACGCTATTCTGACAGACTTAACTGTGCTTTGTCTACAAATGTTTGCCTGTATCTTCTCTTCCATGCACCCTCTTTTTCTTTGTTCAACAAACTTCTGGCTCCAGATATAGGTTCCTAAGCATTCATTAGGTCCTGGTTAACCAGCGTTTCCTTTAGGAAACATCGTCTGAAGCCCCCAGATCTGGGGTGGGCACCCCTCCTCAGGGTTCAGACAGCACCTTTACTCTGAATTGGTAACTGCATGTTCACTTTTCTAACTAACTCGACCATGAGATCTGTTTTCCTTTTCCCGGGACACACGGTTTGGCTGTGAGGAACTGCTTGCGAAATAGATGTTCGTGAATTGAATCTAATTAAATCAAAGGTCCACGTCTAACTGACTCAAAGGCAGTTGTGAAGGTTCAGACACTTTAAAGTTGTGGACGATGTTTGGGGATCCAGGTGATATCAACTCTAATCAAAGGGGAAAGTAACTGTAAAAATATAGCAGGTTTTGAGGGTCTTTGTAGCCACAGAACTGGCCCTGTAGGCTCCTCAGTATTAGCACTGAGGACCTCAGATTTAACCTTTTTTTTGAATCATAGAACCTTTGAGAATGTGATAAGAACTATGGAGTCTACCCCTGAAAAACCATCATGTAAACAAAAAGATTTATTAATACATTCTTGCCATTGATATCGGGCAGCTTAGAAACCTAAGGATTTTGATGTTGAAGGAGACCCTGTAAGAAAGTGCAATTTAGCAGAAGAATGTGGATTAATTCAGGCTCATGGGCTCTTTTAAAAGTGAACATATTGGAATACAACCATGTCCGTTTGTTTCCGTATCATCTATGGCTGCCTTGGAGCTACAAATACAGGGTTGAATAGCTACAGCAGAGATCTTAGGGCCTCAGTTCAGTTCAGTTCAGTCGCTCAGTCGTGTCCGGCTCTTTGTGACCCCATGGACTACAGCACGCCAGACGTCCCTGTCCATTGCCAACTCCCAGAGTTTACTCAAACTCATGTCCATAGAGTCGGGGATGCCATCCAACCATCTTATCCTCTGTCGTCCCCTTCTCTTCTTGCCCTCAATCTTTCCCAGCATCAGGGTCTTTTCCAGTGAGTCAGTTCTTCGCATCAGGTGGCGTTTGGAGTTTCAGCTTCAGCATCAGTCCTTCCAATGAACACCCAGGACTGATCTCCTAAAGGATGGACGGGTTGGATCTCTTAGGGCCTGGACAACCCCAAATGTTCCTAGCTAGCTCTTTACAGAAATGTTTGCTGACCTCTGGATTAACTGCAGGAGCAGGACCAGGGAGGGGATGCTGTGTGTGTTGGGGTCCAGTGGGTTTCCTACACATGTATCCTACTGTTGGTGCCTTTTAAAAAAGTTGGATTGGAAACCTGATATCCAGCCTTTCTCCTCTATTTCTGCAAAGAGGTTAGTGGCAGCTGCCAGACACTGCAGGGGAGCCTCCTCCGGGAAGGGAACCACTAAGTAAGTGGTTCAGGACCTCAGTTTCCTCTTTTGTAGTGTGGAGTGACTGGTGCTCATTTTCCCCGGAGCACTTGTGGAGATGAAATAAGATAATGCTGGCCTCGCAGAGAGCTAGTTCTCATGAGAGGTTGGTGATGCACAACACTGATGTTTGAAAGGAGTCACAAAGAGTGGATTTTACTGGCCCTGGTCTCCATACAAAGGACTCTGTTTACAAAGTAATTTAGCTCACAGCACACTGCCTGGAACTGTGTTTGGTTCCGGATCAAGGTTTGTCTAGTGCTTGGATCAATGAGTGGTGAGAGTTTTTGTAAGCATAAGCAGATGGAAATGTCTCTTAAGGAACTATGTGAGAATCCCATATAA
Organism: Cervus canadensis; assembly: GCF_019320065.1. Lineage (NCBI taxonomy): Eukaryota > Metazoa > Chordata > Mammalia > Artiodactyla > Cervidae > Cervus > Cervus canadensis. The sequence continues at coordinate 52,867,534 of NC_057401.1, read as the reverse complement.
TTTCATACCTTTTAAAAATATGTGCACACACAGAGGGATTTCCCTGGCCACCCAGTGGTTAAGACACCATATTTCCACCGTGGGAGGCATGGGTTCCATCCCTGGTTGGGGAACTGAGATCCCACGTGCCACAAGGCATGGCCAAAAAAATAGAAAACTGAATGAATGAATGAATGAATAAACAATGGTTAGAACGTGAAGGTAATCAAAACAGAAGCAACTCTGAACTAGATTCTATTGAGATGAAAAACAAATTATGCAAAGGATGAGTAACTCCCAAATCTTAAATAAAGAGCGAAAGCCTCATTGAAGAGGTGAGGTATTCCAGGCTGACGAGGACACTCACCATCTTCTTTGACCTGACCTCCTGCTCTTTCTCATCCTCTTTCCCTGTCTTGTCAGCTGTAATTCACTGAATTCCCATCAGAAATATTTAAAGAACCCTTTGTCATGCTGCAGTTGTAGATTGGGATACAATTTATCTCTTAAATCCTTCATAGAGGCCTTTTGTTTCCTGTCTGCTCAGAATCTCTCCACATGGATGTTGAAACAATTTATGAGATGTGCTTGCATTTCCTCTTTTTCTGTTGTTTCTCCTAGATCCTTTATCCAAGGTTCCCAAGCACTTTTAACATATTAACTCTAGCTAGAGGATTTTTTTGTTTGTTTGTTTGAAACTTTGTTTTGGTCATTTCATATTAATTTCTCTCTCTCTCTCTCTTTTTTAACTGTGATGAGAACAGATGACATGAGACCTAGTCCCTTAACAAATTGTTAAATGGCTGTGCGCTTTTGTTAACTATATGCACAATCTCATTCATTGGATCTCTAAAACTTCATCCTGCATAAAGGAAACTTGCTTCCTAGTGAACAGGTCCTCTCCTCTCTCCCCTTATTAGAGCATTTTAATTTTAATGATACTGAAATATGGAAAGAATGAATGGGATTATTTTAGGACAGGAAGTAGAGGAAAGAGGAAAAAAAAGGTGTAAGGGGAGAACTGATCTATTTTCTGAAGAATTTCCTCCCTCCCCATCTGGAAACTCCAGTACTTTGGCCACCTCATGCGAAGAGTTGACTCATTGGAAAAGACCCTGATGTTGGGAGGGATTGGGGGCAGGAGGAGAGGGGGACGACAGAGGGTGAGATGGCTGGATGGCATCACCAACTCGATGGGCATGAGTTTGAATAAACTCCGGGAGCTGGTGATGGACAGGGAGGCCTGGCGTGCTGTGATTCATGGGGTCGCAAAGAGTCTGACACAACTGGGGTCGCAAAGAGTCTGACACAACTAAGCGACTGAACTGAACATCTGGATACATTGTATTTAACTGGGGTGCATGGGGAGCATTGCAAGTTTGCAAGAAAATACAGACTGTACCTGAATCACCGTGGCAAGGAAGGCCCTGAATTGTCAAATGCACACTGAGACAGTTACAGAAAGAGGACAGCCCCGTGGAAACCCAACAGACTGAGCTTCAGGCTTCGAGTTCAGTGTCTCTGGGACTCCCGCCGTGACAGCGTGGTTTTCACCAGGAACCTTCTGGATCACTTTTCTCCGTGAAGACAAGGTATAGGTCAGCATGGCAGTTTCCTAGTAATAGTCTCATCTATCACCATCTTTCCAACTCACCGCATTGTTTGGAGTTACCTGTGAGTTTTGCTTTATCACTGGAAAGAAGGGAAGGAAGGAGAGAAGGGAGGGAGGGAGAAGGGAGGATAGGGAGGAGGGAAAGATGGGGGAAGGAAGGAAGGAAGGAGGAGGGCTTCCCTGGCGGCTCAGTGGTAAAGAATCCAGCTGCCAGTGCAGGAGACACGGGTTCTTTGCCTGCTCTGGGAGGATCCCACATGCCATGGAGCAGCTAAGTCCGTGCACCAAAACCATTGAGCCTGTGCCCTGGAGCCCAGGAGCTGCAGCTTTTGCAGCCCACGCACCTGGACCCCACGCTCCATCACAAGAGAAGTAACCGCGGGGAGAAGCCTGCGCATCGCAGCTAGAGAGCAGCCCTGGCTGGCGCAACTAGAGAAAAGCCCAAGCAGCAACAAGGACCTCGCACAGCCAAAAGAAGTAAAGAAAACTGCATTAAAAATTATCCAAAAAAGAAAGAAAGGAGGAAAGGGAGAAACGGAAACTGAAATTCTGCCCTTCTGTAAACAAGTGTGATTCTTTTTTACCTTTAAAAGTGATTTATGAGGCTAAGTTAGTACATTTTTATCAAGTACCCCAATATTTTGAGAAGAGAATATAATCCGTGAATGAGCTTAATCTGGCCTGAAATAGAATTATTTCAAATAAAGCCACAGGGTTTGGGATTAATACCTTTTGTTTTTCCTCGGCAACCTGGTGTTTAGAAAGTATGAGTTAACCACCAACAAAAGAGTGGATTCACTCTGGAGAATATTTAATTTTTCTCTTAAGATTTACTTTAAACTCTTTAGGAAGCAGAAGAGCAACTAAAGAGTCTAGTTCAGGGTATGAATGCAGTGGATGAAAGTGTATTCCTTCCACGAAAGTTTGTTTTTTGGAAGTTACATCATCATCTGAAAACCTGTGAAACTGACATGATTTAAGTTAAGAAATTTAAAGAAAAAAACAAAAAAAATTGAGAGATTGCATGGAGCACACAGCTCCACTGTTAGGACAGAAGAATAAATTGGTAAAAAAAAAAAAGAAAAAAAAAGTAGGGAAAAATGCCATATGGTTACTATGGTTACTGATTTTTTATTTAGGGTTACCGAGAAAAAATATATCAATGAATCTCAAAACAGGACTTAATGTTATTTATTTTACCATTTGTGTTTTCATTTAAAAATGGAGATACATGATCTTTCTTTCCCACCCTCTTCTTTTTTCCACTTCTGCCCTCATTCTGCCCTCCGTGGGCCTCTTCTGAACTGTGGACGAAGGGAATCATTTTTCTGCCAGTTGAACCGCAATGACGCTAACCGTTAGAGGGAGGGAAAAATCAAGCCTCCTAGACTGAATTTTGCCCGTCACACCTCTGTGTAGACTGGTGTTCGGTTGAGCTCTATGACTAATGTGGGGTGTGGTGCTGAAGCAGCAACACTTGCTGTAAAAATAACCCTTGATAGCTCAGTGGTGGTGTCCATATGTGGAATCGCCCAGGACATAATGGCACCATGATGCAATGAAACTCACGGTGTTATAGTGCGATAACTAAAGGAAAAGGAAGTAGATATACTTCCTCATACAACATATAAGGCTGCTGGCTTGGTGAATCAGTCACACTTCCTATTAATATTATAGTTTGTTGCTTTTTTTTGCAGTGACTTTGTCATGCAGGATCTTAGTTGCAGAGGAAGTGTGTGGAGTCTTAACCACTGGACCACAGGGGAAGTCACTTATTATAGAATATTTTGACATCTGTTCTGATAGTTGGATGTACATGGGAGACACCAGTTTTGGTATCTGTTCTGACAGTTGGATGTATATGGGAGACACCTGAAAGATGGTGGCCTCTTGGCTGTGTGAAGTGATTTTATGCTCAGCTGTGTCATTTCATGCTCATATTTCCCTCCCCTGTCTTTTGTCTGAAGGCAGTGTCTGTGGTCTTTGTAGTACAAGTCGGAGGCTCTTTCTGTTTCATTTGTAGATAGACACTCATGGGTTCCAATTTATGAGTGGGTTTTTCCTGGAGAGCTGGTAACTTTTGTTTGGCATATGACTATTTGTTTTCTGTCATTGCTCTTTTGGGGATTTTTTCTTATGGGCTTGTTCATTTCCTGCAGCTGGGCCATGATTTGTTAATTACTTCAATAAGCCAGTCCCCTTTTTCTTTCCATTAGTCAAGAAGAATGGGATTGAGGGGAAATGGCCAGTCTTCTTTCCCAACAGAGTCCATTTCTCTTTCACTTTTCCACTAGTTTTCCCCCTCACTCTTCTGTGTTGAGTCTCTGGAGCAGACTCAGATTATCTGAGAGAATAATCTGTTTCATTCATTCATCAGTTTCTTCAATGAGCACCTACTAGTTCTGTTATAACTTCAAGACCTATTCCGAAAGCTTGAGTTAATGCTAGCTGACAGACACCTATGATATAAAAATTGGAAGGAAAAGGGGAGAAATGGGTTGATGTGCACAAAAAGGAAGAAAGATAGAAAACAGAGGTAGGAGAGAGCTACAGAATTGAAGGAAGAGGAAATGGATGGCAATGAACAAAGTGGACAAGAAAAGAAAAAGGTGCAAATGTGTTTTTTAAAAAAGGAACAAATAAAAAATGAATTCAGAACCAAGTACGGCACGTGATTCTGCCAGGAAACTAGGGGTCATGTAGAACAATTAGTCTTGGTTGTTAACTTCCAATAATTTACAGTTAAGATCAGAAATCAGATTTTAAAATGTGTGTGTGTGTGTGTGTGTGTGTGCTCAGTCATGTCTTTGCGACCCTATGGACTGTAGCCTGCCAGGCTCCTTTGTCTATGGGATTTCCCAGGCAAGAATACTGGAGTGGGTTGCCATCTCCTTCTCCAGGGGGCCTTCCTGACCCAGGGATTGAACCAGCTTCTCTTGCGTCTCCTACACAGGCAGGTGGATTCTTTACCACTGAGTCACCCGGGAAGACATAATTGGCCACACTTGTGTCCTGAGATACACATGAGAACTTTTTTAAAGTAGTTATATTTTACTTCTTATAAAAGAGCTTCAGGTGAGTGGAATAACAAAATCTAAAAGGTTTAAAATTGGTACTATGTGTTGCTTATAAGGGCTTCCCTGGTGGCTCGGTGGTAAAGAATCCACCTGCAATGCAGGAGACTCAGGTTTGATCCCTGGGTGGGGAAGATCCCCTGGAGGAGGGCATGGCAACCCACTCCAGTATTCTTGCCTAGAGAATCCCATGGACAGAGGAGCCTGGCAGGCTACAGTCCATAGGGTCGCGAAGAGTCAGACAAATCTGAAGCAATTTAGCATGCACACACATTGCTTACAAATCCCCTGTCTTGCAGCTCAGGCTGGGGACTTTGCAACCCCCAGGACATGGCTGTGCCCCAGGCTCTCCAGAAGTCAGGATGTCCGCTGCCAGAGAACCTAGAGGGAGAAAGGCCATATTTTCTCCTCCTTCCCAAAGCTGTTAATGTTCTGTTAGCCAATAGGCTATTGTAACAATTGATCTTTGTGTGAGCTGGATACCCATTACATCTTGCCGAGCAAGGCACTTAATCCGGCGTATTTCCTTCACAAATGACCTCTTCTCTCCCCTAATGGACCCTCATCACCGAAACAGTTGTCGGTCCAGGTCACTGGCTCACTGCCTCCAGCCATGGACACAGTCTTTGGAGCAGGAAAGCGAGAGGGACAGGAGTCCCTGAAAGACCACAGGGTGCTTTGTCTTGCATTAGGCAAATGCTCACGCGTGCCTGAAATTCCGAAGGAAGTCAGAGAAAGGAAGTTTGCCAGTGGGGGTGCTTGTGATATTTTTGGCAGCGATTTTTCCTTACCTTCCCCATGTGTTTGTGTCTGTGATGATGTTTACTGCAACTTGAAAAAGAATAGCTACTAAATTAGGATATGATGAACTTCTCAGCTGGGGAGAGAGCGGGATCCAACAGAGAAAACAACATTTGCGACTTGAGATACTGTATTCTCTCTTTGAGGTTACATTTAGACGTCAGGATAAGCAAGGGAAAAAACACTTCCAGAAGACAGAAACAGCTCGGCTGTGTCCAGTCCTTGTAAGAAAAGTGGAAATGTTTGACGTGAGCTTTACGGTTGTTTTGTCTATAAAGATTAAGGGCTTTTGGCTGTGTCCACCTCCTCACCACATCTTTTTATCCTTTAAGTTTGATGGGTCAGCTTTTTTCCTCCCCCTTGAGATTCTGCTTTATTTCAGCAAGTGTTTGGTGATTCTGGGTGATAGATTTACTATAAAACCATTTGGATTTTGATCACTTTTCAAGACCAGTGTCTTTTGGCGTGGTCACTGAAAGGAGTTTGAAAGTTCTGTAATCTCTTCTCTCTGCCTTCAAGGGAAAAATTTGCACCACAAATACGATTGTTTTTAGACTTGTCAAGAGCCTCTAGCAAAACAATTCAATACAGTTTAGGGCTGGACACAAGAGATGAATGCTCTCCTTTTAGAGGCAAGTGACTGGGGGTCTAGGTGAAAGAACCTATGGGCAAAACCCTGCTCCCTGGAAAGATAATTAGAGTGTACAATGGTGAGTAGTGACTGTTCTCATAGAAAATTCCCTGTAATTACCCCATCAGGAATGTTCTCAGGACTAAATTGGAGGAACTAGGGGATCGTTGAATCATCAATGTTTGGCCTTATATCCTAAGGAGAGTTTCACAAAGGCAAAAGCCCCTTTTCTTCATGTTTTATCTATCAGGGAGTAATATCCAAAAGCAGTGGTTCATTTGTGAGTTCACTTTTTAGGTGTCTCTCTACACTGATAACCACACACACCACAACTAAGTGACACATAATATAATGTATTTGTGTGTATATATATATTTAATATAACACAATGCTTAGAAAGGTTACTTGCATATCTTCAAAGTATATGTAGTATCACTCCAATGATACTTGGAGTTGAGAGACATTTTCAAAAACAAAACATTAGTGTTAATAAAAGGCATTTTATTAAAATTAGACCCTTGAATATGATATAGATACACAATAGAATATTACTTAGCCATAAAAAGAATGTATTAATGCCATTTGCAGCCACATGGATGGACCTAGAGATTATCAAGTAAGTGGAGTCAAGAGAAAGACAAACATCATGTGGTAGCACTTATGTGTGAAATCTAAGAAAATGATACAAATTAACTTATTTACAAAACAGAAATAGATTCACAGACACAGGAAACAAGCTTAGGGTAACCAAAGGGGGAAATGAGGAGAGGGATAAACTAGGAATTCGGGATTCAAGTGGCTCTAGTGGTAAAGAACCCCGCCTGCCGATGCAGGAGACATAAGAGATGAGGGTTCGATCCCTGGGTCAGGAAGATACCCTGGAGGAGGGCATAGCAACTGACTCCAGTATTCTTGCCTGGAGAATTCCATGGATATCCCATGGAGAGAGGAGCCTGGCGGGCCACAGTGCATGAGGTCACAAAGAGTCTGACATGACAGAATGACTTAGCCCAAGCACCACATGTAAAATAGATCCCCAACTAGTGCCTAGTGTATAGCACGGGAAACTCTATTCAGTATCTTGTAATAATCCATTATGGAAAAGAATCTTAAAAAGAATAGGTATATATGTATATATATATATATAACTGAAGCACTTTACTGGATACCTGAAACTTAACTTGACATTGGAAATCAACTATATTTCAATAAAAGTTTAAAAAAATAAGTTAGACTAAATAATAAAATAATAAATTTTAATAATAAATAATACATAAATGATAATAAATTAAAAAATTAAAAACTCATTGAAGAACCACCATCCCCATTCCTCACTAGACCCCTGGCCCCTTTTTTCTTTCTACTTTATTAGAGTTGAGGGATTTGAAACTGTGATAGGTTTTACTATCCAAACGCTCCCCCAACCCTGTTTGTCTGAGAACAAGACAATGATGTTTAAGGAATTCAGTCTTCAGACTCCAAGTCACACGTGTTCACACGGCCACCACATCACCTGCTGCCGAACTCAGGGACCCACCCCCTCTGCCTGGGTAACAAGGAGCCGCCTTCGGTTCTCTTGGCCTTTAACACAGAGAGGATTGTTATTTTCTGTCTCACCGTCTGCCCTCGGGCACTGAGAAGTTGTTCTACTGGTTGCTCATTTCTGACGGGCGTAATTCTCCCTGAGTCTTGCCATCTGAGGGTCACTATTTTGTCTGTTTTCTGATACATTAGTTCAAAGACATGTGAGAAAGGGAAAATGCTATTCATTTTAAAAAGTTGATAAGTAAGTGGGTAAAGCTTTTTAATGGGAGATCAACCAACTCCCTAAAACTTAGAAAGTTCTTTTTTTCCGGCCTTGAGGCTTGTGGGATCTTAGTTTCCTATCCAAGCATCGAACCCAGGCCTCCCACAGTGGAAGTGTGGAGTTTTAACCACTGGACCTCCAGGGAATTCCTAGAAAATTCTTAATTTTCCGTGGCTAAGTGTGTCCTTGAGGAGAGATGTCATCGAAATACACATCATTTAAAGCCTTTGCTAAACCAATGGTGCAACTTATTTCTTTAGGACACTTTTATTTTTTAAGTAGAGCCCTTTTCTCTTTCCTGTCCAACATTTGATTGTATTGAGAACCATAGGACTTCCCTGGCAACTCAGTGGATAAGAATCCGCCTGCCAGTGCAGGGAACACTGGTTCAGTCCCTGGTCTGGGAAGATCCCATGTGCCATGCAGTGACTAAGTCCATGTAGCACAGCATTCTGCATGCTTTCGAGAGCCTGCAAGCTGCAACTGCTGAAGCCCTCGTGGCCTAGAGCCTGTGCTCTGCGATGAGAGAAGCCAGCGCAATGAGGAACCCGGGCACCATAGCTAGAGAGTCCGTTGCAACTAGAGAAAGCCTGCATGCAGCAGCAAAAGAGCCAGCACAACCAAAATAAAATTTTGAAAAAAGAACCATAAAAATGCATCTCAGGCAATATTGTGGGCAGTATTCTGACACAGAATCAGAATCAACATTTATAAATTTAATAATTGAACATCAAAAAATAGAAAATTAAGTATAAAAAGATACAGGCTTCCTGGCTTTAGTAACCTGTTACCCTTAAAATGATTATCATATCTGGTGAACCTATCAAAAAAGCAAAGGACAGATTCATAGAGACAGAAAGTGGAATGGTGATTACTAGGGATGATGGAGGGGATGGGGAGTTGGCATTTAATGGGGACAGGGTTCCTTTGGGAAGATAATAAAATGTTCTGGAGATGGATGTTGCATGGTATTGGATGGATGGTTGCACAATAAAGGAAATATATTAGCGCCTCTGAACTGCAAAGTTAAGAATGGCTAAAATGGCACATTTTATGTATATATATTTTATCACAATAAATACAGGCAAAAAAAAGAAAAAGAGTAATTCTAGGATCAGCTGCAGGAATTTGCTGTTGAAATAACTGAAACATTTGTTGGTAGAGCCTTAGCAGAGAACAGGCAATAGTTCCCTGAAATTACTGTTACGGTATTAATATTAGTTAATATTAATATATCTCTGCAGAAAGAGATGAGGAAAGAAATTTCAACAGCTTAGCTTTTATGGGGTACACGATTGGGAATAAAACACTTGTGAAAAATATCATGATAGAAGGCCTTTATTTCAAGTGTGGTGAAGGCCGCTGACTCATTGGATAACTGGAGTATTTGTGGCTTGAGTAATGGCCGAGCCAAGAATCCTGTAGTCAGACTCTTTCTTCCTTGGGGAAAGAAAAAAAGGAGGTCAAGTCAATTCTATCCCACTCTATCTTGGATATTTTGTTCCATGATGATTTTGACCAACCCCAAATTCCTCCAGCGAGGGAGGAATGTTCAGTGTTTTTGTAACCTTGATTAACTGTGATATTATTCCAAACAAGGAGGCAGACCCCTGTGGGGGCAGGAGGTGGAGAGGAGAGAGCTGAATCGGGAGTCTGTTTTTGATCCCAGCCAGATGATGGATGTCTTACGAATGGGGCCAGTGCTACTTCTGATCTTGTTCTGAGAAAAGACACTTTCACCAGCTGGGCGAAATGTCTGGACTCAAGTGTGAAGCCAGTTGATTGGCTCAGCTAAATAGCTGAAGGAACTCAAATCCTTCTGATAATGATATTCTAATTATTTATCTTCCTGTGCTTGGACGCTCAGTCGTGTTCAACTCTGCGACCCCATGGACTGTAGTCCGCCATGCTCCCCTGTCCATGGGGATTCTTCAGGGAAGAACACTGGAGTGCGTTGCCATGCCCTCCTCCAGGGGTTTATCTTCCTGAGGTTGCACTTATTTTGAGTGTTTTCTGATTGGGATAAAGTAACAACATGAGTCGGGGGCTTGGAACTGCTGTGGCTGAGTTGCTGTTTTCTGTGAAGTCATGGTACTAGGTTAGTAGGCATCTGGTTATCTTAAGGATGCTGTTGAGTGTAATCAAGCAAAGATATTCTCGAGTCAGACTTCTTGGCATGAATCCTGGGTCTGCCTCTTGCAAGATGAGGCCTCAAGCAATTGCCCACATCTCTGTGCGTTTAGGGTTGTCCTCTCTAAAAAGAGGATGACTGCAATAGATCTTGCATCATAGGTTGCTGTGAAATATGATTTAAAACCTGTAAAGTGCTCAGACCTCTTCATGGATCACAACCTTGTCATGGTGAATGGGGAAAAGCAGAAGTGGTGACAGAAAATTTTATTGTCTTAGGCTCCAAAATCCCTGTGGATGGTGATGGCAGCCATGAAGTTAGAAGATGCTCCTTGAAAGGCAAGCTATGGCAAACTTAAGACATCATATTAGAAAGCAGAGACATCACTTTGTCAAAGCTGTGGTTTTTCTAGCAGTAACGTGCACATGTGAGAATTGGGCCATGAAGAAAGCTAATTCAATGGACATAATTTGAGCAAGCTCTGGAAGGTCGTAAAGGACGGAGGAGCCTTGGCATGCCGCAGTCTATGGGGTTGCAAAGAGCTGGACACAACTTAGTGACTGAATGACAGCAAGAAGAGTGTTTGGAACAGTGCTCAGCGTGTGGGGATTGAGCCATAAAAGTTAGCTATTACTTGTATTTATTATCATTGCCTCTTCGGAGGAAGATGTGGCTGAAACAGGGAGGGTGAAGGCTGCAGTGGTAGCTTTGTTGCCTATGAGTCACAGACCCTTTGCATTGGAGAGTTCAAAACTCAATGGCTTTGTCAAATTATCACGTGCATGTTAAATATATTACAATTTTGTTTGTCAATTACACCTCAATGAAGTGAAAAAGAAGGGAAAAAACCCTCCCTGACTGCTATACACACGTATGTGTTGTTGTTTAGTCCCTAAGTAGTGTCTGACTGTTTACCCATGGGCTGTAGCCCACTAGGCTGCTCTGTCCATGGGATTTTCCAGGCAAGAATACTGGAGCAGGTTGCCATTTCCTTCTCCAGGGGATCTTCCCGACCCAGGGATCGAACCTGCATCTCCTGCATTGGCAGGTGGATACTTTACCACTGAGCCACCAGGGAAGCCATACAAGTAATGCAGGTTTTAGTGAACCACTCCTGCAGTCATTCATTTGTTAATTCACCATGTGCCAGGCATTGGGGATACAGAGTCAATTACAGTGTGATTTATTATGATGCTCAGTCTAGTGGCAAAAACACATGAAGAGGTTACTATGCAATATGTAGGTACAAAGGTAAAGATATGTACAAGGTATCACTGAGATGTGATGGAGGAACCCTTGAGGTTTGAGGGTGAGGTGGGGAGGAACACTCAGGGAAAATTCCTGGAAGTAATTCTCCAAAATACATGTTTGGTCAAATAAAGCTTGATTTTAATAAAAAATCAGTAACAGTTTTAGCCTCTAAAAGCTAAGGATTCTCTATGATAAAATACTATTATTACCTCTAAAAGAAATAATAATAGTTACTCAATTATAATAAAATACTATAATATTAACTGTAATAAAATATCTGATTGATTATTTGGACATCACCAGATGGTCAATACCAAAATCAGATTGATTATATTCTTTGCAACTGAAGATAGAGAAGCTCTATACAGTCAGCAAAAACAAGATCAGAAGCTGACTGTGGTTCAGATCATGAACTCCTTATTGCAAAATTCAGACTTAAATTGAAGAAAGTAGGAAAAACCACTGGACCATTCAGGTATGATCTAAATAAAATTCCTTATGATTATACAGTGGAAGCAACGAATAGATTCAAGGGATGAGATCTGATAGACAGAGTGCCTGAAGAACTATGGATGGAGGTAATGCCAAAGAATGTTCAAACTGTTGCACAATTGCACTCATCTCACACGCTAGCAAAGTAATGCTCAAAATTCTCCAAGCTAGGCTTCAACAGTACATGAACCGTGAACTTCCAGATGTTCATACTGGATTCAGAAAAGGCAGAAATTGACAACATCCACTGGATCATAGAAAAAGCAAGAGAGTTCCAGAAAAACATCTTCTTTACTGACTTCACCAAAGCCTTTGACTGTGTGGATCACAACAAACTATGGAAAATTCTTAAAGAGATGGGAATATCAGATCACCTTACCTGCCTCCTGAGAAATCTGTATGCCCGTCAAGAAGCAAGAGTTAGAACCAGACATGGAACAACAGACTGGTTCAAAATTGGGAAAGCGGTACGTCAAGGCTGTATATTGTCACCTGCTTATTTAACTTATAAGAAGAATACATCAAGTGAAATTCTGGGCTGGATGAAGCACAAGCTGGAATCAAGATTGCAGAGAGAAATATCAATAACCTCAGATATACAGATGACACCACCATTATGGCAGAAAGCAAAGAGAAACTGAAGTCTCTTGATGAAAGTGAAAGAGGAGAGTGAAAAGGCTGTCTTAAAACTCAACATTCAAAAGCTAAAAAACATGGCATCCGGGCCCATCATTTCATTGCAAATAGATGGGGAAACAATGGAAACAGTGAGAGACTTTATTTTCTTGGGCTCCAAAATCACTGCAGATGGTGACTGCAGCCATGAAATTAAAAGATGCTTGCTCCTTGGAAGAAAAGCTATGATCAAACTAGACAGCATATTAAAAAGCAGAGACATTGCTTTGCCAACAAAGGTCCATCTAGTCAAAGCTATGGTTTTTCCAATAGTCATGTATGGATGTGAAAGTTGGACCGTAAAGCTGAGCACCAAAGAATTGATGCTTTTGAACTATGGTGTTGGAGAAGACCCTTGAGAGTCCCTTGGACTTCAAGATCAAACCAGCGAATCCTAAAGGAAATCAGTCCTGAATATTCATTGGAAGGACTGATGCTGAAGCTGAAGCTCCAATACTTTGGCCACCTGATGGGAAGAACTGGCTCATTTGAAAAGGCCCTGATGCTGGGAAAGATTGAAAGCAGGAGGAGAAGGGGATGACAAAGGATGAGATGGTTGGATGGCATCACCGACTCAATGGACGTGAGTTTGAGCAAGCTCTGGGAGTCGGTGATGGACAGGGAGGCCTGGCAAGCTGCAGTCCAATGGGTCGCAAAGAGTCGGACACGACTGAACGACTGAACTGAACTGATACATATCATTATTTTTTAGCTGGTTTGAATGAATCAGGATGCAAGTAAGGGCAAACCTTGTAATGAATCTCTTTCTCTTTTTCATTCTTTGTAATTTATTTGCTGTAGAAACTGAGTTGTTTATCTTGTATAGTGTTCCATGGGTGGATTTTGCTAATTGCATCTTAATGGTTTCATATAGCATTTTCCTCTATTCATTATACTTCCTATAAATACTGTGTCCAATTTAAAGTTTTGTCAGACTCAGATTCAATTTCTTGGGGTGGGGTGGGGAAGTGGATGGGCCAAGATTCCTTCACAGAGAGAGTGGAGCCTTTCCTTCAGGAGGCATGTACTGAATGGTGGTCTCTCTTTTTGAGATGTTTGCAGCCCCTGACAGTCTTTGGTTAGGGCCATGCCTTCATAAAGGTTGTAAAGTGGTCCTATTCTAATTCTCCCTTTCCTTCTTTGGCTGGAATCCTAGAGAGAGTAATTTCCCCTCATTTATTATTTGCTTACTCATAAGTTGGTCTAGGAAAGGCAAGTTGAGTGCCTCGTTGAAAAATCCATATTAACCGTGGCCCTGTGGTATTACAAGACCCACAACCTTTAATGTCAGTAAAATTCTATCAGCATACAATTCTACTAAAGCAGGAAGGTGAACCGATGGGGTTTTATAAGTACCTGGCATCAGAAGAAGAACTTTCTGCTTATAACATAGCTTTAAAAACACTTTAACTTCCCCCAAAGCTTTTAGTCAAAATAGTTTGTGTTTGTTTTTTTTTAAAAAACCAGCAATTACAAAAAGATAATCTTGCTGAACTGAAATCCTAGACTACATCTCGTATCATTTTAGTTTTCAGTGACCTACTTAATGCGTGGCATGATTTACAGTGGGGTTTATTGCTTTAGCAAAATAATGCTTTGGTCATTCACTTAAAGAGAAAAACTATCCTATGTTTTACTCTGTAGTGTGGAATGAAACCTTTAAACAGTCAAAACCAGCTTGAGGTTAAATCATCATTAGGACAATTTTATACCAAACCTAAAATAGGTGTGTATGGTAGCATTGATGTATACAGAGCTTGTGTTTCCTAAAAGGTGAAGCAAAAATATATTCCCATGACTGCATGCAGGATGAATAAGCAAATCACACACACACAAAGGTTAGTGAAAAATGGAACACCTAAGGGACTTCCCTGGTGGTCCAGTGGCTAAGACTCTGTGCTCCCAATGCAGGGGTCATAGGTTTGATCCTTGGTTGGGGAACTAGATTCCATATGCCACAACTAAGACTTGCACAGACAAAAAAATTTTTTTTTAAATGGAGCATTTAAGAAGCACTACATTTTAGGTGTTCTGTGAAAATCCCTTTTAAATGTATTCCCAAGTGAAACCAGTTGTTTGCATTCAATTGGTGACATAAAACGCTAACAGTAGTGGAAATAGGAGTAAACTCTGAGCTTTTGGGTGGACTCTGATGTGACCTCAAAGTCCTCGACTTCCTCCAATGGGGAGACTGGTCAACCCGGATCCTGACGAGTTTTCCTCTTGCCCTCTCCTTCAGAATCACTTAAATCCTTTGTCTCCAACTACATTAGATCTATTCAGTGTTTCCCTTTTTAATGCTTCCACCATTTCTTGATATCTACAAAGAACGGATTGATTCCCCCCATGCCAGCAGGAAGCAGTGGGGTGTGCGTGCTGGAAGGGCCCCAGTTTGAGGAACAAGCCAACAAGGGGCATATTGTCTTTCTTTTCATTCTTTCTTTTATTTTTTTTAGAGCATTTTTCTTTCTTATCCAGATTAGTCTGACCTCAGCGCAAGACAACCATATATTACTTTTAACGGCAAACTTGAATGTCGCCTGGGTTGCCTTGGTGGTTTTCCATGAATGTAATATGATAATCCCACTGGAGCCACCTCAGCCACTAACTAC
Organism: Cervus canadensis; assembly: GCF_019320065.1. Classification (NCBI taxonomy): domain Eukaryota; kingdom Metazoa; phylum Chordata; class Mammalia; order Artiodactyla; family Cervidae; genus Cervus; species Cervus canadensis. The sequence continues at coordinate 52,852,469 of NC_057401.1, read as the reverse complement.
TCTTACCCTGATAAAAATACTTTGTTGGGGCTGTTAGGATGTCTTTTATTTTTAATCCAGCTGAAAATGGAAGCATTACAGAGCTTAGAAATATTAATGAGAAAATTCTCCGCTTTCCAGCTCAGCATACCCCACACATGATGGGCTAGAATAAAAGTATTTTGCCCAGTTTAACCTCGATAGAAGCATCTTAGCTGAAGCTTTCAAGCAAGGCTTTTAAGAAAGAATCATATGACACACACATATACAAAATGGAAATGCCCTGGCAGATAAAATTAACATTCTCTTATTGCACCTGTAGCGCAAATGGTTATAAAAGGAGTTGCTAAATAATGTACACTCTCTGATGATCTATAAGGCAGCTGTGCGCTTTTCTATTTTAAAAATCCCAAGAGTTAAAGCCTAATCTAATCCTCTCTTTGTCCGAGGTTCTGTCAAATGATCAGACCCTTGGACATTTTTTCACTCAGGACGGATGGGTTGTATTGAATCCAGCCTACTTTCTGAGCAGGTTGTCCATCAGCCTCGTCGAACCTTCTGGTGTTTGTTTATTAACAGGTAGAGACAGACCTGCAATCTTAGTCTTGTTCTGAGTAAACCTGTGCCAAAACCCAAATGGGTGGTTAAAACAGATGGTTCTCATCTTCCTAAAGACCTGACTGTCGTATTTTACCTCTGGGCACGGTCCTGGCAGGGTGATTTGTGAGGTGGCGCCATCATTGTAAGTAGGAATCACCTGGAAAATGAGTTTTGCTTGCTTCATGAAAACAAAAAAAGTCCCCCCCTCTCTTTTTTTTTGGAGGTGGTGGGCTGACTAGGTCTTTGTTGCTGCCTGGGCTTTCTCTAGTTGTGGCATGAGGACTTTTCATTGCCGTGGCTCCTGTTATTGTGGAGCACGGGCTGTAGCGTGTAGGCTGTAGCGTGTAGACTCAGTAGTTCTGGTGCGTGGGCTTAGTTGCCCTTCGGCATGAGATATCTTCCTGGACTAGGGATCGAACCCGTGTCCCCTGCACTGAAGGCAGATTAAGAGCCTCTGGACCACCAGGGAAGTCCAGAAGTTCCCCTGTCTTATGGTCATCCTGTGGAACATGAAGGAACCCCACCCCAGATTCCGTTGGGGTGTCAAAGCTGATGATACCACGCAAGCGCTGAGAGGTATGAAAAGTTACATCACTCACACCATGAGGCGTTGTGCAGGGGCTAGGGCAGGCTCCCAAACAGGTTCAAAATGGGCTTCAGAGAAGCCAAGGAGGCCAGCTTGGCATTTTATATTAGGAGGTAACCAGAGGTGAGCAAGGCCCTGATGCTGGGAAAGATTGAGGGCAAAAGCAGTGGAGGGTGGCAGAAGATGAGATGTTGGATAGCATCACCGACTCAGTGGACGTGAACTTGGCCAAATTCCAAGAGACAGTGAGGGACAGGGAGGCCTCAGTTCAGTTCAGTTCAGCTGCTCAGTCGTGTCCGACTCTGTGTGACCCCACGGACTGCTGCACGCCAGGCCTCCCCGTCTATCACCAACTCCCAGAGTTTACTGAAACTCATGTCCATTGAGTCGGTGATGCCATCCAACCGTCTCATTCTCTGTCGTCCCCTTCTCCTCCTGCCTGGCTTGCTGTGATCCATGGGGTCTCCGAGAGTTGGACACGACCTAGTGACTGAACAACAAGGAGGTGAGTGTTTCCCCACGCATCCCTGAGCTTGTGTGGTTTGAACGCCCACTGGTGTCCGAGAGGGGAGTACCTGGGCTTTCTTAGCAGCTGGAAGATGGGAAGGGGAGCAGAAGGGAAGGGGGGAAGGATGGCATCCGAGAGCCATCACGGGTCAGACATCAACATGGGGTCAGACGCTATATTACCTGTCTCTTTCGGGTAGAGAGAAGACTGGAGGCATTGTAAAGAAAAAAAAAGAAGAAGGTAAAGATTTTTGATTGATACCAAATGCTGCTTGAGAAGTGAAGGTTTGGAGGCATTTGGAAAACTTCTAGAATTTTGCTATGTATTTGTGCTTGGGGCTTGTAAGGGCCAAACAGTGTATGCAGTCAGTCAAACCTCTGCTTCTGATAAAATATTTGGATGCAAAGTCTTCAAGTGTTGAGATGATTACTGAAGACATTTAAAAAATTGTTCCATTCAAGCAAATCAGCTCTTACTGTTGGTAGATTATTCTCCACTTTCTAACCTAAATCATTTGCACACTGGGTCAAGGTAAGTCTTGGTTCTCTCATTACACTTGACAATGATGGGCCATCAGAAAGTCAAAGGACGTTAGGGATTATTTAGGATAATCTTATTGTTTGTTTGGAGAAATTTAAGGCCTATGAGAGTCTACAATGTTAGCTGAGGTCACACAAACTAGAATCCAAGTCCTGAGGCTTGCCTACTATACCTCATCTAATTTAGATCAGACAGTTTGGTTGTCTTTTTTTTCCCCTAGGCTTTCAATAACAGTGCTTTCTCTGCAGAATGCTAGATTTAAAAAAAAAAAAAACCTCATAAATTTTATTTGTGGCTTCCCCATAATCTTCAAGCCTGAATATATTGCAGAACTTTAATATTAATTCTAAAATAGAGACCCTATATTTTATTACACTGGAAATGTTATATTATACATTAGCTTTGGGTGCTAAGCTGTGTGCTAAGTCACTTCAGTTGGTGTCTGACTCTTTGTAACTACATGGACTGTAGCCCACCAGGCTCCTCTGTCCATGGGATTTCCCAGTCCAGAATACTAGAGTGGGTTGCCATTTCCTTTCCAGGGGATCTTCCGACCCAGGGATCAAACCTGCATCTCTTTCATCTCCTGCATTGACAGGCGGATCCTTTGCCACTAGTGCCACCTGGAAGCCCCAACATTGGGTAAGACACGCAATAACAGACCTTTCTTTTTGTTTAATTCAGTGTACTTTAATTTTTAAAATAACATTAAATATTTTCTTTCATTTTTTCCCCTGTATTTCTGTGATGTGTGTGTTCCATTTTAGGACTTATCAAAAACAAACTTTACACTTCAAGATTGTTTTAGATTTACATATACATTTTGAAGATGAGTTTACAGTGAGTTTACAGATACTTCATGCTCAGCTTGCCCTATCAATATTATATTAGCACATTTGTCAAAATTAGCTAACCAATATTGATCATAATTCTTAACCAAAGTTCACATTTCCTTAGCTTTTTACCAAATATTGCTTTTTTGTCCCATCCAGGATACATTGAGTGGTGACTCCTCAAGCTCCTCTTGGCTGTGACAGTGTCTCCAAATTTTCTTACTTTGTTTTGATATTCTTGACAGACTCAAGAAGTACTGGTCAAGTGTCTTGTAGAATGTCCTTCGACTGGGATCCATCTGATGCTTTTCTTATGATGTGGCTGGAGTTGTGAGTTTTTGGAAGAGACCTGACTTATCACGCTCAATATTAACCTTAATCGCCTGGCTGAGATAGTGTTTGTCAGATTATGGGTAGGGCAGAATGTTCTGGAAACCCATAGATGACAAGACAGGAAGGACAGAGGGATTTTTATGTATGATTTCTCCACACAAAAAACTTACACCCTTCTATATTATACTCTGGAAGAAGGTTCTTATATGCCTCCAAGATGTTAGGGGTTGGTATGCTCCTCCACTTACTGAAGGGTAGAATACATTATATACATGGTTTGGAATTTTGCTTTAGAGGTTTGTCTCCTATCCATCTATCTATCTGTCTGTCTGTCTATCATCTATGTATAACAGTATGTATTCATGGATATTTATTTACTAATTTGGATTACAAACCAATTAAACTTGATTTTGTTACTTAAATTGTTTCAAGTTTGGCCATTGAGGCCTCTTTCATTTGGCTACTCTCCTCTGGACATACCCCTTTCATGTTCTTTTTAAAGCACTTTTTCTTTTCCAGCTCTATAAGATGTTCTAATTTCATCTTGTACATTCCGAGCACCAGTCCTAAAATCAGTCATTTCTCTAAGGCGTGGTTTTTTGAAATTGAAGATTTCAAAGGTGTGAGTTGTACTTGTTCTACTGGGCTGCTATTACTTCTAGGTGGTCCTCTCACCCAACAGAACATGGAAATGTGTGTGCATATTTGAGCCCTTGCATACACATACAATTATAAGTATTTCTGTACGTATCCCTCTTTATAGTAAGCTAAACATGAGTTCACAGTGACGCCTCCAACTCCTAATCCAGTACCACAAGGATCATTCTAGCCTCCTCCCCTCGTTTGCTTCCAACCTCTCACTCCACCAAAGAGAAAACTGGCTCCCACCATCTGCCACCCATTAATTGTTCAGTTCCACTTATACATGTGTAGTGGTTTCAAAATTGTTCATTTGGTTTGGGGATGCTTTTCTGTTTTTGTTTTTTGGCCATACCACATGGCTTGTGAGATTTTAGTTCCCCAACCAGGGATTGAACTCTGGCCTTCAGCAGTGAGAACACAGAGTTCTAACCACTGGACCACCAGGGAATTGCCAGGATATTTTTCCATTGTATCTTTTAACTCATCCCCTGAATAGTTTTCCCTTAATCATCTTTTTTTATTTCCAACATCTCTTTTTCTTTCTCTAATGATTACACTTCAAAAATGGATTGATACTGTTATGCAGTCCAAGCTTGTAATGCTTGCTGCATGATGGACCAGTAGATTGAGAGAGATGAAGTGTTGGGGCAAAGAATAGCAGATCAAGAAGATGATGGACTAGTGTCCCAAAGAACCATCTTACCCAAGTTAGAATTCAGGCTTTTCTTGTACTCAAAGGGGGAGAGAGTGTGACTTACTGTCACAAACTTCTTGGTGCCAGATCTTTGTTCTTGGATCTGTCCACCTAGGTCTGGTCACAATGTGTCTATAAATCGCCAACAAGACAAATGTTACTCTCTGCTCTGTAACTTTTTATCTCTATGAAAATGGAGAGGTGTTATACCTTTAAAGGCCAGAGCCTTGAAAATGAATAATCCTATATACTTCAGGATATAGGCAACATTCTTGAACAAATTAATGACTAAAGGCAGGCAACAAAGCACAAAGGTTGGAGATCCAGTATGGAGCCGCATTTGTTCTTCTGTTGTAATAGCTTCTCTCCTCTTCCCAAGGATATTAGTTGCAGTTTACAGAATTCATTCTGTTCCCAGGATTGTCTGTTTCTTCTTTGTTTTGTTGATACTGACCTTTGTCTTTTTGTCTTAGAGACTTTCTTCGAAAATATGATGATCTTTGGCTATTTAAGTATGTCCAATTGTGAAGCACAATGATTTAGAAATTATTAAAGTGGATAAATAAAACACTATCTAAATAATTTCTTGTGCTAACCTACTGGTTGGTTGTAATTATGAAAAGAAGCAATATTATTGTTGATAAGATGTTCACCTATTGGTGACTGAAAGATAATCCCAGAGTTATGAGTCAGACTTAGATACAGAAGCTTATTTTAAAGTGTAAAATACCCTGGAGGTTATAGTGATTACTGCTTTTATATACTAAATAGGCAGCTAGGTAGATACAGAATGAGGCACCAAACAAGCTGATTGGCAGCTCTGTGTCTTAGAGTAGGACTTCTGGACTGCAGTGGATATTTTCAAGGTGAAAAGTCATCATTTTCATTGAGGATTCCCCAAGAGGAGAGCAGCAACTTGATGATAACAAAGACATCTTAACACAGTGAGCTAGTAAACACTCTACAAAGTGCAAAAATACTGATGTAGTCCATTTTTAAAAGGTCGTGACTCGATAAATTGATTCCACATACAGTAATGGTTCTGGCTTTCCTTGGTGACTCAGAGGTAAAGAACCCACCTGCAATGCAGGAGACGCTGCTGATTTACACGCTAAACTCATTCAAAAACACCCTCACAGAAATACTCAGAATGATGTTTGACTAAATATCTGGGTACCCCATGGGCCTCTTGGTGACCCCATGGAGCCTTCCTGGCTCCTCTGTCCATGGGATTCTCCAGACAAGAATACTGGAGTGGGTAGCTGCTGGCTCAGCTGGAAAGAGCCTGCCTGCCAATGAAGGAGATGCAAGAGATGCAGGTTCAGCCCCTGGGTCGGGAAGATGCCCTGGCAGAAGGCGTGGCAACCCGCTCCAGTGATGTATTTTGGCTTAAAACAGTTGAATGTTTTAGAAAGGATAATGCTAGCTGTCATAACAAACAAACCAAAATGTGCAGTGGAAGAGTCACGGTATGTTTATTCCTCACTTGTATTAAGTTCAGATTGGGTTTCTTGATTGGTGGACGACACTCCTCCAGAGATAATTCAGGCTTCTAGACACCTTTTATCTTGTGACTCTGCTTGCTTTATCATGGAGTTTCCAAGGTCCCTTTGCTTAGCTCCAGCAAGCTGGCAGATTGGGAAGGAGCAGAAGGAGAAGGTACACTGCTTCTTACCAATTTGGGCAGGAAGAGACTCATATTGTTTCTGCCCATGATCCATTGGTGAGCTCTAATTGTGCAGCTTCACCTAGGTTCAAGGGAGGCTGGGAATCTAGTTAGATCCTGGTTGCCAAGTATTTTCCAGCAAGAAAATAATACAACGAGAGGAAGCCTAGATTTTGGCAGATAATTATCCTTCATTCCAAAGATGAATATTTAAGGATTATATGTATCCATAATTAAAAAAAAAAAAACTTTCTGTAATGATTAAATTATATTAAAAAGTAATTAAGAAAAATTAAGTATAATTAAAATAATTAAAACTTTCAATAACTGCTGATTGATCAAGGAACAAAAAGCAATTAGTAAAGATATAAAAGATCTGAGGATCCAATTAACAAGCTTGATTTTAAGGGATACAAGTAGAATCTATGGGTACAAAAAACATTGGAAACCAGTCATTCTTCTTAATCACTCAGAGAAAAGTTACAAAAAGTAACCATTTTGTAGGCCCAAAAGCAAGTTTTAATACATTTCAAGGCACTGGTATCACATTGCCCACATTCTCTAACTGCTTTGTCTCTAGTTTTAAAGATAAGAATTACCCCTTGAGCTCTGCTCTGCTTATTCAGACAGGGGGGTTCTCAGTCAAAACCAAAGCTCCAATAATCCTGTTACCAACTGCTAGGAACACAGATTGCCATTTTTGTAAAGAAAATGCTTTCATCAATAAAAACAGCATTTTCACATATTTTAAAGATAATTTGCATATGGCAGTTTTTCACATAGTTATATTTTTCTCACAGTTTTTAAACATCACATATGCCTTCTATTGCTTCATATTACTCTTTGAACCTGCAAGCCCAAAACATTCTTTACTTAACCTTTATGCTAGTTTCTGATGACCTACAGATTGAAGGCTATTAGTGAGGTCATTGTGTTTGTAAACTTTGCCCTAGTTAGAATTAGGCAGCAAATTGTGGGACATAAGGAGAACATGGGGAACATTTAAAATAAATGTCAAGGGACTTCCCTGGAGGTCAGTGGTTAAGACTGTGCTTCTAATGTAGGGGGGTGTGGGTTCGATCCTTGGTTAGGGAACTTAGATCCCACATGCTTGCTGCTCAGAGCAGTCAAAATAAATAAATAAATAAAAACAAATGTCAAGCTTATTACTATTCCATTAACTCTTACCAGAAATGACTCTTACCATTAACTCTTACTGGAAATCTATTCATTGCAATAGAAGACCAGAAATCCTTTTCTTTTATATTGAGTAAATAGCATCCTTAATTGAAATTTGATGAAGGAAAGAGCTTAGCTCAAAATAAAATATAAAATGTTAGGGTCATTTGGCAGCTAGAAAAGTCCCTAATGTTATTTATTTTCTAACATAAATTCCCCAGTGTGCACAAACGTCTTAGCAAATCCTGAGTCTGAGGCTTCCCTTGTAGCTCAGTTGGTAAAGAATCTGCCTGCAATGCAGGAGACCTGGGTTCGATTCCTGGGTCAGGAAGCTCTCCTGGAGAACGAAATGGCAACCCACTCCAGTATTCTCGCCTGGAGAATTCCATGGATAGAGGAGCCTGCTAGGCCACAGTCCGTGGTGTTGCAAGAGTCACACACGACTTAGCAACTAAACCACTAAACCACCACCAATCCCTACGGTGTAGATCCTCAAAGGAAAGAGTGAACAGAAAAGCAAAGCTGTCATGGGAATCCTGACATTAGATGGAGTGAGGAAGGAATAAGAATTATCATGCCTTAGTGTCAGGAACATTTAAGCTACCTTACCCCTTTGTTTTACACACAAAGCCAATGAGACCTAGGTAGATGAAGTGTCCCCTGAGCACTTCAGTTTCAGATAAGGGCAATAAAGAAAAGGAGAAAAGAATAGTCTTTACACGAGACTACGCCTTCTGGATGTACAAAAACACTCCAGAGGGAGAAGAAAGGTAGCTGTCTGCATGGCAAGGAAGAGGCTGGAAGGGGATTGTCACATAGATGGGCTCACAGATACAGTCTTCCTCTGTCTTTATTTCAGTAAGTCTGGGTATGCACAACCATTCACTTATTCATTCACGTCATTCAACAAATAGCTTCTATGATGTACTAGGTCCATAAATACCTGTCTTCATGGAGCTTATCTTTTAATGGGACTATTCTTCCCCACTGACTATTCTCAGGGTTTCCAGGGATAAATTTACAAACACTTGCAACTAAGATGGGGTAGCTAATAAGGTCCACACAAAAAATACAGACCGAGTCCTTTTAAAATCACTTGTCCCACTACATACTCACCACTCTGGCTAAAATAAAAAAGACTGACGATGCTGGATGTTGGGGTAAGAATATGGAGCAACTGGAACTCACGTACATTGTTGAAGGGAGTGTAAAATGGCACAAACTCTTTGGGAAAAGGTCTGATAGTTTCTTGTACATTCAAGCATACATCTAATTTACAACCAAAAATTACAAGCCTTGATATTTACCCAAGAGAAAGGAAAATATGTGTCTATAAAAAATGTATATAAGTATATTTTCAGAATATCTATTCATAATGACCCCAAACTTGAGACCATCTTGGTGTTCATCCATAGGACAATAAATGAACAAACTGTGATATATTCCCTGTGGCTCAGTGGGTAAAGAATGCGCCTGCAATGCAGGAGACACAGGAAATGCAGGTTCAATTCCTGGGTCAGAAAGATCACCTGGAGAAGGGCATGGCAACCCACTCCAGTATTCTTGCCTGGGGAATCCCACGGACTGAAGAGTCCAAAGGGTCTCAAAGAGTCAGACACGACTAAGAAATTAAGCACACGTGTTATATTCACTCAAAGGATAACACATGGTAGTTAAAAGAAAAATGATTGCAGTACTAAATATCATCTAAGACTTAAATTGAAGAGGAAGAAATATGAGTGATAATTACTTCAGGGGAAGGTTTCTTTTTAATAAACACATCATCAAGAAAAGAAACATCAAGGTGAAAAAGAGTTCCAGACTGGACTGGACCTGGTCCTGTGCTGGGGTCTGCCTGTTTTTGATCTGAGGCAGGTTTCCTGCTTGATGTCCTGGTTCCTGTTGATCAAGTGGGCTCTAATTTTGGGTCCTTCGTATTGGATACTGGAAAAATTGTAAAACCTCAGTTTGGAAAAATGAGGGTAATAGTGCATGCTACCTGATTCCTGGGAGCACTGCCACCATTAAGAAGATGTGATCGAGAAGATGGATGGCTAAGGACAAGGGCGAACTCTCGAGAGATGATATTGGCTTACTTGTTTCCACTCCAGCCAATAGGGCAAGCTCTGCAAAGATGTTCAATTCATGCTTTCTCAGACAAGAATATTCCACGTTCAGTTCCATTTTTAAGCCCTTCTGATGAACTTTTCTTATGCTTAACTGTACCGACAAAGATGTATTGTTTTTGACCATTTGTGCTATATCAGAAGTATGGTAATTTATCAACTAGGCAGAATGAGAGTCAAAGAAAGAGTTTAAAGAGCTAGCAGGGAGTCTGTAGTGTCGATTTGGGATCCATTTATGTCTGATTCTTCAAGACTGGGAGCCAAATTGGATAAATGGAAGCCAAGAAAACTATAGTTTTATAGCTTAAAACTATAGAACTATTTTCTTTCTCAGCTTCCAATCATAGTCAGAGGCCTGGGTCCTTTTAAAAAAAAAAGTCTTAAATTACCCTCTTCTTACTTCCTGCCAAGCTAACTCGTCTCAGCCGTGTGGTTCTATTACTTCCCCTTCCTTGGTCCTTGATTCCAAAAGCATGCTGTTTGTCTGGAATGAGGTGTGTGTGTGTATGTGTGTATTTAGTCGCTAAGTCAGGTCCAACTCTTTCGCAATCCCATGGACTTTAGCTCTCCTGGCTCCTCTGTCCTTGGGATTTCCCAGGCAGGAATACTGGAGTGGGTTGCCGTTTCCTTCTCCAGGGGATCTTCTAGACTCAGGGATTGAACCCCCGACTCCTGCCGCATCTCCTGCATTGACAGGCCAATTCTTGATTGCTGAGCCTCCAGGGAGTGGCATGGCAACTTTACCTCAAAGAAATAAAGTAATCAAAGTGCCTGCTCATCCTCTCTTCCTTTTGGAGGTTGGGAATGTAGGAAAGAAAAGTGAGAAGGAAATGGACTGAGATTAGAGCCAGTTGCTGGGGGAACAGCTCTCATAAATATTGGGTTAATGACAAATTTAAGGAGTTTATAGGACTCTCTTTCAATGTGACTGAAACTGTCATGTGAGAACATTTAATTGTTCATTTAATTGACGAAGGGGATTAAGGCAGGGCATCACTTCTAAAAGTAATGTAGTTTCTTTCATTTAAAACAGTTACAGGTATGCGTGCTTAGTCATGCAGTCGTGTCTGACTCCTTGCAATCCCATGGACTGTAGCCCACCAGGCTCCTCTGTCCGTGGGATTTCCCAGGCAAGAATACTAAAGGGGATTGCAATTTCTTTCTCCAGGGGATCTTCCCAACCCAGGGAAGACCTTATGTCTCTTGTATCTCCTGCATTTGCAGGCAGATTCTTTACCACTATAGTCGTGCCAATCTTTTGGTGTAGGACTGAGGATGCTTTTTTCCCCGAGTTTGGGTCTACTGATTGGAGTACAGTGTCATCTTTCTTGGGTAAATAATATTCCCTAATATACACCTGAGTTCTCTTTTTAGAAGCTCACTACATATTTTTAATAAGAAATTTATGAACAATGAATGCTGCTTATAGCCATTTGGTTATACCAGTTATACCAGAATTTTACTGAAGTATAATTCATTTATTATTTATTGGGGTTTCCCTGGTAGCTCAGCTGGTAAAGAATCTACCTGCAATGCAGGAGACCCCAGTTTGATTCCTGAGTCAGGAAGATCCCCTGGAGAAGGGATAGGCTACCCACTCCAGTATTTTTGGGCTTCCCTTGTGGCTCAGCTGGTAAAGAATCTGCCTGCAATGTGGGTAGATTATTATGTATGGAATAGATTAACAACAAAGTCCTACTGTATAGCATAGGAAACTATATTCAATATCCTGCAATAAACCGTAATGGAAAAGAATCTGAAAAAGACTGTAAATATATACATAACTGAATCACATTTTTGTGCAGCAGAAATTAACACAACATTGTAAATCAACTACACTTCAATAAAACGAAATTTTTAAAAAGATACGCAGTAAGACCGTTGCCTTTCTCTCTTGGTATATGGAGGTTTAGAAGTCTCAAGATCCTTAGTAAGTAAGCGAGAGATTAAGGAAAACCAATGGTATAGGTCTGGTTCGAGTGTGAAGACTTGAAAACCACAAGAGCTGATGTTGTAGGTCCTGTCCAGGAGCCAGTATTTCAGTTCTGATCCAAAGGCAGGAAAAAACTGATGTTCCAACTGGAAGGCTATCAGGCAGGAGAAGTCCCCTCTTATTCAGGATTCTATTCAGGGTAGCTTTCATTCTTTTCAGTCTTTCAGTAGATTGGATGAAGCCTAGCCACATGAAAAAGGACAAACTCCTTTAGTCAGTCTACTGATTTCCATGTTAAATTCATCCAAAAATACCCTCACAGAAATACTCAGAACAATGTTTGACTAAATATCTGGGTACCCCATGGCCCTCTTGGCAACCTCATGGAACCTGCCAGGCTCCTCTGTCCATGTGATTCTCCAGGCAAGAATACTGGAGTGGGTAGCTGCTGGCTCAGCTGGTGAACAGCCTGCCTGCCAATGCAGGAGATGCAAGACATGCCTGGGTAGGGAAGATCCCTGGATAGGGAAGATCCACTGGAGAAGGGAATGGCAACCCACTCCAAAATTCTTGCCTGGAGAATTCCATAGACAGAGGAGCTTGGTGGGCTATACAGTCCACGGTGTCATGAAGAGTTGGACACAACTAGGGACACAACTTTCACTTTCAACACCCTATGGTCCAGTCAAATTGATGTACAAAATTAGTGATCCCAGAGGGCCTAAGTTTCAAAGTGAGATCTTTGGTTTTTTTTTTTTTTCTCCTGATAGAACTTAGAACATGGGACAGCTGTCTCCAGCCTAGATGTACTCAACCCCACTTGGACAGGAAGTCTATAAACGCCTGTTAGCTGCTGTCAACCAAAACCGCATAGGTCAACGAAGATGCCTCAAGTGGCCATGACTTCCACTGAGAATTCAAGGATGTTTTGTGAAAATGTGATCTTTGGGGGCTTAGCGTCAATCTGCAGCATCTGGTTAATATTTGTAGCACTAAATTTGTAGAACTAAAATTGTGCTGGAACAAAGCGCAGACACTCTGGGGGGCTATTTTCATATCCTAAGTGTTGACTTGTTGAGCTGTTCTTGGAATCCTACACCCACCCCTTCCTACAAATACCCATGCCTTTTTGCTAAGTATTGCACAGCTAGTTAAATGAAAGTATTTCCTTACTATGGACCGTGATCAGCTTGAGCTTTGGGGATTTAATAAACGACAATGGTTTTTTTAGTTGAAAACTTAAGGCAGCTGCAAGTTCATTCTATGCTGTAGAAAGGAAAACAGCCAAATTCCTTGTTTGGGCTGTGTCCTTGAAGCTGTAGGTATTTAGCGATGATTAGGATGATAACAATCGTAATAAAAGCCAAGCTGTATCAACTATTGATTGAACCAAGTTGCTTTATGCAAATTAAATTATTGTCCTCATTTTATGGGTGGATAAACTTCCTGGTGGTTCAGAGAGTAAAGACTCTGCCTGCAATGAGGGAGACCCAAGTTCAATCCCTGGATCGGGAAGATCTCCTGGAAAAGGAAATGGCAACCCACTCCAGTATTCTTGCCTGGAGAATTCCATGAACAAAGGAGCCAGCAGGCTACAGTCTATGGGGTCACAAAGAGTCAGACACGACTGAGTGATTAACACTTGAGACAAGGCTTATTTAAATTTACACTTTAGTTTTTTTTTTTTTTCTTGCAGCTTTATTGAGATATAATTGACATACAGGACTATGTAAGTTTAAGGGGTACAGCATAATGACTTGATTTACATACATTGTGGAATGATTCACAATGTATGTAAGAATACTGACAGAACACGTTTAGTGAACATCCGTCATCTCATACAGATACATTAAAGAACTAGAAAAAAAATTTTTCCTTGTAAGCTGACATTTCTGTTGATAGTTTGCTGCTAAGATGCTAGACTATTTTTATTTTTATTAATGTTGATAGTGAACTAAAATGATTTCTAGCTCAAGAAATGGGTTTTTAAAAAATCTACATTCTTCATTGTACTTATACAGACTAAATTAGTCAACTACTACTTGGCAAAATTTCAAAACAACTGCTCTGTGTAGGAAAGAGGATGGCTATTGTTTGAGGGGTTTGTGGGCTGTACATGAATAGGAATTCAGGAAAGGTAAGGAGCTGGATAATTCATTTAGCGTAGTATTTCTACGTTTCTGTGTAAAGAAGGTAAGTACATCCTTAAATGGGAAAAGAAACAGGTGAGTACAGAGAAAGAAGCAGAGGGCCACTCACTGTTTTGTCTGGGTTGTGAACTGATGAAACCCATGGAGCTCAGATCTGAGTTCTGGTCTTCTTTGAGTCATGTACGTTTCCCTCACCTGGTCACAGCCCTGGGAGCTGGACCCAGTGAAAAATGCCCCATTACAAACTAAGATGATCCTTTGGTCATATCGAGATGGGACAAGCTCACAGACAGTGGAGGAAACATCACCCTGGAGGAAGGGTCGGGGTCTTAATATCCTGCAGGCGCGCTCCAGGGTGCATGTGAGCCCCTGGGGCTCCCAGCTGCTCAGCATGTGCTGAGGATACGAAGGTTTCCTGTTGGGCACCTGTGTCTATTTATGTGTGTTTAAGAGTTGGACCCGATTTGGCAACAGAACAACAGCAACATCAAAGCTCAGTTGCTCAGTCAAGTCTGACTCTTTGTGATCCCATGAACTGTAGCTTTCCAGCCTCCTCTGTCCATGGGATTTCCCAGGCAAGAATCCTGGAGTGGGTTGCCATTTCCTTCTCTAGGGGATCTGGGTTGCCATTTCCTTCTCTAGGGGATCTTTCTGACCCAGGGATTGAACCCACATCTCCTGCATTGGCAGGCAGATTTTTTTTTTACCACTGAGCCACCTGGGAAGCCCATGTCTATTTATAACTATCCACAAAACCTTTTTTCATGCCAAAAAAAAATAAAACACACTGGATTGACGTAGGAGAAACAAATATTCCTGTTGAATGTGATGATTTTTTTGATGTGTGTTCAGCATAAACTATCTCAGCACAGAGTGGGAAAACCAAGTTCTTCCCCCAAACACCATTAGGAGGAGAATGTAAGGGAAGAGTAAATTGGAATACATAGGTTTTTTTTTTTTTTTTGGAGTAACTTGAATACATAAACTAAGGCTTACACAACTGCTAAGTCCTCGATAAGAACTGCTTCATTTATTCATTCACTCACTCTTGCAACCAGTAATTATTAATCAAATATAAAAGTGCCAGACATCCTGCTCATGGCTAGGGAAACAATTCAGAAGATTTAATCTCTGCTCTCAAGGAGGAGAGAAAAGGGAGAGTAAACAAATTTGTTTATAGCACTCAGCAAATAATTTTGTTTATAGTTCTACAGAAGAAACATGTCAAGACATTGTATTGCTGTAGATTAGTGCTATGAGCAAACGTCTCCAGAATTTCTAGAAGAGCTTTCCAAGGCATTTACATGTAAAGCCAGGTCTGAAACGTGAGTCAAAATTAGATAGGAAAAGGACAGTAGGAAAACAGACGGGTGGAGCTGGCCAGGTCGAAGAAATAGCTTGGTGCCTAATTATCATGGATTTGGTTGGGAAGTTAACTTTTTTAAAAAAATTTTTAAGTAAGTAGTATTTTAAAAAGATATCGCCTCATGTCTTTGTTGCAGCATGTGGGATCTTTCATTGAGGCAGAAGGTCTCCTCTCCAGATGTGGCACGCAGGCTGAACTGCCACGTGGCATGTGGGATCAGATCTGCGTCCCCTGCTTTGGAAGGTGGATTCCTAACCACTGGACCACGAGGGAAGTCCCCAGAAGTTAATCTTAACAACTTGCCTTTGTGAGCCTGCACTCAGCGCCAAGGTGTGTTCTCAGAGCTTTATGACCATTGTTACACTTAATCCTGTGTTGCATCTCTGCGAGGTGAAATTATTATTCCCAGCTGAAGAAATAAAAGGCCCAGTGAAACTGAATGACGATAGGTAGAAGAAGTGGAACCGAGGTTTAAGTCCACATGGAACTGATAACATTTTGAAAGGAGGAAGAGAGGCCAGAAAGAGCAGGAGGCGGTGGGGCGCCTTAATCTCAAGCAACAGCCTTAGTACTCCTTTCTCAGTCTCCTTGTTTGGATTCTATCATCTTTTGCTGGAGTCTGAGACTCTAGTCACTGATGCTATAAGGGAGGCTTCTGTACTTCTTGAAGACTCTGTATTTGTCAGTTTCAGCTGCCATAACAGGATACCATAGTTTGGGAGGCTTAAACACAGACATTTATTTCTCACAGTTCTGAAGGCCGGGAAGTTTGAGGTCAGGGTGCCAGCCTGGTTGGGTCTGCAGAAGACCCTCTTCTTGGTCTGATGGCTTTCCTCTTGCTGTGACCTCTCCTGGCAGAGTGCAGAGAGAAAAGTGAGCTCTCGTGTCTCTCACTGTAAAAGTATGAATCTCATCAGGACCCTACCACCATGACCTAATTACCTCCCAAAGTGTGTGCTCAGTCGCTCAGTTGTGTCCAACTCTTTGTGACCCCAGAAATGCAGCCTGCCAGGCTGTCTGTCCATGGGATTTTCCAGGCAAGAATACTGGAGTGGATTGCTTTTTCCTTCTCCTACCTCCCAAAGTTCCCTTCCCCAAGTTCTATCACATTGGGGTTAGAGTTTCAACATTTGAATTAAATCCAGAGCAATCACCCACCTCAAATTCTTGATCTCCAGCACTGAGTCACGCCTTTTAGGTACTGTTCCTACAGCAGTCCTTTTGGGAATATTCCTCCTTACACGCTTCAGGATTGGCTTTGATGTCTATCAAGTTTCATGGCTAAGGGGTAGGGTTTGGTGAGCGTCCAGGATAGTGGAGGAAGTAGGTGTGAGTACCACTGTAGCAGGGAAAAGAAATTGTGACTCCATGTTGGAACGGTTTCTTTGACTTTTTTTCACTGCTTTTGTTATTATAATCATACATAATGGCTTGCCTCAGAGAAACCTGCCCCTCTGCCTGTCTGATAACTAAAGTGCCTTTGTTCAGAAGCCCATCCACCTGTAAATGACAGGAAGGAAAAGATTAACACATCCCCTGCCTGAGGCTTGCCATTCTAGGAGATATATGCAAGATTAATGGCTTTTTTTTTTTTACTTTGTTTCCCTGATGGCTCAGATGGTAAAGTGTCTGCCTACAATGTGGGAGGCCTGGGTTCAATCCCTGGGTTGGGAAGATCCCTTGGAGAAGGAAATGGCAACCCACTCCAGTACCCTTGCCTGGAAAATCCCATGGACAGAGGAGCCTGGTAGGCTACAGTCCATGGGGTCGCAAAGAGTTGGACATGACTGAACGACTTCACTTTCACTTTGCTTTTTACTTTGTCTCCTCACCTCCCCCATCTCTGATCTGTAAAAGAACCTGCCATCCAGACCCCAAAAAGATGGTTATTTTGAGACGTTAGTTTGCCATCTTCTACTCCAAATAAAGTTGCATTCCTTGCCTTAGCATCTCATCTCCAATTCATTGGCCTGTCCTGCGGCAAGCAGAGTGAGCTTGGACGCTATAACACTACCACTCTGATGTTGGGTCTAGGTCATGGGCTGATGGAAACTGAAATTTAGCTCAGTCTTAAACCTGAATTCTAAACTCCTAAAAGGAATAAGCATCTGTTAAATGGCTTCTTATTGAGGACATCCACCCTCCTTAAAATGAGACATAATGTCTGAAACCGCTCATCAAGTCAGAGCTCTTAAGGAGCTTCATTTCTCTGAAATTCCATTAGTTAGAACAAAGCCTGCTTGAGCAAAGAAGTTTTGCTCAACTGATAAAGGGGCTCAAGGGAGGCTCCAACCCGACAAGACACATTGGTATGCTGGGCCCACCATCACTTACCCAGAAAACCTCCATCCCTGTTCCATTGGGAGTAATGAGCTCCAAAAGGAAATTCCAAGAAGTGATGTTGCTCTTGGCTATGTGTGAGCAGAGATAGTCTCAGTCAAACTAATCCCTAACTTTTTTGATTTGCCAGAACATTTTAAAATCTGTTGAAACTACAAATCTTTTTTCCAAAGAAAGGTGCCACACAGAAAATTTTACATATAATTTTGGGGCATATACTCCTATCCATGGCCCAGAGGTTGAGCATACCTGGTTTGTACATTACAGTGAATAAGGATGCCAGGATAAATTGATGGCTGTCTCTCAAAAGATTCTTCTTTGATGCTGAAAAATCCAATTTGGATTAAGTTGTGGCGAAAATAATTGATCAGTTTCAGGAGGGATCAAGCAAACTTAACTGATCTTCCTGATATGCTTAATTTGGAGGCTGTAATTATATTCTTTGGAGAAAGGTGATGCATGAAATGGTATCCTTTAATAGAATCCTCACATTGGAAACCAGATAGTGGAATAATTCTGGAGAATAGCAAGGAGAGAAAAAGAGCCTTCGATGGGGCTCAAATTATCTCACTTCCTGTGAGAACAACAGTAAAACGCTTTAAAAAAATTGCAATCGCTAAACCTGTATGAAAAAATTGTATCAAACCTAAAAATGAAATAGGAAGTCTAGAAGTCTCATCCCAATTCCTGTAATTGTTAAGTGTTGACACTAAAGGGAAAGAAAAAGATCACTATATTAACCTTGGTTCTTCCCACGGTTCTGAAATGGCACCGCCCTTAATAACATCAATAGCCTGAAAAAAGCCAGCACTGGAGCTGTAGACAGTGCCCCCATTCAAACTGAGATTCTCAATTCTCTACAGCCCGAGGCCCTCAGTCTTCATGAGTTGCTCCATACCGGCCTCTGTAGGCAGCACTGAGTGTCTGGCCGGCAGAGATTAGACAACAACCCTTTAGAAAAAGTCAAAAAACCTAAGTTAGAACTTCAGTGATCTGACAGTGCAAATCCAGGAAAATTACATTGTACCCCGAACACACCCTTGACCAAAGTAGTTGTTGGGACTGATCTGTTTTTGTACCTGTAGACTTCAGTTTTTCTTTTGAAAATGGATTGAAGAGAGGATTCAGGATAAGGAAGGGACCTTGGATTTCTTCACCTGTAGGCAGGTTCCTCCTGCCTTTTTTCTTTTTCTGCATAATTCAATAGGCTTGATAGTATTGTGATACCACTTCCCTAGGGGGTGGGAGAGGAGTGAAATCTGTACAACATCCTATAAGTAAGGCCCATGGTTCATACAAGCCCCATCTGCCTGCCACCTCTTCCCTGCCCCCAGGGTTTCCTCCTGAGAGCAAGAAAAGGAGGTGGTTCTGCCCCCCATCTTCCATGACCTTCAAAAAATGCCCCTTTGATGCTCCCTCAGAAGCTTCTAAAATAGAGAAAGACAAGGTACTGAGTTCTTTGTAAGGCCATCCTTGATTCTAGATTAAAAATTAGCCCTCTATAATAAACCATAATGGAAAAAGAAAGTTAAAAAAGAATGTATATAATGTATATATAAAACTGAATCATGTTGCTGTACCGCAGTAATTAACACCATATTGTAAATCAATTATACTTCAACTGAAAGAAAAAAATTAGCCCTCAATACCAAATTCCCATGTTAACTTATTTTCATTTCATCCACCCAGTCAAACCGCGAGGCAAAACTAAATGACAAATGTTGGCCTATAAAATAACTTTGAATCACAGAGCACTGGCAATGAAAAAAACGGAACCATATGAATTATCTTCCATGAGGCAGTGAATCTCTTATTCTCTCAGAAAAACCCAAGACTCCAAAGTAAGTGTGTTTTCATCTTGTTGCCATGGAAAAATTTAAACTCAGGAGAAGGAAGGAAAGAAGGAGGAAGAAAGGAAAAAGTAGAAAGAAAATGAGAAATGTTTTATTTTTTCCACATGGAAATTAAATTCCAAACACCCTTCTTCATTTATCCTTATCTTTGCGAGACTATTGTCCCCAGTTTATGAATTAGTCCATGGAGTCTGGCCAGGAGAGTGGCCCAGGATGGCTGGCTCAAAGCTCCTGTGCTTTTCTGCATCAACCTCTATGGGGAGGTTGGTTATTAACCCCTGATCACTTTTCCTGCAGTTTTGGGGGATCAGCCATGTCCCTGATTTGGGGTGTATGATTATCCCGAGGGGTGAAAAACAGGGTTCCTTTGCACACAATTCTTCTTCAGCTGTTCAGTTCACTTCAGTTGTGTCCGACTCTTTGCGACCCCATGGACTGCAGCACTCCAGGCCTCCCTGTCCTTCACCAGCTCCCAGAGTCTACTCAAACTCATGTCCATTGAGTCGGTGATGCCATCCAACCATCTCTTCCTCTGTCATCCCCTTCTCCTCCTGCCCTCAATCTTTCACAGCATCAGGGTCTTTTCCAATGAGTCAGCTCTTCTCATCAGGTGGCCAAAGTATTGGAGTTTCAGCTTCAGCATCAGTCCTTCTAAAGAATATTCAAGACTGATTTCCTTTAAGATTGACTGGTTTGATCTCCTTGCAGTCCAAGGGACTCTCAAGAGTCTTATCCAACACCACAGTTCAAAAGCATCAATTCTTTGGCACTTAGCTTTCTTTATATCCAACTCTCACATCCATACAATGCTTCTAGAAAAACCATAGCCTTGACTAGATGGACCTTTGTTGGCAAAGTAATGTCTCTACTTTTTAATCTGCTGTCTAGGTTGGTCATAACTTTCCTTCCAAGGAGTAAGCGTCTTTTAATTTCATGGCTGCAGTCACTATCTGCAGTGATTTTGGAGCCCCAAAAAATAAAGTCTGACACTGTTTCCACTGTTTCCCCATCTATTTGCCATGAAGTGATAGGACCAGATGCCATGACCTTAGTTTTCTGAATGTTGAGTTTTAAGCCAACTTTTCCACTCTCCTTTTTCACTTTCATCAAGAGACTCTTTAGTTCCTCTTCACTTTCTGCCATAAGGGTTGTGTCATCTGCATATCTGAGGTTATTAATATTTCTCCCAGCAATCTTGATTCCAGCTTGTGCTTCATCCAGCCTGGCATTTCGTATAGTATACTCTGCACATAAGTTAGATAAGCAGGGTGACAATATGCAACCTTGATGTACTCCTTTCCCAATTTGGAACCAGTCTGTTGAATTGTTCCATGTCTGGTTGTAACTGTTGCTTCTTGACCTGCATACAGATTTCTCAGGAAGCAGGTAGTGGTCTGGTATTCCCATTTCTTGAAGAATTTTCCAGTTTGTTGTGATTCACATAGTCAAATGATTTATTTAACGTAGTCAATGAAGCAGAAGTAGATGTTTTTCTGGAATTCTCTTGCTTTTTCTATGATCCAGTGGATGTTGGCAATCTGATCTCTGGTTCCTCTGCCTTTTCTAAATCCAGCTTGAACATCTGGAAGTTCACAGTTCACGTACTATTGAAGCCTGGCCTGGAGAATTTTGAGCATTACTTTGCTAGCATGTGTGATGAGTGCAATTGTGTGGTAATTTGAGCATTCTTTGGCATTGCCTTTCTTTGGGGTTAGAATGAACACTGATTTTTTCCAGTCCTGTGGCCCCTGCTGAGTTTGCCAAATTTGCTGGCATATTGAGTGCAGCACTTTCACAGCATCATCTTTTAGGATGAAATAGCTCAACTGGAATTCCATCACCCCCACTAGCTTTATTTGCCAGCTATAAACCCTATTTAATGAATAAGGGCTTCCCTGGTGTGTCAGTGGTAAAAAAAAAAAAAAAATCCACCTGCTAATGCGGCAGATGCAGTTTCAACCCCTGGGCTGGGAAGATCTCCTGGAGGAGGAAATGGCAACCCACTCCAGTATCCTTGCCTGGGAAATCCCATGGACAGAGGAGCCTGGGGGGCTATGGTCCATAGGGTCATGAAAGAGTTGGAAATGGAGGAGCAACTGAACAACAGCAACACACAAGAAACAATTAACTACTCTCTAATTGTCCCATTTTGGTTTTTTAAAAGACCATTAAAGTGGCATTATATTAGTACAAATGCATGTCAACGTTTCAGACTTATATCAACAAATAATAAAATGAGGCAATTCTGAGCCACACAAATGCAATCTTGAACTCGCAGATGCCACTTGACGCTGTCAGCCTCAGCCGCCTACTTCTTCCTTTGCTGTGTGTGCACAGTATCGAGAGAAATCCTGACTGATCCGGCCAAATAAAAGCAAATTGTAAACGTTTTAGGAACACTTCATTTTGCAATCTCAGGATGCTCTCTATGTAAACCTGATCCAGAAATTTGGAAGAGGAGTAGCAGGAAATGTTTGTTGCAAAGTTGAATCCCTAAGAATATCTTCTTGATTCAGTTTTCACGCACTCACGATTGCATCACTGACCATTAGACCTTGAGGAGAATATGTGAGAGCAACGCGCGGGGGCCTGCGGAGGTTTGAATGGGGGAGTGAGTGCTGTAGGGGCGGGCTGGGGGTAACCTTGAACTTTTTAACCATTTAGCCGTGTTAAATGTGTACAGTTCAATGGCATTAAGTACATTTACTATGTTGTGTAACCATTGTCACTATCCCTTTGGTTTAAAAAGTTATTTCTTTTCTTAAAATAATATGTATTTATTTATTTGGCTGCACTGGGTCTTCATTGTGGCATGCAGGATCTTTAGTTGCATCATGCAGACCCTTAGGTGCAGCATGTGGGATCTAGTTCCCTGACCAGGGATTAAACCCTGGGCCCCCTGCATTGGGAGCACAGAGTCTTAGCCACTGGACTACCAGAAAAGTCCCTTAAAAGTTGTTTCTAAGAGTCTGTATCTCACACTTGGAAAGGGGCACATGTGTTTATCAATCATTATATTAAAGTCACCATTCATACAACTGCCTAAGTATTAACACCTTAACTCACATCGATCCGAACTTTGGTTAATCACTTTCATTTAGATTTTTTTTCCCCTTATTAAGGTTAGGATTCTTCTGGACTGTCCTTTCCTGGTAGTGTTTCCAGAAGATTCAGGACTCTTGAGGATGCTGAGAATTGGAACTTGCCTTGTGACCTGATCTCTATTTAGTGTCTTCAAGACTTTAATTAGCTGCTTACCCTCATTTCCTTAGTTAGTATCTTACCTGTCCCCTGAGCTAATCCTCATGACCTGAAATCCCATCACCTTTGTTCTGAGGAAAACTGGAACACTCAGTTCTATGACATCCCTCCCCTGGACTTTTTTTTCAGAACAGGAAAAGTGGAGAAACAATCAACTATGTTTTTTCTTCTAAGTACACAGGAGATTAGAATGATTGATCAAAAAGTCCTGTTTCTCTAGAATGATCCTCGCAAGAGCCCTGGGAGGAAACTACTCCTTTGCACCAAAGGTGAGACGGATGCACAGTTCTGTACAGGTCAGCCGGGAGCACAGAGAGGTTAAGCCAGCTGCCGCAGGTCACACAGCCGGCAGAGCGCAGAGCTGGGACACGAGCCCAGGCAGCCAGCCCCAGTGCCCTGAGCCCCAGGACCCTCATGTTAAGGGCCACTTCTTCTACTCATACCGTTAGGACTCCTCCCCAGAATTCTGGTGTCAGGGCAACAATTTGTGTCAAGGACAAGAAAGATACAAGTGGAGTAGGAGCTGGAAGCCTGGGTTTTTGTTCTAGTACTTTTTCTACCTTTCTATGTGACTTGGACACATCCCATGGCTCTTCTGGGTTCTAGTTTCTTGATAATGTAGGATGTTAAGGGTGATGACCATTCAGAGGGACTGGCACCTGGGGACGTGGAGGACAAGTGCCATTTTTGGGGAGTGGGGGGACAGGACCAGTTCCAGAGATGAGAAGGCCCAGGGCCAGGTGAAAATTCATGGCCCTCCTTATGCAAAAATTGCTAAGAGCTTAATACAGGGACAGCAGAGCATTAGCCAGGGCCCTTCTGAGTATGTGTGGGGTCTCCTTATCTGCAGAAGGAACAGAACAGTGTGTTTCTATTCAAGGGGTTTGGATCCAGGTGCTGACGATGGGAGAGGCTCCTGAGAGAGTCCTTGTCAAGAGACAACTCAGCATCTGGCAAGTCCTGAGATTTTAGCCGGATCCTTATCTTTCCATAAGCACTGGTGAGTGATGCTGTCAGCGCCTGAGAGAGTCTGCAGGCTGGAAGGACATAAGCAGAGGAACACCTATTAAGACTGAGAGCCAGCTTAATGTACACAAATAGGGCCCCTCCCTCGGTTTATACACAAATAGGACTCAAGACACATAGTGAGATAGAGAAAGTTCTAGAACTAGAACCCACGTCTCCACCTCCCAGTCACTGTATCTTTCTTCTTGTGTGCTTAGCTGCTCAGTCGTGATTCTTTGCGACCCCGTGGACTATAGCCCGCCAGGCTCCCCTGTCCATGGGATTCTCCAGGCAAGAATATTGGAGCGGGTTGCCATTTCCTTCTCCCGGGGATCTTCCCAACCCAGGGATTGAACTCACATCTCCGGCATTGGCGGGCAGATTCTTTACAGTCTAAGCCATGACATGAATTTTCCCCTAACCCTGGAGTTCTGGGGAGGAGTCATGATGGCATCACAAGAGAAGCAGCTCTAAATATATATTCAGTACATAATGAGGGCCCTGTGGCCCAGTGGTTGGCGTGGCTACTGGAGCTGGCTGCCTGAGTCCTGAATCTGCGTCCCAGCTCTGCCTTCAGCGAGCTGTGTGGCCTAGAACAACTTGCTCAAAGTCTCTGTGCTTTCCTCGCATCATCTGTACAGTGGGGATGACAAGAGTATTCTAGTGCTGTTGTGAGGATCAAAGATGTAATGGGCATAGAAGGATTAACATAAAGAACTCAACCAATGTTATGGCCTAAATTTTTGTGTCCCCCTGAATTCATATGTTGAAGTCTTAACCCCCAGCCTGGTGGCATTAAGGATGGGATGTTTGGGAGGTAACTGGGTTTAGATGAGCTCGTGACTGTGGTGTCCCCATGATCGGCTTTGTGTCCTTGTAAGAAGAGGAAGAGAGACGAGAGATTTGGGTTTGTTTGATTGTTTGTTTTCCCCTCTCTGTTATGTAAGGACACCCTGGGAAGGTGACAGTCTATAAACCAGGAAGAGGGAACACGTCAGACACTGAATTGGCCACACCTTGACATTGGGCTTCTGAGCCTCGGAAGAGAGAACTACCTGTCTGTGGGGTTTCGTTAGAGCAGCCCCAGCTGACCAAGCCAGTAAGCATTAGCTGTTATGATCTGGAAATACATAGAGCTGGCCACACCTTCATCTTCTGTCCAGGTACCCAGCTCCTCTGAGCTGCAGTATCCTCTATGTAAAGTGAAGTCACTCAGTCGTGTCTGACTCTTTGTGATCCCATGGACTGTAGCCTACCAGGCTCCTCCATCCTTGGGATTTTCCAGGCAAGAATAATGGGGTGGGTTGCCATTTTCTTCTCCAGGAGATCTTCCCGACACAGGGTTTGAACCCGGGTCTCCCGCCTTGCAGGCAGACGCTTTACCGTCTGAGCCACCAGGAAAGCCCTATGTAAACTGACACAGTGATAACACCTGCCTCCCAGGGCCGCTGCCAGTTGCTCGGCAGGTTGGCTGAGAGACAAAGGAGCTGCCTAAATAGCACTTTCCAGCAATATCAGCTTTTATATAAAATACCAAGTTCTAGAAAGGACTAAATTTTTTTTTTAACAAAGAGAACTGCTTTTCATTAAGCAGAGGATAAAATGAAGACCTGAAGTCCCTTCCAGCTCTGTGTGGCCCCCGAGAGACCACCCGTCCTGAGGCCCGTCAGCCAGGGATGTGCCAGGGATGGGGCAGCTGGGCTAAGTCCCCTCAGATGGATTATTCGCCCTTCATATGGCTCAGCACGTCTCATTTCTAAAGTGCATGTTGGTCACCAACTCTAAAAGGCATCAGACCAACAGGAGAAAGATAAAAACAATGCAACCAAACCTCTGGGTAGTTTGTTGGATAAAGGCAGGAATGAATGCAGTCTGTAACATTCACAGGAAGCGCTGTGGGTGGCTTGCACAGACCTGCTCCAGTTTGTTCAGGGGTCCCTGTTGAGTTCAGACAGGGACATTGGAATGAAGGGACAGCTGGGTGGCATTTGCAAAATAATCTTGAAACCTGATAGGAAACCCCCACTTGACCATCATGCCTAATATGGGCAGTGGATCTTAATTCAATTCAAGGTTATTTACAAAAAAATAATAACTCACAAAAAAATACTACAGATGAAATAACAGTTTCCAGGCCAGTTAGAAAAGGAGGTGAGAATATTGTGAGACAGAAAAAACAAAACACTTCCATCAAGACTATTTTTCTCTGTTGGGAGATGTGATTTTAAAACAATGACCTTCACATCCTGCTTACACCAGATGCTAAAATTAGCATTTGGGGGTTTTTGTGTTAGTCTCTCCTGGGCTCAGGCTCTGAAAGCCACCACCTTTGTACACAGAACAACTTCATCCAAAGAAAAGGGAAGCTGGGAATTTCAGAGTGTGGTTAAAAAAGAATACAGAAATATGAGTGACTTCCATTGACAACCTTGAGGATTCATCTACTGGGACTGGGTGTCCCTCCTTCCCTTCAACAATGTTACAGGTCCATGGGCATTTTTTGTACTGTGTTCTGGGCGCTGGGGAGAGAAAGGAGAGAGCTCCTTTGTAGAGATAAAGGGCCTCCACTTTGCTGTGCAATCTCAGGCAAGTTGTATCATCTTTTTGTTTCCCGAGGCTAAAAAAAATAGAATAATGGCTATTAGTGGGGCTTCCCAGGTGGCACTAGTGGTAAAGAACCCGCCTGCCAATGCAGGAGATGCAGGAGATCCGGGATTGATCCCTGGGTGGGGAAGATCCCCTGGAGGAGGAAATGGCAACCCACTCCAGTATTCTTGCCTGGAGAATCCCCATGGACAGAGGAGTCTGGTGGGCTACAGTCCATGGGGTTGCAGAGAGTCGGACATGACTGAGCGACTAAGCACGCAGCACACAAGCTTTTAGTAGGGAGCAAAAGATCCAAATGTCATCTTGGAACTCCTAAACGAAATTCCATTTAAAACTTCATGTTAATATTATTAGTCTTCTGGAAGTCTCATTTCACTCCAAGCATGGATTTGGACATTTTTATTGTGTAACAGGGAGCTTCTGTTCCCTTTCAATGGATGCTGTGTGATTAATTTTAAAGTATTGGCTGTTGTTGCTCTTTAGTCACTAACTCGTGTCTGACTGTTTAAGACCCCATGGACTGTAGCCCGCCAGGCTGCTCTGTCCATGGAATTCTCCAGGCAAGAATACTGGAGTGAGTTGTCATTTCCCTCTCCAGGGGATTTTCCTGACCCAGGGATGGAACCTGTGTCTCCTTCAGTGGCAGGCAGGTTCTTTAGCACTGAGCTACCAGGGAAGCCCAAAATACTGGCTAGTTCAGGAGAAATCCCAGATCTAAAGTATGACGTATGTCTGAATGTGATCCCCAGACCAGCAGCATCACAGGGAACTTACTTGAAATGTGCATCCTGGGGTCCCAGATCCACTGAATCAGAAACCCAAGGGTTAGTGTCCAGAAATCTGTATTTTAAATTGCCATACAGGGAATTCTGATGCATGCATTTCATAACTCCAACATTTTCAGTCAATACCATTCTAATGAGTTTTTAGTCTATGTAAAACTTGGTAAAAACCTCTGACAGACTTTTCTCCCTAAGTACAGTAAGTCCCCTACATACCAATGAGTTCCATTCTGAGAGCATGTTGTAAGTCCAATTTGTTCCTGAGACCACCACAATTAGCCCAGGTACCTGATGAATACAATTGGCTAAATAATACTATACTAGTTTTATAATACTTTTCATACAAATAATACATAAAAAATAAACAAACATATAAATTAAAGGCATTTTTAATCTTGCAGTATACTACCTTGAAAAGTACAGTACTGCTCCTTTTACACTTGCTTCCAGACATCCTGGGCTTGAAATAAAGACACTGTACTAAATAAAAATACTGTACTACTGTATTCTATACAGTACGGTACTGTAAGGCATAACCACTCATGGAGGATGCCCACATTTGAAAATGCATGCCAGACACGTGAGTGAACTTACATGATTGGACATGCAAACTCGTGTTTGCATCTTGGAAAGTTTGCAACTTGAAGATTCATTTGTAGGGGACTTACTGTAGTTTGCATTTCACATATAATTTCCACAACTGGAACCCACATCACAATAACTCTTTCACTTGATAGCCTCGTAAATCGCTTTCCCAGTAGTCCCTTAAATATATTCTCTTTCCCACAAAGACAGGAGGGCTATAATAGAGGAGGGAGGCAAAATACCATCAAGTAGTCTGCAGACAGGCTGACCTATGGACTCTCTACAGTATTTCCCTTGTGAACAGTAAATGTCCCCATCAGGCTGGAAGAATACATTATGTATATGGCAGTCTCAGGATAAAGATGGGCTAAGTCTTGTATGGTAAATGTTCCTTCTCCAGGGACAGCATAATCAATTAAAAGGTACATGGTGTCTGTCACTGCATCTTGCTTTTAGAAGCTGGGTCATTCAAAGGATGAAGCAGGAGAGTTCTTGAGAGCATGACAGTCTGTTCCCAAGGCAGAGTTCAGTGATATCTGTGCGGTCTCAGCCAAGGCAGAGGAATTTACACCATGGAAATTGGCAAACAATGTAAGTGAAGATTTCAATTTCTCATTTTGTGAGAGGTGGTTTGCAGCACACCAGTGGATTTAGGAGAACACAGAGCTTCGAGAGCGCTCATCTCCTCTGGAATAGTTTGATATACTATTTATTTTAGGATCAAGATTCATCTTTAAGATTGTCTGGATGGTACTCACGCTGGGATTGATGACAAACCTGTTGCAGGATATCTTGGTGCAACCTGAATGTTGCTGTCCTTGCTTCTGTGATGAGGCCTCTGCTCGACACCCAAGCCCTTCTTGCTGGACATTACCTGTGTGTCTGCACGCCTGTTTGCAGCTCCCAGATGTACCAGAGCTGGTGGACTTTGACACCCAGGGGTGACTCCTTCCATCTCCCTTTCAGTCTTTTTCTTCCTTTGTAGTCTGCTTCAATATCCATCAGAGAATTCAGAGCTTTTAGTGAAAGAGTGATCTCCATTATAATTTACAAAGTTGATGCTTACTAAGCACATACACAGGCAGCGAAGCAGTAACTCTGCAAACATGTCTTCATTTTTAGTATGTGTAGACGCCCCAAGAGACAGTACTCCTAATGTCTTCATTTGCAAGTGAGAAAGCAGAGACTAAGAGGTACCTGAAAGCCAAGATCACAGGGGATTTGAACTTGGCTTGTCTGATTCTTATCCTTCTTACCTGTAAGCCTGAGTCTACTGGACACTACTTGGGATAAGTCTTATTATACCTGATTCCTTCTTC
Organism: Cervus canadensis; assembly: GCF_019320065.1. Classification (NCBI taxonomy): domain Eukaryota; kingdom Metazoa; phylum Chordata; class Mammalia; order Artiodactyla; family Cervidae; genus Cervus; species Cervus canadensis. The sequence continues at coordinate 52,823,582 of NC_057401.1, read as the reverse complement.
TTTTGGGCTGTATTATCTCCCTGGAGCCCTTTAGCCCCTGGTGCAGAGAGACATCTGCTGGGTCTGCCCCAGATGTGCTCATGCAGGTCTCAACACCAGGATTAGACATAATTTAGGTTCCAGCCAGGACAGCTTCCTCCCTCCCGCAGCTGATCAATCAGGGATTGATTAAGGGCTTGCTTTTTTTGGTCCTATTATCACCGATAGAGCTTTGATAACATAAGTTGCTTTGGGCACTGATCTAGAAATTCTGATTTATTGATTACGGTGTTAAGTCTGGGAGTTTTTCATAAGCTCTTCAGGTGGCTTGGTTGTTTAGTTGCCAAGTTGTGTCCAGCTCTTTCGACCCCATGAACTGTAGCCCAGCTCCTCCGTCCACGGGATTTCTCAGGCAAGAATACTGGAGTGGGTTGCCATTTCCTTCTCTAGGGCATCTTCCCGACCCAGGACCGAACCCGGGTCTCCTGGATTACAGGCAGATTCTTTACCAACTGAGCTACAAGGGAAGCTCAACCTTTAAAACTGTATAAAAATAAGTAAACTCAATTTAAGTGAAAGTCGCTCAGTCATGTTCCACCCTTTGTGACCCCATGGACTGTAGCCTGCCAGGCTCATCTGTCTGTGGAATTCTCCAGGCAAGAATACTGGAGTGGGTAGCTATTCCCTTCTCCAGGGCATCTTCCCAACCCAGGGATCAAACTCAGCTCTCCTGCATTGCAGGTGGATTCTTTAAAAATTGCAATAAAAAACCACCACCAACCAACTTATGACATATTTTTTTTATATTATAAGTCCAACCTGGGTCTCACCAGGCTATAAATCCAGGTGTTGGCAGGACTGTGCTCCTTCTGGGGCTCTAGAAGAGAACCCGTCCTTGCTTCTTCCAGCTTCTAGAGGTTGTCTGAATTTCTGCCACATGGCCCTATTCCTCCATTTTCAAAGTTAGCACGTTTGGACCAAATCTTTCTCAAGTTGCCATTGATCTGGCTCTTCCTCTGCTATGTCCCTTTCCTTCTTGTAAGGACCTTTGTGATTCTATTGGGCCTACCCACATAATCCAGGATAATCTCTTTATTCTAAAATCATCTGGTTTTTTGAGATGGTTCATTGAGAACTTTAATCCATTTCTCTTTGCCATGTAACCCAACTCACAGGTTCAGGGAGTAGGAATTAGGATGTAGGCATCTTTGGTGGACCATTATTTTGCCTACTCTATCATTCTCGATGACTCTTAATCATAACAAAGTGAACCTGTTCGGAGGCCCTACAGTCTTGATTTTCAGTGTAAAGTAAAAATTCCGCCACTTCTTACCACTCTATTGCTTCCGCTCCCCTGGTCCAATCAACTGGCATTTCTCCTGGGGTTATTACAGCTTCCACGTCCTAGCTCTTGGGACACTTGCTCTTGGAGTCCTGAGCTACCACCATGGGAGAAGTCTATCTGCTCTGCGGGAGCCACCATGTGGAAAGACCAGACATCTGAGTGAAACCATTCCAGACACTCCAATACAATTCTGCGGCAGCTGCATTCCACCTACTGATGCTAATCGGAGCCATAAGGGACTGAAGAATGTTCTAGCCAAGGCTATATAAGAATGGCTCAGACACAGTCGGGTGTTATTTCTGGATCATGGAGCAGTTCAAGAAGGGAGTCCCTTCTTGATGAGTGGTCCTCCTCCTCCACGTGGTGATCCAGTGACCAATACAGCCGTTTTCAGCCACTCATTTAAGTAGAGGCTTCCCAGGTGGTGCGAGTGCTAAAGAACCCACCTGCCAATGCAGGAGACATAAGAGATGTGGGTTCAATTCCTGGGTCAGGAAGATCCCCTGGAGGATGGCATGGCAACCCACTCTAGTATTCTTCCCTGGGAAATCCCATAGATGGAGGAGCCTGTGGATTCACAGTCCGTAGGGTCGAATAGAGTTGGACACAACTGCAGTGACTTAGCACACTTAAGTAGCATGTTACATTGCAACAGACAACTAGAATTGGGTCTTTGGATTGTATATCACTTCTTACCTTTCCTCCCTCAGTTAGTATTGTGTTCTGGAAACTGGATGATGTTTTGGTAGACTAATGAGAATTTCAGCTTGGGCAAGAGGAAGCGTGGACGATTGTCTTCTAGAAATCATGACATTTCTAGAGTGAGTCTTTTGTATATTCTCCTACATGTATATCTGTATTGTCACCAGCACAAGCTTCATGAGTGTGTGACCTGTGCTGTCACATAGGGCCCCATGCTCAGAAGGGCCTGGGCTTGGCCCAGTTGTCATCTACAACTTGTCATCTACAGTTGTCATCTTGAAATTCTTAAATAATTTTGTCTTTGAGCTTGTGTTTTGTTAAGTGAAGTCTGAAGGAACGATGGAGCAGAAGGGATGTGTATGTAGCATGCTGTCCTGTGTGCAGACACCTTTCATGACACTCCGTGGGCACAGATTTCCAGTGTACACACCATGTAGGTGTTCACTGAGAATCAAAGCAGGTCCCAGAGAAGCATCTGATGCCCCCCAGATGACCAAAGAGAGGTACAGGCAACCCAGAGAGGCCAGGTTTGCCTTTGGAACTAGAATAGGCTTCAGCTACTGAAAGAAAAAAAATGTTCTAAAAAACACAAATGACTCAAATGGGAAAAGGAAGACTTTTTTCTCCTGTGTTGTGAAGATGTGGAATTTAAAATATGAGCTTCTCAAGATGGTGATAGATGGACGTTTTTATATGTGTCGGCATCTCTGCAGCCAGAGGAATTCTTGGGAAGAATGTGTTATCAGGTAGATAAGCTTTGTTGAAAATCAGGAAGCTGCTTCATCTGAACCCTTAGCTCATTAGTTAGCCAACTCTGCAACTTGATGTGAAAGCTAAATTCTTGGAACACTCAAATTAAGGATGCATTTATATAGAAAAGGTAGTTTATCATTTCAAATTCAGATCTGTTAGAATTAAAACTTATGGTTTTGAAGAAGCACCAGACTTTAGCATGGCAGATCATCCATAATTTCAATTAACAGTGATAAGAAAGTAAACAGACAAGAGATAGTCTGAGCTGTTGGGGCATATCTCAATTCTCCATGTAGAACACTCTGCTTTTTGGCTTTATCAGGACTGTTTGTAGCATTTCAGAAATATTGTTGTTGTTCAGTTGCTCAGTCCTGTCCAACTTTTTGCAACCCCATGGACTGCAGCATGCCAGGCTTCCCTGTCCTTCACCCTCTCCCAGAATTTGCTCAAACTTATGTCCACTGAGTCGGTGATGCCATCCAACTATCTCATCCTCTGTCATCCCCTTCTCCTCCTGCCTTCAATCTTTCCAGTATTTCAGAAATACTGGAGCAAAATAACAGCAGTAATCAAATATAACACCAATGGCATCAATTGAAGAGTTGACCGTAACAGTCGTGGCAAACCTTATAGAGGAGTGAAAGTGGCCTCTTATAGACAACCAAAATGGGAAGGATCTCCTCTAGACTTCCCTGTCTTGGTAAATGGCACCATCATCTACCCAGTTTCTCAAAATAGAAAAGATAGTGTTGTCATCTTTTCTCTTTCTCTCTTTTTAAAATCCCTCCTCCAATCAGGCCCTATTCCATCTGTTCTACCTTCTAAATACAGTTGACCCTTGAACAACACAGGTTTGAACTGCATGAGTCCTCTTACATATGGGTATTTCCCAATAATAAATTCGGCAGTACTACACAATCCGTGGTTGGTTGAATCCTCAGATGCAGAACCCCAGTTATGGAGGAGCAACTGATAAAGAGGAACCAGATACAGAGGGTCAACTATACTCACATATTGGACAGCACAGATGGTCTTCACCCCCAACCCATCGGTTATTCAAGGTCAATTGTATTTCCCTAGGACAGTTTAACTGGGATAGGTTACTAATGTAGTAAATCACTGCTTTTTGTTTATTTTTATAAACTGAAAACCTTTAGGTGAAGTAGGATGATAGATTACTCAATGAGACACCTAGAAGAACATGGAGCTTAATACACTTCCATCCAAGTTCAGCATTGAATATATGGCATATCTGAAAGATCTGAAAATTAAACAGGAGTTTCTCTCATTAATTGTAATCTTTTAGGCATGCTGCCTAAGCTGAGGCAGGATAGCAAAGTGGCTCTGGATCTGAAGCATTTTGTTCAAATCCAGGACTATTTTCCTAATGTGTGGTTCCTATAGGACTTGCCTGGAGTGGTACCATCATCTTGGCAGTGCCGTCTCTCCTCCATTTGAGCTCTCCTTTCCCTTGGTAAAGGGATTTATTTAAAGTACCTTCTGATTGCTTCAACTATAAATACTTGCATATACATGTTATGAGTGCATGTGTGCATTCATTTTTAGTAAGTGTCTATGACTAAGCCCGTGAAGGATACAAAGACAAATGGCAGAGCAAAAATGGTTCTTGCCCACAAGGAGCTTACAAATTCATGGATGGGTCTAAATAACTTAGTTGATTTGAATGATTCAATAAAATTATAAAAATTCTCATTATATCCTTTGTTGATACTCAAAGAACAATGCAGAATACAGATTCCTACTTGCTGAAGTAAACATCTTGGTCCACAATAGCATGACCTCACAATGCAGGTTCACTTATCGATATGGATGCCAAGTTTTGTTTCAAAGCTTTTGCATTCTTGTGGAGACTTGTACAACAATACCGCTGGAAACGAGTCAGTTCTGATGGTGTGGGAAAGCCTCACACCATTTATCAGATCTAAAATGCCAGAGATGAGAATTCTGTTTCATGTTTACAGGTTACTGGCCCACAGTCATGTGAACGTTAAACTTCATACATTTGTGTGAAACAGCCCTTACCCATCGAAGACGCTTTCCATGTAGGAAATGCTGGCTTTTATTCTACGACATGAAAAACTGCCACCATTTGATATTTGACAATAACACTGCTGTCAGATTTATTGTCAGGAAGCAAAAAGTTAAAATATTTTGCTGATACCATCCAGTTTTTCCTCTGAAGATAAAGTGAATGATAATAAAATTATTTGTGACTTTCCCCAGAACATCTATGTGATGTTGATCAAGCTTCACTATGTAATGTTGTTTATTAAATAGTTGATTATTTCTCACCAGCAGAAACAGCTTATATTTTTTCCTTAAACACATTAGGGAGTTCTGCAATTTATGTTGATTAACTTTCAATTTCTGGAATTTCATAAACTCTGAATGAATGATTTCTACTTTTGGATGGAATAGATGTTTTATACTCTTACACTGAGCTTCCGAGGTAAAGTGCAGAGGTGAATGGTGTCTTTTTAGTCTATTATTTATTTATTTATTTTAAAATTGGAGTGTAATTGCTTTACAATGTGTTAGTTCCACTTGAATGACAAAGTGAATCAGCTGTGTGTGTGTGTGTGTGTTAGTCATTCAGTCGTGTCCGACTCTTTGTGACCCCATGGACTGTAGCCCTCCAGGCTCCTCTGTCCATGAAATTCTCCAGGCAAGAATACTGGAGTGGGTTGCCAGTTTCTGCTCCAGTGTGTGTGTGTGTGTGTACCCTTTTTCTTGAGCCTCCCTCCCCCTTCCCCCCATCCCACCCCTCTAGGTCATCACAGAGCACTAAGCTTAGCTCCCTGTGTTATACGGCAGCTTCCCACTAGCTATCTGTTTTACATATGGTAGTGTATATATATCAATCCTACTCTCCCAATTCGTCCCACCCTCCCCTTTTCCCCACCCCACGTCCACATGTCTGTTCTCCATGTCTGCATCTCTATTCCTGCCCTGCAGACAGGTTCATCAGTAGCATTTTTCTAGATTCCATACATATGCATTCATATATGACATTTGCTTTCCTCTTTCTGACTTACTTCACTCTGAATGACCAACTCTGGGTTCATCCACATCACTGCAAATGATCCAATTTCATTCCTTTTTATGGGTGAGCAATAATCCATTCATGGGGTTGCAAGGAGTCAGACACGACTGAGTGACTGAACTGAACTGAATAATCCATTGACAGTGTGTACCACATCTTCTTTATCCATTCATCCACCGACGGACATTTAGGTTATTTCCATGTCCTGGTTATTGTAAACAGTGCTGCAGTGAAGACGGGTACATGCATCTTTTTGAATTATGTTTTTCTTAGGGTATATGCCCAGTAGTGGGATTGCTGGGTCATGAATGATGTCTTTAACTAGGACAGACAACTAATGTAAATTAATACACTATTTTTTTCCCCAAAAGAAAAATCTTTAGGTGAAGTGAAATGAGAAATTACTCACTGGGATAATCCATAGAATGTAATGATTTAATAAATTTTCATAAATTGGAGATTGAATACATACACTATCTGAAAATTAAATATGAAGACATTTTCTTTCCAATTGAGCTTTTCTAGGCATAGTCCCCAAGTGAAAGGCAGTGTCACAAGATGGCTTGAGGCTGCTTGTGTGGCTCTGACATTTATATCTGAGTGCTTGGGCTTCACCTCTGTTTCTCTTAGTTTGCTCATCCATAAAATGGGTAAGCATGATCAGCATGTCCCTCCTTGGGTTGTAAGGAAGATTAACCACAGTAACACAGGCAAAACACTTTGAGTAGAATTTGGCAAAACTTGGCTCACAGTCAATGGCCCTATAAATGTCAGATTCCTTGATTTTGTCTTCTGACTGATGGGACCTTGTTACAGACTTTTGCAGAACACTATGGAGTTTGACTTGGCACCGAATGAATATGGATGAAATCAAAACAAGAACATAAGGATCATGGTGGAGGGATGGCTCAAGTATTAGACGCCAAGGGGATTTCCTGGCCGTCCAGTCTTTAGGACTCCACACTTTCACTGCTGAACACCCAGGTTCAATCATTGGTCAGGAAACTAAGGTCCCACAAGCCATGCAGGGCGGCGTCACCCCCCCACCCCCCAAAAAATAATTAGAGGGGCAGGCATCGTCTAGATTTTCAAACAGAGCTGATGTGTGACTTAGGCTGTCTTTCTTGAGAGAGCTAGCTACAGTCATTCTCGTACCAACCCCTTCTATTTTCATTTCATGATCATAGTCCATAGGGTCGCAAAGAGTCGGACACAGCTGAAGTGACTGAGCACGCATGCACGATCAGGCAAACAAAGATAGGAAAGCTTCCTGTAAGCAATTTAAATTATTTGCTTCAGGGGAATTTTAACTCAATTGTTCTCTCTTAGTTTCCTTGAGAACTGCTTCGGTATATTTTCTCTTTTTGTGTTTGGCAGAAGCAGATTCGAATGTTTTAAAAATTGACTTGACTGAGGAAGCTTTTATTCAAAAAGATAAAATGTTGCCTGGGTTAATCTATGCAAACACCTTGGAATTACTACAGTCGAGTTTGCATTAGGCTTGTAGAAAATAAACCCTTTGGAGATCGTCACTGAAATATTTGGAAGAATGTCTTGAGTGTTCCCAGGTGTCAGTTCTAGCCTCTACTACTTCAGCTTCTATGTTAACTGGAGGCAGAGCTCACACTTTTGGACATAAGACAGACAGGCACACAGCATCTTAGGAATCAATTCAGTTCAGTTCAGTCGCTCAGTCGTGTCCAACTCTGTGCGACCCCATGAATCGCAGCATGCCAGGCCTCCCTGTCCATCACCAACTCCTGGAGTTTACTCAAACTCATGCCCATTGAGTCGGTGATGCCATCCAGCCATCTCATCCTCTGTCATCCCCTTCTCCTCTTGCCCCCAATCCCTCCCAACATCAAGGTCTTTTCCAATGAGTCAACTCTTTGCATGAGGTGGCCAAGGTACTGGAGTTTCAGCTTCAGCATCAGTCCTTCCAATGAACACCCAGGACTGATCTCCTTTAGGATGGACTGGTTGGATCTCCTTGCAGTCCAAGGGACGCTCAAGAGTCTTCTCCAACAGCATAGTTCAAAAGCATCAATTTTTCAGCGCTCAACTTTCTTCACAGTCCAACTCTCACATCCATACATGACCACTGGAAAAACCATAGCCTTGACCAGACGGACCTTTGTTGGCAAAGTAATGTCTCTGCTTTTTAATATGCTACCTAGGTTGGTCATGACTTTCCTTCCAAGGAGTAAGCGTCTTTTAATTTCATGGCTGCAGTCACCATCTGCAGTGATAGCTGCTACTTATTCAAGTCTCCTTGACTAGCAATCACTTTGTGGCAGGTGGAGTTCAAGCAGGAAACGGCATCTGTCTCCCATGTTGGTGCTGATTCTGACTCTGAGAGAACTCTCTGGAGTTTCCTGATGTCAGGCACACTACTTAAAAAAAAAAAAAAGTCAGTCACTTCCATCCCACTGATGACCCAAGCCATTCCTGATGTTATCCTTCTGAAATCCTGTCCCCACCTCTCTGTTCCTTAAGTAGAATACCGGAATTTATCTTCATGGTTCTTCTAGAATTCTAGTTTCCTGTCAATCACCATCAGGAGCATGAGCTCACTAAATTAAAAGTCTCTTTATATGTTGGGAGGCATCCTGGGTGGCTCAGTGGTAAAGAATATGACTGCCAAGGCAGGAGACATAGGAGACATGGTTCGATTCCTGGGTTGGGAAGATCCCCTATAGGAGGAAATGGCGACCCACTCCACTATTCTTGCCTGAAAAATCCCGTGGACAGAGGAGCCTGGTGGACTACAGTTCATGGGGTTGCAGAGTCGGAAATGACCAAGCGACTGAGCACGCACACGCTATATGCTGGGGATATTTAAAAAGAAGGTTGATGTTGATAATTTTAACAATAAGATTGACAAAACTAATGTTGGTACTATTAAAACATTTCAGAGTGGGTCTCTTTAACTACTAAGATATGAGAAAATCATCTCTCAAGCAGGTTAAGATGAAATTTTAAATGAAATATTGAAATATTCAACTATCTAGCAGTGATGATTGGCAAAAAACCCCAAGAAATAGGAAAATGCAACCAAAAAGAGTCTCTTCCTAATAGCTGTAATTCTGAAATAGTTAAGTAAAATGGTGAGCAGAAGAAACCAGAAAAACTGATCATTTTACTAAATTAAAATGATGCCATTTTCTGGATAGTTTGGATGATAATAGCCGCTGACTGGGTTTAGTTTAGCTCAATTAAATTTAATGAGAACCTCCTGCTTTAACTTAGTGGGAGAAGGAGTAAAAATGTTCAGATCCACGAAAGTATAGGTCATGAAGAGATGCATTTAGTCACCTTTACCTTGGCAAATGGGCTGTCCTCATACTGAGTCAGAGGGAGGCTATTCTGATGAAAGCAGATGAGTAGCAGAGGTACTGGAGAATTGGAGGGTGATCCCGTGAATTCTGGTCTTCTGAGGTGGCTCAGTGGTAAAGAATCTGCCTGCCAATGCAGGAAATGCAGGTTCCATCCCTGGGTTGGGAAGATCCCCTGAAGAAGGAAATGGCAAACCACTCCAGTATCCTTGCCTGGAAAATTCCATGGACAGAGGAGCCTGGCAGGCTGCAGTCCATGGAGTCACAAAGAGTAAGACATGACTGATCACACACGGCACAACACCAATGAATTTTGCAGTCTCCAGACACTCTCACCTATTATGCTGTGTCTTCCAAGTTTATCCAGTAAATGTCTACCTGCAGCCACTAAACTGGGCTACTGCTATTAATAGTTCAGCTCCACAAGGCATCCAGGAATCCCCAAAGGGAAAAGCAGTCTTGCTAAACTGGTTTCCCGGGTCAGCTTGATTGGAATGAGACTCTACTCTGAGAGGAAGAAACAAATGTCAGAGAGAGAGGCTGTGCTTCTTCTCGCCTTTTTATCTCTGGGAAATCCCAAAAAAACCTAAAGGCAAAACTAAATGACCAAGGAAGTGCAAATGGGGTGGGATGCTAGACAATATCCCTAGGAGGGAAAATGCAAATGCATACAATTCTGTATTGCAGATCATTTCTTCTACATGAGGAAGAATGTGAATCTGAGAAGACAACACCAAGAACCAATGCATGTGAATTCCTATAGGTGCCATGGGTGGCATTTGGGCTTCCCTGGTGGTTCAGATGGTTAAGAATCTGCCTGCAATGCAGAAGACCTGGGTTCGATCTCTCGGTTGGGAAGATTCCCCTGGAGAAGGGAATGGCAACCCACTCCAGTATTCTTGCCTGGAAAATTCCATGGACAGAGGAGTCTGGTGGTCTACAGTCCATGGGGTTGCAAGAGTCAGTCATGATTGAGATACTAACACACACAGACACACTGGAGGGATTTGCCAACAACCGGAAGTTAACTTTGCTTTGAACCAGAACAATCAGTCCTACAGCCTCTGCCTCAGAGTCCAGCCAGGTGTCCAGGATTTACAGTCTTGGAGGAAGCAAACGGGAGAGAGAACTCCTTCCCTAATGCTGGCTTTCTCCCCCTTTCAAAACTGGATTGCGAAAGCCTTTTTCAAAAATACAGAAAATTGGCATGAATAAAGATGGCATTTTGGGTTTTTGGAGGGTGCTGCCTAGTAGTAGGTGTGGTTGGAAAGCACCCATGGAACACTCTCCTGGAGTTAATCCCTTACTGGCTAGAGCCCCAGTTTTGACAATTTATGGGGATTTCCCTGGTAGTAGGCTGACACTTTGGCCCAAATACATCTTGAACTTTGTCCTAGACCAAGAATCATTGTGATTTACTCATCTTATTCTTTGACTTCAGCTAACTGACCAAATTCTGGCCTAAAAATTTCTTCAGTATCTATTTCATTAATGCCTCATTTCTGGAGACAATATTTTCTATACTTGTGGATTCTTACAGTAATTCCCCCCATTTCCTAAGAAGCTTGAGACTCTGCCCAGTGGAATGGTACCAAGGATAGAAAGATCCCTTCTGGCTTTGAGGCCAGTGCTCTGAATTATTTCCCATACTTTTGCCTTCTTGGCTACTTGCATGAACGATTAAGAATATTTTTATGATCATAAAATTCTTCACATCAGCATTCTAGAGTTTTCACACAGTGGCCATCTTAGGCACAGTTGGTAAGGGAAAGTACTTCATTCATGTATTTATTCATTCATCAACTGATAGTTATTAAACGTATATTGTGTGCTGAGCAATTTTCTAGGTGCTAAGCAATGATCACAGTAGTGATCCAAACAGGCAATGAGGGACTTCCCTAGTGGCACAGTGGTTAGGAATTCACCTGCTATTTGACCCCTGGTCTGGGAAGATTTCCCATGCCATGGGGCAATTAAGCCCACGAGCCTCAACTACTGAGCCCGTGCACCACACTACTGAAGCCTGCTTGCCTAGAACCTGTGCCTGGAAGCCACTGCTTGCCACAACTAGAGAAAGACTGAGAAAAAGCAATGGAGACCCAGCACAGTCAAAAAAAAAAAAAAAAAAAAGGCAACGATCTCTGCCTTTATAGAACTTGCAGTGTGTGGAGACATACCACAAACAAGGAAAATATATGGAACATTAGAAATGATTGTAGGGGAGGAAAAATATCTCCCTTTAGGTTCAGTAAGAGGAGTCCAGAAATTAAAGTGATGGAAGATAGATTATTAGGAGAAAAAGCATCCAAGTTTTATTAATATTTTATATTTTGCATGCACAGGGACTCTACAGAAAAGCAGTAAAACTAACTGAAACTAAATTTGGACTCATATACTGTTTTAACAAAGGGTGATAAATTATGGAGAAGTGACTACACAAAGGAAAGGGGTTTGGGGCTTCTAGGGACAATAAATTGTGAAGAGGTGGAAGTTTAAGAAGTCTATGGGGGACTTCTTATGGTAGAAGGCTTATGGTATACAGGCTTATTTTTTATTTAGTTTTAAACTTTTTATTTTGTATTGGAGTATAGCCGATTAACGATGTTGTGATAGCTTCAGGTTAACATTGAAGGGACCCAGCCATACATATACATGTATCCATCCTCTCCCAAACTCCCCTCCCACCCAGGCTGCCACATAACATTGAGCAGAGTTCCTTTAGACAGGCTTGTTCAGTAAGGTTTGTTTCTCAGATTCATCTTGGTGCCATTCACTAGTGATAAGGATTCTTCTCCTCTTCCTGGTCCGGGAGAGGGGCATCGTTGTGTCTGCTTTTTCTCAAAAATAATCAGCCCCAAGTAATTCTTGTGGCCATATTTTGGAGTGGCATATTCGGTGTCCCTTCAGAATAACTGGGCAGGGAAAAAGGATGGGGTGGGGGTGGTTTCTGCAATTTTAGATAGAGTGCTCCAGGAAGGCCCGTTGATTGGGATCAAGACTTTAAAGAAGAGAGGGAGCTAGCTTTGAAGGTGATGGGGACGAGCATTCCAGACACAGAGAACAGCAGATGCAAAGGGTGAAGAAGTGGGAGGGGAAAGTACCCTTAATGAGGCAGAGCCAGTGAGGGAGGAGGATTAGGAAGAAGACAGACAGGAGAGTATGAGTGGCATGTCCATGTGCAGGTCATGGGATAAGGTGGGAAGCTGTTGGATAGTTTTGACCAGAGGAGGGTGTGATCTAATGTATTTTCAGCCCTGACATTTTAACAAAATCACTGACTTCAGGGTTGAAAATACATCTCTGGGTCACAGGGGTAGGAGACTGAAGCCAGTAAGGGAACTGGAGTGTTATACAGGGAAGGGATGGTGGTGGCTTGGACCAGGGAGGCAGCAACAGGGGACGTAAATGGTGGTCAGATTCTGTATCTGTTTCTCGGGAGAGGTGACAAGATTCATTGACATGTTAGGTGTAGGGTGTGGGAGGAGCCAAAGATGACTCCTGAGGCTTTGCCCATAAAGATGAAGTTACCATGATATGGGAGAAAAAACAGTCTTCCCTTTATACTTCTGAGTTCTAGGCTGAGACTCCCTGTAATGAAAGACAGAATAACAAGAGAAAAACAAAGACATTTATTAACGTGTGTACTCATGCATATGTGGGAGAAACAGAGGGAGAGTGAATAACTCAAAGCAATGGCTTTGGAATTCAGGATTAGATGCCATCTTAATAAGAAAAGAGAGGTGAAGGTTGTTGGCCTGTTAGGTGAGGGTGAATAATTTTTAGGAAAGATAAAGGGGCCCTTAGAAGCACACATGGGAGATATGGTAGATTGTGACTGAGTCTGTTTGGACATGCTGTGGACTTCCAGTCTCCTCTCCTGTGATAAGAGTCAATTTTCTCTAATGAAATTCTCCAGGAAGTAATCTATGACAGGATCTGTCTTTAGGCAGATAAGGGGAGTTCAGAGAAATTCTCTCCCTCCATTTGCTGTTTTTCAAGTGGCTCCAGCTCAAAATAATCTCTATTCCAAAGCAGCGTATTTTGGGATGGACATGTCCTTAATTCTTACAGTCATATTTTGGAGTGGCATATTTTGCTACTCTTAACCATTTACTAAGATTGATGAAGACTCTGAGAGGAGCTGGTTGGTTAGAGAAGGTGGAAGAGTTATCAGGAGCTTAATTAAATTGAGATAATTATTAGAAACCCCGTGAGACGTATCAAAACCACAGTTGGACGTGTTGAGTTGACAGTTCAGAGAAGTCTGAACTGGAGATATCTGTTTGGGACAAATAAGCATATTAATATTTAAAAACAGGAGATCAGATGTGCTCACCAAGGAAAAGATATAGCCTTGGAGTTAGAAGATCTGGGTCCAGATTCCAACTTCAATATTTGGACTCCATAAACAATCTCACTTCTTCACCTGTAATATGGCTATGTGTTGTGGACTGAATGCTTGTGTTGCCCCCAAATTCATCTGTTGAAACTCCTTGTAATGATATTAGCAAGCCGGTCATGAGGGCAGAGGCTGCATGAATGGGACAGTGCACTTATAAACAAGACCCCAGAGGGCTCCCTTGACCTCACACACCATGTATGGGAGAAGATGACATTCTGAACCAGATATAGTAGGATCACATCAGATACTGAATCTTCCATCATCTTGATCTGGGACTTCCCAGCCTCCAGAATTGTGAAAAACACCTGCTTATTGTTTAAGCAACCCAGTCTATGGTAATTTTGTTACAGCAGCCCACATGGACTAAGACACTATGATAATATTAGCATCACTGGTACCCTTAGAATAGATCTAAAGTGGTATCCAATGCTCAGTAAATGCTGGTTAAGTATTGTCAATGAATAAAACAATAGAGTTTCATTCTCTAACCAACTAAGGACATCTGTCCTACTTGTCAATCAGCTCTTGATTTTGACATTCTCTGCTTCACCATCTTGGATTCTAAAGCGAGGAGCAGGCTGGGATGGGAGGCCAGAAGTTCAACTGTATTTGATTGAATAAACTGCTATTAACATTTACTATGTGCCTAAGTTTCAATTCCTGGGTCGGGAAGATTGCCTGGAGAAGGGATAGGCTACCCACTCCATATTCTTGGGCTTCCTTGGTGGCTCAGACTTAAAGAATCCTCCTGCAATGTGGGAGACCTGGGTTTGATCCCTGGGTTGGGAAGATCCCCTGGAGGAGGGCATGGCAACCCACTCCATTATTCTTGTCTGGAGAATCCCCATGGACAGAGGATCTGGTGGGCTGCAGTCTATGGGGTCGCAAAGTCAGACTACAGCGACTAAGCACAGCACAGCACAAGGCTGCCGTATCTCTTCAAGTGCAGTTTATCTGATTTTATTCTCTTTAGAGGCCTAGGAGATAGTTACCATCAAGGCTCCAGTTTTACAGATGACAGTATGTAGTGTACCCAAGGTCATGGTGGATATCAGAACTTGGACTGACAGCTGATCAGGTCAGTTGGATCCAGGTTCATTCTGGGACAGTCATTCCAGCATGGCTGACCTTGGAGACCACTGACCTGCATGCTTGTGTAAACTTGCATTTAGCAAAAAAACCTTAATTTTATTTAAAAAAATTCTAGAGTGTCTGAGATATTCTGTTTACCTGTCTATCTTCTAATATGTCCCTTTGGGGGAGTGTGTGACTAGGGCAGAGTTTAAAAGCTTTCTTTGCTCTTCCTTCTTACGTGGAGCTCTATTGGGTAAACGTATTACTTCTCGCAGAACAGACACCTGAATATCGCTGGAGACATAAACTGATACAGTGACTGCTAGGTTTAGAACTGACTGTAATCGGCACTTAGAATTTGTCTGGCTGGTTTGCCAGAGGGAGAGAAAGAGTCTTGCAGTCAGTGGGTACTGTCCATTTCTTTCCATCCCGAAGCTGTCAGCGCACTTCAGATAAACCAGCTCATTAAAAGGAAAGGCAAGGCCTGAGCCAAAGTCTCCTCCGGGCCTCCGTCCAGGCAGGTGTCTTTAAGCGTGATCTATGAGCGTGATGAGTGGGCGGATTGAGCTTCTTCCATTATTGTCTGCCCAAGGGACGACTGTGACCCCCGACTCCCCATTTTTTGGCAGTTTTTTGATGTCCAAGGATACAGATTTAATACACGAAGCTTTCAGGCCTCAGGGTGCATCTTCCGCTTGCTTCCATGACCTCGCTTTCACTGGGGGTGGCCTAACCACGCCATAGAAGGAGCGCGCCTGCGTCCTGGCAGCCCTCTGGAGGTTCCAGGAATCCTCTGTCTTGAATGTCTTGCTAAGATTCCAAAGCTTCCTGAGGATGAAGGAATCTATCTATTTTAAGAAGTACTGCATTTCAGAATCCAGTTAATGTAGACTCTATTACAGACTAATAAACCAGAATAGTATGTACACAAATGGCAGAGGCCTATAGAAACCGGCTTCACCAGCCAGAACAAAGATCCATTGTTTCCTTTTTGGTATAATGTTGGTGTTCTATTATAGTTTGCTTGCTTGTTTTTGTAATTTAAAACATCGTAAAATGTACAAGCTGTATGTGAAATTCTATACGGATATTTAAACAACAAGATCAAGGAACACCTTTTATCAATGCCAAGAAATGGAACATCACTGGTACCCTTGAAGCTCCTGCGTGTCATTTAGATTGTGTCTACTTCTCCCGACCCTCACCCCAGCAGATAACCGCTGTCCTGAATTTTGTGTTGATCACACCCTTATTTTTTGTTGTCTGTGTGTGTGTGTGCGTGTGTGTGTGTGTGTGAGACGAAATAGTGTATTTAGCTTTGCCTGTTTTTTTGTTTTTGTTTTTTTGCCTGTTTTTTAAAAAAATTTAAAAAATAGTTATATCTAAGAGAATTTTTTCCTTTGTTTATTTTTGATTGAAGGATAATTGCTTTACAATATTGTGTTGGTTTCTGCCATACATCAGCATGAATCAGCCATAGGTATACAAATGTCCTCTTCCTCTTGAACTTCCCTCCCACCTCCCATCCCATCCCACCCCTCTAGGTTGTCACAGAGCCCTGGGTTGAGTTCCCTGCTTCAAACAGCAAATCCCTACTGGCTATCGATTTTACATATGGTAATGTATATGTTTCAAGGCTAGGATCTCAGTTGGTCTCATGCTCTCCTTCTCCTGCTGTGTCCTCAAGCCTGTTCTCTATGTCTGCATCTCTGTTGCTGCCTTGCAACTTAGGTTCATCAGTACCATTTTTCTAAAATTCCATGGTTCTTGTTCAGTCACTAAGTCGTGTCGACTTTTTGAGACCCCATGGACTGCAGTAAGACAGGCTCCCCTGTCCTTCAAAATCTCCTGGAGTTTGCTCAGATTCATGTCCATTGAGTAGGTGATGCCATCCAACCGTCTAATCCTCTGTCGGCCCTTTCTCCTCCTGCCCTCTCTCTTTCCCAGGATAGATTCCATATTTATGTGTTAATATACAATGCTTGTTTTTCTCTTTCAGACTTACTTCACTCTGTTTAACAAGCTCTAGGTTTATCCACCTCACTAGAACTGACTCGAAATTGTTGCTTTTCATGGCTTTGCCTGCTTTTGATCTTTATATGAAAAAATACTGCATTATTTGCTTCTTTGACTCAATGTTAGCTTTTTAAATTCAGTCACATTGACACATGTAAACCTATCTATTCATTTGTGCTGCTACACAATATTCCATGGTATGGAAAACTTAATCATTCTACTGTTGATAGATACTTGTATTGTTTCTTTTATGAAAAACACTGCTAAAAATATTCATGAATATGTTTCCTGGTGCAGTTGAATCAAGTTGGATTTTTGACAGCCCTTTGTTTACCAGACTCCTTTTGACTGAGAAATCATCAGGCAATGAGAAAAATGCTCAAGGCTGGAACTGCCAATCATTTTCCCTGTTTTTTAAGAAAATGGGAAGAGTTGGAATAGGGAATATATTGAAATAATGAAGGTGATGAAGAGTCTCAGCAAAATAAAAGATTAAACATGATTTGTTCTTACAAGTGCTTAGAAAGAAAATGAAATGCCTGTGACTTAGTATCATGTTGCTAAAAATCAGCTATGACAAATTACTTTAATCAATCCCTTTGGTAGAGTCACTGCATGTGTACAAACATACACATGTCAATTTCTGTAGATCACAAACTCTAGTGGATGGTGGTTTAGTCACTAAGTTGGGTCTGACTCCTTTGCGACCCCATGGACTGTAGCCCTCAAGGCTCCTCTGTCCATGGGATTCTCCAGGCAAGTATACTGGAGTGGGTTGCCATTTCCTTCTCCAGGGGATCTTCCCGACCCAGGAATTGAACCCGGGTCTCCTGCCTTGCAGACAGATTCTTTACTGACTGAGCTATTAGGGAAGCTCCCCAAACTCTGGGGGACAGGGGTCTTATCTTGATCATCTAACAAAATGCTTGGCTTCTGGCTGGTCCTTCTTAGAGGTCTGTTGGATGAATTCTGTCCTTGAAGACCAGACCAGGAATACGGGATTGAAGTGATACTGGCAGGAAGACTAGCAGTTTTAGGAACATTGGATCTAATGACAACTGACTAGCATATAAATATCTGATTAGAAACTTCCATTTAAACCTTTGCCTTGTTCTCCTTTTTTTTTTCAGTTCAGATGAGTTTATTTATTTATTTGATTTGTTTATATGCCAAGTTCATTGATATTATATGTATCACACAATTTACCCATTTAAATTGTACAAGGCAGTGATTTTTTTTTTTTGTATATGTGACTATCACCACCACAATCTTAGAACATTTTCATCACTGCAAAAAAACCATATACCCCTTAGCAAATAGTCTCCATAAACTCTCAACCTCTCTGGTCCCAGGCAATCACTAACTTACTTTCAGTCTGTAAATTTGCCTCTTCTAGATATTTCATGTAAATGGAATCATATGGTATGTATTCTTTTGTCACTGGCTTCTTTCACTTATCATATTTTTAAGGTTTATTCATGTGGTAGCACATGTTAGAACTTTTTAGAAGAAACTGCTGAATAATCTGTTCTATGAATATACTACATTTTAGTTACCCATACATCAGCTGATGAACATTTGGGCTTTTCCCACTTTTTCTCTATTTTGAGTAATGCTATTATGAACATCTGTGTACATGTTTTTATGTAGAAGTATGTCTTTGTTTCTTCCTGAAATATTTTTATTTCATTTCTCTTGGGTCTATACCTAAGAGTGAGATCCCTGAGTCTTATGGTAACTCAGAGTTTAACCACTGAGGAACTTGTCTTTGTCAAAATTATCCTAAGCAATTTAGGTGAAGATAAAATTTCTAATGATCAAATTTGTGAATGGCATAAATCTGCAAGGAATCATTCATTGCTTTAAGGTGGTTCTATTCAATATGGAAGCCACTGGCCACATAGGACTGTGGGGCATTTGAAATGTGGTTAGTCTGAATTAAGATGACTTATAAATGTAAACTACATACTGGATTTCAAAGTCTTAGTCTGAAAAAAAGAGTGTAAATTATCTCATTAATAATTTTATACTGATTATAGGTTGAAATGATAATATGTTAGATATACTGGAGAATGTATGACTAAAATTAATTTCACCTGCTTTTTAAAATTTTTTCCACATGGCTCCAAGAATATTTACAGTTACATATGTGCCCCATATTCTATTTCTATTGGGCAGTCTTGCTCTATTTCTTTCATTTTCCTTTCCTCCTTCAAACATTAGATGGCTATTAACCTGGCAGGGTTTGAAATCAGACTGACCTGGATTCAGACCAGAGTCTTCTTAGATGTAAAGCCATGCACAGCTTTATTTATATCTCTACGTCTCATTTCCCTTAACTGTAAAAATTAAAAAATAATAATTATTTAATCAAAATCTTACAAGGAGTCAGTGAAAGAACTTATAGAAAGAACTTAGCTGAAGGCAGGGGCATAGAAAGAGTTAAATAAACGTTAGTTCTCTTCTTTCCTCATTTCCATGCTGTTAAGTGATATGTAATTAACCTGGTCAGACCAATTAGAGTTCTAGGTGGTAACATAGGCCACCTCATCTGACTTACAGTGTATTTATTTTAATAAGGTTCTTCAAAACATTATGCTTAATAAAATGATTTCAATGGTTGAATTTTTCTGGTAGGCAGGATCTCATAAATAATATGAATAATCACTTTCATCTTTCCTTTGATTTTAGAAGTTAACTTTGCCCGTCTGCAGTGCAATATATGCCAAGTCTTAAAATAATTCCAGGCTGTTTGAACTTACTCAACATTGAGGATATGTTGAGATTGTTCACATGTGTTTCAGGATGTCATTCGAACCATCCAGAACTCATTCAATATGGAAAACTACGTGAGAACTTCTCAAGGGAACTCATTCTCTTTCCAAAGGTCAATGGAATTTCCTGTTTCTCTTGGGACTCAAAATATTACATAAAGTTCTACTTTCTCTGAACACTTTGGATCCTGGCTTGACATAGGAAGGCATAGTTTAGTTTAAATGAAAAGCACACACATATCAGAAGCTCTTCACCACTCTCCCCAGCTCTGAGGCAGTTCTGTTTGATCAGAAGCTGATTTCTGTCAATAACATTGATCATCATGGATTGTCCTTATCACTTCACTGAGATTTCCTTCCTTTTCCAGAATCAGCAACCACCCAGGATTTTTCTTTATCTATTTTCACTTTGAGAAGCAGATAGGGCATCAAATACAGAGAAATGGATGGAAAAGAATTGGTAACTACCTTTCCTTAACTGAAGAAAAAATTTGCTTCTGAGGATAGACATTTCATGTAATCAAATAAAACCTCTTGATGTACTGAGGGTTTAAGGCAGTCTTTTGCTTGCTATAGGTTTGGGTAAGAGAACAGACACACAAAATTATATTATCATTGCTTGAGCATTCATTTCTTTCTTGTCGTGTTTTGCCTTCCTAGGTGATCTGGGTCTAGAACATTTCTATTTGGTATGTAGTTAAAAAAAAAAAAAGCAGCCTCACTACTTTTTGGATAAACGTAGAGAGCTTAGCTGGAACTAACAGGATGGGCATGCTCCACAGACCCTCTACGCAGCTTGCTCCTATTTGCTTGACTAGGGATTAAACATCTTTCAGCCACGTGTGAACTTGGCACACTGGAGTTCCTGCTCAAAGTTTCAATTCCTCCGACATCCTGCTACACCCTTTGAGAGAAGCTTCTAAAGACTTCCTTCCAGCTGTCACCAAAATGGATGAAGGGTCCTTTACAGACAAAATTGCTTTGGAAACCCCTGCCTGTGTATACAATAAGTAGAGATGCATTTATTGCCTTTCCAAGGGCAGCAAAATGTTGGAAATCTACACACACACCTAACTAGGTTCTATGCCTAAAGGATGGGAGAGACCAGGGCTCTGTTCTGATGAAGTCCTTCTGTTGTTTGTGCCAGCAGCAGAGATTATTCAGTTTCTCAGAAAGTCAAGGTAAAGCACCGAGGATTTAAAAGGATGAACTGAAGGAATGCCTTGCGGCTTCTGGTCTTTGAGTTCTCTCTCAACTTCTACTTCTAACGTTGACAAAAAAGTATGTCTGCTCCAACATTTTTACACAGAAGTCACGGTGTTCCTCAAACAGGAAAGAGGTCATTGAGAAGCAGCCAAGGAATGACATGTGTTGCTTCTTCCTCCAACTCGTTTAGAATTTTGATGATTCCACACCTTCTAGAAAACAATACAGATGTCTAGATATGGGTCATTCTGAACAAAATTAATTATTACCCAGAGGCAGTAGCCAGACATGCCTACTTTATTAAGGATTATATTGTTTGTTGAGGAACAGATGGCAAGGAAGCTGAAAATGGCAATAGGTTAAGTTTTCTCTTTGGGGACAATTGTTTTTATCTTTTCTTTAGCAACATTGCCTAGAAACTAGAACATTATTCAATTAATTTGAAAATTAGTTTAGTTGATCATTCAATTAGAATCAGAATAAACAGAAGTGAATTTAAAGAATAGTTAATTCATAATCTACTTCCTAAACATAATGACTCTCAACTTTCCCACAAATTTCCCCCTATCTTTGTCCCACTGTAATTCAAGGAAAATAGAGCTCTTTTAAAACTCTCATGTCATTTAATCAAAGGTTTTAAAATGAGATATGAAAAAAAAATAATAAAATGAGATATGAAACTACAGAGCTTTAGTGAAAGCATACATCTGTATGTATGGGGTTACAAAGAGTCGGATAGGACTGACTGACTGAACATGTACGCACATGCACATACATGTTAAATAGGGCAAAGAGAAATAATATTTAAAGAAAAAATATGAGTCAGAAGAATTTTATTACAGTTATGAGCCTTTATGTCAAAGCAACATAAAAGCTGACTATAAAGTAAAAGCTCATAGATGTATAAAGAAAACTTGAAATTACCCTGAGCAATTTTAATATGTCTCTTACAGAGTTTCATAGACCAAACAGATAAAAAAGAGGAAGCATAGAGATTGAATATATAACAAACACCTTCAACATGATAGAGATATATAGAGGCCTTTATATCCTACAGAAAATACATGTTCCTTTATGACTATGGGGGCTTCTCAGGTGGCTCAGTGGTAAAGAATCTGCCTGCCAGTGCAGGAGAAGCAGCAGACCCGGGTTTGACCCCTGAGTCAGGAAGGTCCCTGAAGAAGGAACTGGCAACTTGTTCCAGTATTCTTGCCTGGGAAATCCCATGGACAGAGGAGCCTGGTGGGCTATGTCCATGAGGTCGTAAAGAGTTGGACACGACTGAGCAACTGAACATGCACGTGGTGACTATGGACATTTATAGAACTCAATTGTGTAATTGGCTGCAAAGAAAATATTAATAGAGTCCAAAAAGTGTAAGTTTTAGAGGCAGTATTCTTTGGTCATAATTCAATACAACTGGAAATCAGTAATGTATGTATAGATACTGAATTCAAGAAAACTTTGTATAACCTTAGCGTGTGTGTCCTAAATGGCTTAAACATCAGTGGAACCTGTCTAATGAACTATTTTATCAGCAGGCACTATAGATGTCCTACGTAAATGATATAGAGGTGTTACATTAACTGAGAACTTGTGAATATAGGTACAACCAATGGTACCATGTAAGAGAGTCTGGCATCTCACTGGAGGATTTCCAGAGTATCTCTATCAGACTTCCATCCTTAGAAATATTTCCCTAAATCAGAAAATCTTTGTAAGGTATTAAATTTAGGATCCTAACAGCTGACAAGCCAGAATGAACTTCAAATGTTATTTCTTTTCCTTTCCGGCATTAAGGAAATGAGGACCACTGTAACAATGGAGCTGTACCAAGGGCCACGATAAGATCTCCCTTCCGTGTCTGGAGCTGAACTCTGAAGCACTAGACTCTTAATCAGCAGAAAGAGGAAACCAAGGCTTCCTTCCCAGATCATCCTGGCCTCTGTAGAGCACAGAGCCACCTTTTACAGAATTCTCTGAATACTATCAGCTCAGGGTCCATTTTTTGTTGAATTCCCCGTGGCGTTAGACTAAACAAAGAACAGCATTCCAATTTTAATATGTGGTTCCTTAAAAGAAATTCTTCTCTATTTCATAAAACTAAAGCAGCTTAATTCAGTTCAGTTCAGTCACTCAGTCGTGTCCAACTCTTTGCGACCCCATGAACCGCAGCATGCCAGGCCTCCCTGTCCATCACCAACTCCCGGAGTCCATCCAAACCCATGTCCATTGAGTCGGTGATGCTATCCAACCATGTCATCCTCTGTCATCCCCTTCTCCTCCTACCTTCAATCTTTCCCAGCATCAGGGTCTTTTCCAATGAGTCAGCTCTTCACATCAGGTGGCCAAAGGATTGGAGTTTCAGCTTCAACATCAGTCCCTCCAATGAACACCCAGGACTGATCTCCTTTAGGATGGACTGGTTGGATCTCCTTGCAGTCCAAGGGACTCTCAAGAGTCTTCTCCAACACCACAGTTCTAAAGCATCAATTCTTCAGCACTCAGCTTTCTTCAGAGTCCAACTCTCACATCCATACATGACCACTGGAAAAACCATAGCCTTGACTAGACAGACCTGTGTTGGTAATGTCTCTGCTTTTTAATATGTTGTCTAGGTTGGTCATAACTTTCCTTCCAAGGAGTAAGTTATGCTTAATCAGCCTGTTCTGTCACTATCATGATATATACACACTTGTATATATATATATATATAGCTGTCGTTTTAGTTGCTAAGTCGTGTCTGACTCTGCGACACTGTGGACTATAACCTGCTAGGCTCCTCTGTCCATGGAATTCTCCAGGCAAGAAAACAGCAGTAGGTTTCCATTCTCTTCTCCAGGGGATCTTCCCAACCCAGGGTCTGAACCTGTGTCTCTTGCATTGGCAGGCAGATTCTTTATCAGTGAGCCACCTCAGAATACGTATATGAGAATATTAGCCACCATATGTATAAATGCATTCAATTAAAAAAGATACTTCATGAGGTAACCAGTGTGGAGTGGGCTGGGATGGGGTTGAGTTGTATTTGATGAAAGAAATCTTTTAAAATTTTAGACAAAAGAGTTAACCAGGTTGATGCCTGCCTGTGACAATAAGATTTTATTTTATCCACTCAATAAACCTCAGAAGATGTTGGACAGGTACAAATAGATGGAAGACAGCCTCTCTTTTTGATTCAGAGGTGTAAACAAGTGCTCTAAACTCTTTCCATGTTTCAAATCCCCATTTGTAAAATGGGATCAATTAAGAAAATGAACATGAGCTGGCATTGGCTGAATGTGAATCACCCCCTTGTAAAGTCTCAATTCTTCTAGAAGATGCCATGTTACACAAGACTTCTAATAAGATGCTCTGAATTGACCAGGAAGAATTTTAGATTTATTCTAAAATTGAATGTTTACCTCAGAGGAGCAAAAATAAATGAAATTCACAGGCCTGCAGACTTGTTTGCATCTCGCAGCCTTAAACACATGGAATTCTTTTGCAAAAGTGGTGTTGACAGAGCCAGCACATTTGATTAAAACAGGAAGCCCAATTTAATAATTACTACCTCATGAGGTCCTCTAACTTTTTCGACTGACTCCTCCTTTTCTTTGTCTTTGCACCTTCTCTTTTCAGAGAGCTCCCTCTCCCCAACAGGGTCTCCCTCTCCTTGGAGCTCTTTTCTTCTGGAAAGAAGGGAGCCTACAAAAGGGGGATGGAATCACTCAGGACCCTACACTTGGCCCATGGAGTCTACTCTTCTTCCAATACTAGCCGGCCAGGCTCTGGTATTTAAAAGACCAAAACACCCAGGAGACACTTCAGAAGAAAGAATATTCCCAGCCCTGCCACCATCTTCAATCTGCCATTCTCTGTGCAGTGTGAAGTCACACCAAATGAAAATGACACTTTCACTCAACTTCCTTTATCACAGAAGGGAGCATGGTTCATTTACACACTTACTGGGAAGAAGACTGAGTTGGAAGTTTGCAGAGCTGGTTGCTAGAGAATAAAAATATGCCCATAAAACTGGAGTTAATTTCCCCCCTCAGTGTTTGCTTAGAATATAAAAGTAGTAGGATTATTTAATGTGCAGTGACTGGGTGACTGAGTGCATACACATGACATGTTTTGAACTTCTTGAAAGGAAGTTGTTCTTACATCCAGAAGAGCAGAAATGTCAGTATTTAGCAAACACGGCCTATTCAAATACATTGATTTGATTGTGTGGAAAATATCACAAATTTAGAACAGATAGGTTCTTGAGAAAGAAAGGAAACATAAGAATAAAAATATTTATTTGATGTGAGTTGGCCTTCTACATAACAGCATTCTCTCATTATACTGTAATATTTTTTAATAAACCTGAGGCTATGGTGAAAACTTTGAGCCAAATCATGCTGACTGTTCACAGATGAGGTACATAACCTCTTAGAATGCTGATGCTGGTAGAATTCAGTAAACATACAATTTCCTATCTCGCCTGTGTTCTCTTTTTGCCTATTAGAAGATTGAGCTTTTAGGATCAATTAATTAACAAGGGATATGCAGGAAGTCCTTAGGCAATTTTACTCAACAGTAATTTTGGGTAAACCTATGATAAGAACAAACATGTTCAATGCTGCTGGAGTGGAGCGTTGTCACTCAGACCTGTCCGACTCTGTGCAAACCCATGGACTGTAGCCCGCCAGACTCTTCTGTCCATGGGATTCCCCAGGCAAAAATACTGGAGTGGGTTGCCATTCTGTTCTTCAGAGTATCTTCTGGACCCAGGGATTGAACCCAGGTCTCCTGCATTGCAGGCAGATTCTTTACCATCTGAGCTACAGGGAAGTCTGCAAATCCTGCTAGCTCAACCAAATTCATGTTTTTCTTTAAGGCCATGACCACTAAATCAATTCACTTCTTACAAGAAATTGAGAGTATTCATTTAGTCATTGGAGGTCCGGGCTCAGATTATTTTGTTGACTTTCCCTAAATCCTTATTATTTCAGTTCAGTTCAGTCGGTCAGTGGTTTCAACTGTTTGCGACCCCATGGACTGCAGCACGCCAGGCTTCTCTGCCCATCACCAGCTCCTGGAGCTTGCTCAAACTCATATCCATCGAGTCGGTGATGCCATCCAACCATCTCATCCTCTGTCTATCTCATCCTCCTACCTTCAATCTTTCCCAGCAACAGGGTCTTTTTCAATGAGTCAGTTCTTTGCATCAGGCGGCCAAAATATTGGAGTTTCAGCTTCAGCATCAGTCCTTCCAATGAGTAGTCAGGACTGATTTCCTTCAGGATTGACTGGTTTGATCTCCTTGCAGACCAAGGGACTCTGAAGGGTCTTCTCCAACACCACAGTTCAAAAGCATCAATTCTTCAGTGCTCAGTTTTCTTTATGGTCCCACTCTCACATCCATAAATGACTACTGGAAAAACCATAGCTTTGACTAGATGGATCTTTGCTGGCAAAGTAATGTTTCAGCTTTTTAATATGCTGTCTAGGTTTGTCATAGCTTTTCTTCCAAGGAGCAAGTGTCTTTTAATTTCATGGCTGCAGTCACCATCTGCAGTGATTTTGGAGCCCAAGAAAAGAAAGTCTGTCATTGTTTCCATTGTCTCCCCATCTATTTGCCATGAAGTGATGGGACTGGATGTCGTGATCTTAGTTTTTTGAATGTTGAGTTTTAAGCCAGCTTTTTCACTCTCCTCTTTCACTTTGATCAAGAGGTTCTTTAGTTCCTCTTCACTTTCTGCCATAAGGGTGGTATCATCTGTATATCTGAGGTTATTGATATTTCTCCCAACAGTCTTGATTTCCAGCATGTGTTTCTTCCAGCCTGGCATTTCATATAATGTACTCTGCACATAAGTTAAATAAGCAGGGTGACAGTATGCAGCCTTGATGTACTCCTTTCCCAATTTGGAACGAGTCTGTAGTTCCATGTTCGGTTCTAACTGTTGCTTCTTAACATGCATACAGATTTCTCAGGAGGCAAATAGGTGCTCTGGTATTACCATTTCTGGAAGAATTTTCCAGTTTGTTGTGATCCACATAGTCAAAGGCTTTAGCATAGTCAATGAGGCAGAAGTAGCTGTTTTTCTGAAACTTTCTTGCTTTTTCAATGGTCCAATGGATGTTGGCAATTGATCTCTGGTTCCTCTGCCTTTTCTAAATCCAACTTGAACATCTGAAAATTAACAGTTCACATGGTAAGTCTGGCTTGGAGAATTTAGAGCATTACTTTGCTAGAGTGTGAGATGAGTGCAATTGTGCAGTAGTTTGAACATTTTTTGGCATTGCCTTTCTTTGGGATTGGAATGAAAACTGACATTTTCCAGTCCTGTGGCCACTGTTAAGTTTTCCAAATTTGTAGGCATGTTGAGTGCAGCACTTTCACAGCATCATCTTTTAGGATTTGAAGTAGCTCAGCTGGAATTCCATCACCTCCACTAGCTTTGTTTGTAGAGCTACTTCCTAAGACCTTCTTGACCTCGCATTCCAGGATGTCTGGTTCTAGGTGAGTGATCACACCATTGTGGTTATCTGGGTCATTAAGATTTTTTGTTTATAGTTCTTCTGTGTATTCTTGCCACCTTGTCTTAATATCTTCTGCTTCTGTTAAGTCCATACCATTTCTGTCTTTTATTATGCCCATCTTTGCACGAAATATTTCCTTGGTATCTCTAATTTTTTTAAAGAGATCTCTAGCCTTTCCCATTCTATTGTTTTCCTCTATTTCTTTGCATTGATCACTTAGGATTTAGGTGAAAGTTACTCGTGTCCGACTCTTTAGGACCTCATGGACTATACAGTTCATGGAATTCTCTAGGCCTGAGTACTGGAATGGGTAACTTTTTCCTTCTCCAGGGGATCTTCCCAACCCAGGGATCGAACCCAGGTCTCCCTCATTGCAGGCCAATTCTTTACCAACTGAGGCACAAGGGAAGCCCGAGAATACTGGGACTAGTACCCCAAGAAGGGGTAGCCTATCCCTTCTCCATGGGATCTTGCTGACCCAGGAATCGAACTTGGGCTTCCCTTGTTGTTCAGCTGGTAAAGATTCTGCCTGCAGTGCGGGAGACCTGGGTTCGATCCCTGGGTTGGGAGGATCCCCGGGAGAAGGGAAAGGCTACCCACTCCAGTATTCTGGCCTAGAGAATTCCATGGACTGTATAGTCCATGGGGTCGAAAAGAGTTGGACACGACTGAGCGACTTTCACTTTCGTTTTTACATGAAATGTTCCCTTGGTGTCTATAAATTTTCTGAAGAGACCTCTAGCCTTTCCCATTCTATTGTTTCCCACTATTTCTTTGCACTGATCACTTAGGATTTGGGTAAATGTTATTAGGATCAGAGGGAAGTTGGACTGGACCTGAGGGTGACAGCTGACTGTACAGAAAGACAGCTGAAGAGGTTAGGGGAGAATCCCTTCAGATTACAGTGAGTCAATCAAATCAAAGTGCCTCAAAAAGAGGCACTTTTTTTTTTTTTGGCCATACTGCTCAGCATGCTAAACTTCCCAGACCAGGGATTCAAGTCACTCCCCGTGCTGTGGAAGTGCAGAATCTTAACCAGACCACTAGACCACCAGGGAAGTGAATGTTTCTCTTGTTATCAAAATATCAAGAGAAAATCTATCTGGTTGAAAGACACACTGACTTAAAGTGATGTTATTATTTCCTTCCCTTTTTACTTACCACCAGTCTAAGCAGTGTACATGACATTGTTTCCCTGTTTGTTTTGCTTTTTTCCTGGAGTTTCACATGGTATTGGTCCTCTCAGCTTGTACTTATATGTTGAATTTAGACCCTCTCTCACTTGTCTTATTCTTTAAAAAGTCTTCTTAAATTATTTTTAAAATGTGCTAATTTATTTTTTACTGAAGCACTGATCTGTATAATATTATATATGTTACAAGTATGTAGTATAGGGATGCATGATTTTTAAAGGCTATACTCCATTTATGCCATACCATGTTAAGTTGCTTCTGTTGTGTCCAACTCTTTGTGACCCCATGGACTGCAGCCCGCCAGGCTCCTCTGTCCATGGGATTCTCCAGGCAAGAATATTGGAGTGGGTTGCTGGGCCCTCCTCCAGGGGATTTTCCTGACCCAGGGATCGAACCCACGTCTCCTGCGGCTCCTGCGTTATAGGTGGATTCTTTACTGCTGAGCCACCAGAGAAGCCCTAGTTATTAAAATATATCCCCTGTGTTGTACAATACATCCTTGTGGCTTATTCTATACTAAATAGTTTGTTCCTACTAGGTTTTATAAGAGGATTTCTCAGGAGCAAGTGGAGAAAGAAATTTCTTAAATCCTTTGAGTAACACAAGCCAGGAAACCAAGGTCTAGGATGAAATACAGTTGCTAATATCCCCAGTGACTCTCAAACCTGGCTGAATTTAAGAATCACTCAAAAAAGCATGTTAAAAATACTGATATGATGCTGCCTGGTGGCTCAGATGGTTAAGAATCTGCCTCCCCAAAGAAAAACAGAAGTCTCATGAGCTTCTAAGAACAAAGGTGTTATTCTTGATTATTTCACACATCAGTGGAGAGTTGGTTGTGACTCTGTTCAATGTGTCTTCAGAGGTCCAGCCTGTCTGGATCACGTTGACCTATAGGTAGAAGGAGAAAACAATGGAGGATCCATGCAATGGCAGAACCATGTCATGGTGCAAGCACACGGACATCACTGAAGTTTCTACTGGGAAGAGATACAGTGTATCCCCATCAAAGCTGGGACTTAGTGACATAAAATAACTTACCCAGGGCTACAAAGCAAATAGGGCTTCCCAGGTGGTAAAGAACCCACCTGCCATTGCAGATAGAAGTAAGAGACGTGGGTTTGATCCCTGGGTCGGGAAGTTCCCCTGGAGGAGGACGTGGCAGACTGCTCCCGTATTCTTGCCTGGTGAATCCCATGGCCCAAGGAACCTGGCAGGCTGCAGTCCATAGGGCTGCACAGAGTCAGACATGACTGAAGCGATTTAGCATGCATGCAGTCATGCGCAAAGCAAATGAAGGGCTGAGCTGAATTTTGAATTCTGGTTGGTCTGACCCTGGAGCTCCTGCTCTGGCCTCGAGGCCACCTCTCCATTGTGACTCTCGCTCTCAGCTGCTGTCGGGCCATGGGAGCTGGTACCAGTCAAATGACATCGCTATGCTCAGCTACGCTCAGCACAGATGTAAGGTGTCAAGGTTAACACTTTTTGGAGCCGCAATTGTCTAGGGGTCATAAACAACCACAGTGGAGGGCTCAGGTGTGGGAACTCTCCAGGGGTACCTGTGTATCTCTCCTTGGTATGATTAAAGGATGGGATGGCTTGCCCATTAAAAGAGATGCAGAAACTGATGACTAAACCAGACTGAATTGACAAGGGAGAATTTGTCTTCTGCCCTCCCATCTCCCAGAATGAATTCTTTAGCAAAGCCTCTCCTATTTTCTAGGATGAGCCTAATGTATGGCCTGAAAATCAGCCTCTCAGGACCAATTTCTTGGACTCCCCACACCAGGTTTATTGGCTCAAATGTCTAGCATGTCAGGCTGATTTTAAAAATGGAAACAAATCTGGGGACAGAGGGTTCCTCCGGGAGCTGAAACTAGTTTTTGTCCTCTTTTCACTGAAGAACAAAGTTAGGAGATTTGTATTTAAATCACTTTGCTGGGAATAGCATAAAGGACAGAGCTAAGATCTGGGAGTAGTAGGTGGAGAAGCAGGTGTATCTTCTGTGGGTGATGGCAGGTGGAGCTCTCCCTCTGCTTGCTCAGAAGAACTTACAGTGGGTGCTTTGGGATGTGGCTTAGGTCTGCATATTTCAAGCACTGGCTGCCTTCCAAAGTGGGCCCCAAATCCTTTCATGGAATTGGGTATCTGTGAATTTTACAGGCCCTGGACTGTAACTAGGGTGCTTAATTGTGAGAGGAGAGCCGGAGAGGGAGAGACGAATGAATGAGGGATAGAAGGAAGCAGTATGCTTAGAAAGGACTTAGAATGATAAACGTGTTGTCATAAACCCCAGGAAGTAGGGGAAAAAAGGCCCAAACCCCCAGTCAAAAAAAAAAGTCAAGAAAATCTGGTGTTGAATCCTTTACCTAAGATCCTTGATTTTTAAAATTTCTGCATTCAGGCTATGAAAGCAGAATCATATAAATACAAAGCTTGTGAAGAATAATCACGAGACCCCAAGTCAGGAGAGGTTCTGAAATTTTTCCTTAACCATTTGTCATTTGAAACCTAGAGCAAACCTAGAGCAAAAAGCTGTTTCTTATTTCTCTTAAGAGTAACTGTCACTAAATATACGATGCCTCCTTATTTTGAATAATAAGTCTTTAAAAAATATTAGATCCCAGCATCTATTTTGACTTTCAGGAAATCCCCATTGTTATTTGGTTTAGAAGTTTTTCACAGTATCTAATTCTGGAGTTGGAAGGAATTCTAACTCTAATTTTAACAACAGCTTTGATATATCTCAAATTCTTTCATTTTCTTCATTAAAAAATTCACCTTGTTGAGCTTCTATGTATTAAATGCTTTCTTTGAAGGTGGGGGCACTTTTTTCATTGTTTCATTGTTTCATTGTTCATTGTTTCTTCATCATTGTTTTTCCAAGGAAAGTAGCATACTTTTATCATTGGGATGTGTTTGCAATACACATCATCCCTGGAGTTGTAAAGAGGCTCTGAACCAGCTCGTACAAGTTTACCAGACTTGGGAGGAGACACAAATATCCTATTCTGGTCCATGGAAAAGGCAGAACTGGGGCCGTTGACTTGCCTTCATCAGCTTTCCTTCTCTCACGGCTTGGTCCCTTGAGGCTGTATCAAATGACGAGAGCTGGCTTCTCCTGTAAAAAATAGCAGACATTGCCTATAGAAATACTGCTTATGTTTACTTTTACCACCCACACACTTCTAAAAATTGGCAGGAGAGAGAAATTTGAGCCATTCTCTAGCATAATGCAATAAATGAAGAGGAGGCTTATCTTATAGTAGTGGGAGGGAAAGGCTGAAAAAGTGTCAAAACTGCATGCATCCAACCAAAGGAGAGTCTGCACCTGATTGACTGTTAGGGATTAAGAGATATATACACAAAAGCCTGTACTTTAACCCAGATACATACCAGTCTGAAATTTAGGGCAAGAGAGTGAGGGGGTGGGTCTGTCCTGATCCCTGCTGGTTTGAATGAACAACAACAACAACAAAAAATCTCTAGCAATGTTTAGATAGGATCTGGAGAGCTTGGTTTTGGAAACCATGGGGGGATTTTTGCATCTGATGGGGATTTGAACTAGATAATGCTGCTCATCTGAAGATTTTTATGAATTTCACCCTGAGTCCTCATTCTGCCCCAGGTTGAAACACACTCCTGCTATCTGTCAACCCCCACTCATGCACTTCCCCAAACCCAGATAAGTTCTACGTAAAGGTGGTGAATGAATCTATGGGCATGCACACTCGGTCGAGTTTGACTCTTTGTGACCCCATGGACTAGAGCCCGCCAGGCTCCTCTGTCCATGGGATTCTCCAGGCAAGAACACTGGAGTGGGCTGCCATTTCCTCTTCCCAGGATCTTCCTGACCCAGGAATGGAACACACATCTCCTGTGTCTACTGCCTTGCAGGAGAATTCTTTACTGCTGAGCCACTGGGGAGGCCTGAATTAATCTGAGCTAATGTGAAAACCAATGAAGTGAAATATAGGATTCTCTTGCTTTCTCCAATAGAATATTGTTATCCTTCTGGAAACCGTCTATTCATCTTGGTAGTTTAAGCCTATGATGCTGATGAAGAGTTTCTCAAGTAGAAGAGGACAGTTGAGAAAGAGAGAGAGATCACACAGTTCTTTTTTTTTTTATTTTTATTAGTTGGAGGCTAATCACTTTATAATACCGCAGTGGGACACACAGTTCTTTTAATTCAGCTCCACATGAGAAGTATTTTGGAATGGAATGTTTTGTGTAGTCTTCATGGCCACAGGCAGTGGTGTTGATGGAGAATCAGAGGACTTTAAAAAGACATGTGTTTCCCCCAAAACTTCTACCAAGTTCCAACAAATCCTTCATTTCAAATTTCATAAAGTACCATTATAAAAAGGAAATTTTGCAAAATCATTTGAAACTATTTGAGTGTTTTGAGGGAGGCTCTTTTAATTAGTGTTTTCTTTTTTCAAAAAAAAAAAAAACTTTAAAAAAAAGTGTTGGTTTCTGCCATACAACAACTTGAATCAGCTATAATTATACATGTATCCCCTCCCTTCCCTCGTCCCATCCCACCCTTCTAGGTCATCACAGAGGACCAGGCTGGTCTCTTGAAAAAAGGGATTTTTATAATTGGAAAAAAAAAAAGGCATGTGTTTATAATGTGAAAACATCTGTCTGTCACACATAGCAACAATTCCATCTTTCTCTCTGTCTGTCTGAACAGACACAAGACTGGATTGTCCATGTGTTATGTGCACGGAAGATGTGGGCCATCTCTGCTATCTGGCCCCTTTCCCTCCCCCATAGACCAAGAGATTTTTATTCTTCCACCACTGAAGAGAGCACTCATGCATGATCGGCAGGGCATCTGGGGGCCATAATAAATCTCTCCACTAGGTCTTTCCATCTCTCTTTAGATTCTAGGTCCTCCCCAACTCCCTTTCTGGGAAACTCCTTTGATGCACAGCATCAAGGTGGGTAAAAGGGCATGAGCTGGACAGGGGGTTGGGGAGCGGTCTGGGACTGGCCTTTGCTCCTCTTTCATTTGAAAACTGCATCTGAAATCTGAGCCTGGAGGTCCTGGTTGTACCTCTGCAGCTGGGAGAGTTCACTGTTTTAATCCTGAGGACGAGGAAAACAATGGAAAAAAGAAAACCTTGGTGTGAATGTCCCATAAACCATGACACAAGGGTCCGGACTGTCTAGCTACATCTAACCACGTCTGATTTCTAAGACAGTCTTGGTGCTTGATTCTGAAAGTCTTTCAGATGATCCAGAAGAACATCCAGAAAAATAGCCAAAGGGCAGCACTCTCCAGTGGAACTTTCTGTGATAATGGAAATGTGAAATGTCCTATATCTGTGCTGTTCCTACAGTGGTGACCAGTCATGTGGCTCTTGAGAGCTTGAAATGTAGCAAGTGTGATGGAGGAACAGAATTCCGGCTTTAATTAATTTACATTGAAACAGCCACCTGTGGCTAGTGGCTACCCTCCTGGGCTAGTATATAGGTCTAGGACAGTACAGGTCTAGGGCAGGGTCCTGCAATGGTGGCAATGCTGTCGCCTCCTCTGCCCCCTGTGGTAGGCGCTGGCCATTATGCGACTCTCAAGCACTTGAAATGTGGTTACTCTAACTGCATATTCAATTTCATTTGCATTTTTTGGCCACGCCCCACAGCACGTGGGATCTTAGTTCCCTGACCAGATACTGAAACTGCACCCCATGCATTGGAAGCAAGGGCTTCTTAATCACTGGACCACTGGACCAAAGTCCCTCATTTGCTTTTAATTAATTCAGATTTAAATCTGAAAGCCATGGGTGACTACTGGTTATCACATGGGCAGCACACCTGAAAGGGGAGTTTTTGATGTGAAGTGCTCTGCTGCCCTCAGAAGGGTTGCTTTTCCCTTCTCTGTGATGTTGAGCTCCACTCCTCTCTTGGTGGAAGAAAAACTTGCCTAAAAGCACTCGTGATCCCCCCACCTTCCTCATTCTTGTTACCAACTTGTTTCTGGAGCCCATTAGAAAGGCCAGCGCAAAGCAGGTCCAGCTCTACTTTCTACCTGTGAACGTTCTCTCTGCAGCCACGTGGACCCAATCTAATCCCCTAAGCGGCTGTACACTAGGCTGGTCTCCTGTCTGCCCAGGGGATTTATTTCTGAGAACACAACTAAGCCTATTTTCTGAGTTTGTAATTCTCCAGGCTCCTGCTTCCTCTCATTGTTTGTTATAGCCAGTTGTTTTGCTCTTGAAGCTTTATTCCACTGTTTTACCCTTTCCTACTCCCCAGAGTCTATCATGTAACTGTGTTCATACAATTTGAAGGAGCTCTCAGCTTCAGTTGCATTCCCGTTCTGCCCATGATGTTGATGAATGTTGCCACAAATATCACCTTCAAGAAGAAATGGAATCGTGCTGAAATTGCATGCCACTCTTAGCTTTACCTGCTCTGGGAGTGACACTGCCCTGGAGAAGGAAATGGAACCCACTCCAATATTCTTGCCTGGAGAATCCCATGGACAGAGGAGCCTGGCAAGATACAGTCCATGGGGTCACAAGAGTCGGACATGACTTAGTGACTAAACCACCAGGAGTGACACTGACAAGTCATGAGGAAAAGAAACCGGAAGGAGACTCTATTGATCACCTTGGAGCTTCAGTGATTCATTTCATAGTTGGGAAAACTGAGACCTAAGGACTAATATTCCTTGGAAGGACTGATGCCAAACTGAAGCTCCAATCCTTTGGCCACCTGATGCGAGGAGTCGACTCAGTGGAAAAGACCCTGATAGTAGGAAAGATTGAGGGCAGGAGGAGAAAGGGGTGACAGAGGATGAAATGCTTGGATGGCATCACTGAGTCAGTGGACTTAAGTCTGAGCAAATTCTGGGAGATAGTGAAGGACAGGGAAGCCTGATGTGCTGCAGCCCATGGGGTCACAGAGAGTTGGACGTGACTGAGCAACTGAACAACAAAGATGAAAAATGACCTGCCCAAGGTCACACAGGTGTGACTGTGAGCAGAACCAGGCCTGGAAGCAAGTCTCCTGACCCCAAGCACTTTTTAAAAATCACATTACACTGCCTCCCCAGGGGTGCTGAAATCAAGAAGGATATGGTTTACATGAACGTTATACAACTGCAAGACAGTATAATAATGCCGTTAAAAGGGCTATTTAATTTCAAGAGGTCAGATTTCTAAAGGCTCCCTCCTATTGTGTGCCCTCCCTCAGGGGTGCAAGAGGAGCCCCTATTCAGCCTGTTTTGAAACTACTGTCAGTTCAGCCACGCTCAGTCATGTGTGTATTGTCTGAGGCTCCTCAGAACTACAATAGCAGATTATATGGCCTTTTGGCCCACAGACTCTAAAATATTTACGATCTGGTCCTTTATGGAAAATTTTTGCAGGCCGCTGATGCAAATTAAGCAGTACTAGTAAGGTGTATTTGTTTCTTATGGGGCTGTTGTTACAAAGGACCACAGACTTAGTGGCTTGAAACACTGTCATTTATTATCTTACAGTTCTGGAAGACAGGAGTCTACAAATGGGTCTTCCTGGGCTAAAATTAAAGTGTTAGTGGGTGGTGTTACTTTTGGCAGCTATAGTAGAGAGTCCATTTCCTCCCCCTTTCCAGCTTCTAGAGGTCCCCGGAATTCTTGATTTATGGTCAAAGATAGCAGTGCAACATTTTCAAATCTCTCTCCTTCTCTGCTTTTCTTGTCATATCTTCTCCTCTGTTTCTGGCCCTCCTGCCTCTCTCTCTAATTTGTCATTACCTTGGGCTCATCCCAATAATCCAGGATAATCTCCTGTCAACTGAAGAAAAACACAAACCAGAAAGTTGCAAGAAATGTTTTATTTGAGGACCTTTCTGAGGACTATTACCTGGGAGACAGCCTTTCAGATTGCCCTGAGGAACATGTCTGAACAGGTAAGGGAAGAGCCAGGATATATATGATTTTTTGCTGAAAACAAAACAGAACAAGCAGTTGAACATCAAAGGATTACTGCTAATCATAAAAACCAGACATCTCAAGCTAAAGGTTTTAGTGCTTTTCTATGTAAGGGAAGATGCAAGAGTCTGGGCTCACTGAAATTATTCCTTAGATATGCATCTTAAGATTCCTTCGATATGGCCCTGTGTAGGGCCGGGATCCTGTTTTTCTCCATCTTGAATCCCTCTCAGGGTGCGCTGTCCAGGGCGGTTGCAATGGCTGATGGCTTGATGGCAGGTCACACTCATTGTTTACTGGAATGTGTGTGCTCAGTCGTGGCCAACTCTTTGAGGACCCCCTGGACTGTACCCATCAGGGTCCTCTGCCCATGGACTATTTCAGGCAAGAATACTGGAGTGGTTGCCATTTCCTTCTCCAGGGGATCTTCTCCACCTCGGGACTGAACCCGAATCTCCTGTGGCAGCGGGTTCTTTACCACCAGCACAGGCTGGGAACGTAGGCAACATTTTATGTCCACACTCTAATGTCAAGGTTAGTCTATTTCCATCTTAATTTGATTTCTTTTATTTTGATTTCATTTTGCCTTGAATATATCATATTAGTAGGTTTTGCTGATTAGGACATAGACATCTTTAATATCTTTCCTAAAGAAAATCAACCATAAATATTCATTGGAAGAATTAATGCTAAAACTGAAGCTCCAATGCTTTCGCCACCTGATGTGAAGAGCTGACTCATTGGAAAAGACCCTGATGCTGGGAAAGATTGAGGGCAGCAGGAAAAGGGGATGATAGGAGACAAGATGGTTAGATCGTATCACTGACTCAGTGGACATGAGTTTGAGCAAACTGTGGAAGATAGTGAAGGACAGGGAAGCCTGGCATGCTGCAGTCCATGGAGTTGCAAAGACAACAGTCTAACATGGTCAAATTTCTGCTTGTGATGTGAAAATCAATGTGGCACTGAGCCTCCCAGAAGGACCTGGTATTTACAGTGAGTGCTGCAGTGACGCTAGGCATGTCAGTGCTCGTGTTGTCCTGCATTTACTTTATGTTCTTGAACAGGTCAGTTCAGTTTCAGCTTGGATGCCTCATTACTACAGTGGAGCTAATACTAGCTATTAATATTTCATACAGTTGTTTGATGATTGAATAACTTCAGTAACATTCCTTGGATGTGCCTTGGCAGGCCATACTACTCAGTAAATGTTGCTTCTCCTGTAGGCTGTGTGGTTGCTCCCGAGTGATGAGTCTTTTTGGAAAAAACATTGACTGAACTACATGACTTCCTTACTCTCCTTGAGAGAAGACTTTCCCTTGATTCCTTTGCATTTTCATCTCCAGGAGCACTACGTATCTAGTTGTAGAATGCTTTATTCTTGTTCATTCGCTCAATTGTATCTGACTGTTTGCAACCTCATGGACTGCAGCACATCAGACTTCCCTGTCCTTTGCTATCTCCCGGAGTTCACTCAAACTCATGGCCATTGAGTTGGTGATGCCATCCAACCATCTCATCCTCCGTCATCCCCTTCTCCTCCTGCCTGCAATCTTTCCTAGCATCAGGGTCTTTTCCAATGAGTCATTTCTTCTCATCAGGTGGCCAAAGTAGTGGAGTTTCAGTTTCAGCATCAATCCTTCCAATGAATATTCAGGGTTGATTTCCTTAGATTATTATTATTATAGTAATGAGTCATTCCCTGACCCCCTTTAAAAAAAAAAAGAACAAAACAATAATCCATGGAACACTGTTTAACAAATTGTATAAGCACATCCTTTTGTTTGCCAAGAGCTGTGTCCAATCATCTCATTCATTCCATTCAGGGCCAACAGGGTTGGGGGAAAGCATATGGTGAAAGAACTGAGCCAAGATCTTCTACAGTTTCTTCCCAGAGTTTGTGTATTTTCTTTATGGCTAAGGGTCTAAGTACTGAGACACACCTGAATTAAGCTTTTACGACTGAATCTTAGTTACACTGATCGTTAGGACCCGAGAGAAAATAGATTAAGTAGGTGAATTCCAGAAAAATCCCCAAGTTTGAACACATTTAACACTACTGCATGATCAGGATTCTAAATAGCATGCCACCTTGACATATACACGACTCACTTACTTTGGTTTTTGTAAGTGATTGGTGATGTCACAAGTAAATTCCATTTGAGCAGAGCCATCCTCAGTCTAGAGAGTGGTTGGGTGGCTCTGCCTCTGGGTGAAGGCTACATAGTTGAAGTTAGGAGGAGAGAGTACTTTTGTTGCTTT
This sequence comes from Cervus canadensis, assembly GCF_019320065.1. Classification (NCBI taxonomy): domain Eukaryota; kingdom Metazoa; phylum Chordata; class Mammalia; order Artiodactyla; family Cervidae; genus Cervus; species Cervus canadensis. The sequence continues at coordinate 52,785,034 of NC_057401.1, read as the reverse complement.
CAAGTCAAAGTGAAAAGTGTTACTCGCTCATTTGCCTCTCACTCTTTGTGACACCACAGACTATAGCCCACCAGGCTCCTCTGTCCATGGAATTCTCCAGGCAAGGATACTGGAGTGGGTAGCCATTCCCTTCTCCAGGCAATCTTCACAACCCAGGGATCGAACCCAGGTCTTCCGCATTGCAGGCAGATTCTTTACCATATGAGCCACCAGGTAAGCGTTAAAGTCAATACAGATAGCAAATCCTTGACCTCACATCCGTGAATAAGAAGCAGAGAAACTTCTAAGCTGCTGGGAATATTAGTTACCATTTATTGGTCACTTTCAAGCTACCAAGCCTTATTCTAGTGCTTTGTGATAACTCATGTAATCCTTCCCATACTCCTAAGAAGCAGATACTCCTACTATTATTCCTATCTGACGCACAAGCAGGTACCACTATTATCCCCATCAGGCAGAGAGAAGCTGAGTAAGTTGCTCAAGGATGCCCAGCTAGTGTTGTTGTTGTCCAGTCGCTAAGTTACACTTGACTCTTTGCGACCCCATGGACTGCGGTATGCCAGGCTTCCCTGTCCTTCACCATCTCCAGAGTTAGTAGCAGCTAAAGTAGCAGATAGAGATTTCCACGCCAGGTAGGGAATTACTGGAGGGCCTGAGAGAATTCAGATCTTTTATCTTCTTCCTCTCCTCCCCAAGTTCAGGCAGTTTTAGAAGAGCAAAGCAATCTTGCCAGTAGAAGGAACAGAAGAAATGGGATGAGGACAGCATAGGCTAGATTCATAATTTTCCAGCATGTTTAGGAATAAAAAACCATAAACCAGAAGTAATTCTATTATTTTTATTTCTTCCAGATTTCCCTCTTCTTTTTGTTATCATTCTCCCTGATAAGTTTCTCTCTATTATTATTTGAAAATTATGGTAAAGAAAGCAAACTTTCCTCTCTCAGCATTCTTTCCATCCACAATGGGACCCTGTCAGCCTTTTTGTCCTGTGCCCTGCTTATCTTTCTCATAGAAATTTAAATTTCATATTAGCCACCGGCCTTATGCTTTGACAGTGCTTTTAAGAAAGAATAGGAAAGCAGGATACAACTCAGTTCAAACATGAGCCTCTTGGCTTTATACCTGCAGGGTCTGCCAGATGAGTATAGATAATGCATCTTGCCAGAAGCACATTTGACCTCAGAGTTGCAGAGCACCCACGAAGTGTTCGGGCAACACCCAAGGAAAGGCTGTTTCCTGTGTGCACCAAAATTATACAAAATGCAATGCAATATGTCCATTGTCATGAGTGAGCTGAGTCTGAAGCCTTATGAGGCATTTATAAAGCAAGATGATGGGTTTCCCGTACTGTTTTTAAACAATTTGTTAAACAGTGTTCTGCAGATCATTGTAAAAAAAACCAAAACAAAACCAGGGAATAGTGAGTGAGATAACATACCCCAAAATATTGATGAAAAAAGAAATATGGAATCACGTGTAGGAAGCACAGAAGGAATTTAAGAAAATACAAGGAAGTTAAGAACAATAACTAGACTGATAAGGATATTAGCAATTAACCCATTTGATGGGTTAATAGGCAGATGAGAGCTCTGATTGCTTGGAGTCCCCTACGAAGTAGTTCTTTTAACATTTACTAGCCATTTATTGAGCACCTACTGAATGCCTTAAGGGTCTAAGTGCTGGTGACATGGTGGGCAAACAAAGCAGTCATTTTTCTTATTAACTTCACAATTTAATGAAGGAGCCAGTCAAAAAATCAACAAATATGTAATATGTAAGGTGATGATGCAGGCAGAGGAAGGAAATAAAGAGGGATGAGAGGGAGGATTCTATTTGATATAGAATAATAGACGAGAGCCTGCCTGATAAGGTGACATTTGAGTTGAGACCAGAAAAAAGCAAGGAACAGAGCAACCCAGGTATCTGCGGCAGAGAATATTTCAGGCGGTACGGGCAGCAGGTGCCAAGGCCCTGAGGTAAGAGTGCACCTGGGTGTATCCGAAGACAAGCAAGAAAGTCCCAAAGGAAGCAGAGGAAGAGGAAATGGGAGTGGAGATTGTGTGTTTCCTTGTAAGCCATCTAAGGACTCTGGCTTTAGAACAGATGAGTGGCATGATCTGGCTTAGAGTTTTAGAAGAATTGCTGTGGCTCTATGTGGAGCCAGACTTTGGGGGAGGGAAAGACTATGTAGCTATGAAAACTCTCTTCCAGATCTGCAAAGTATCAGTAAGAATAGCTGTTCTCAAATATCTTAATGGAAAACTTTATTCAGATAAAAGAAACAAGGCCTTTGGCATGATATTTAAATGACCCACAGGGAGGGGGAAGTTTTGGGCAAATATAAACAACACCACATTCAAGAGGTGAGTTGAGATATGCTTTCATTTTAGCATCTGCAATAGCCAAGTCATCACAGCACAATCAGAGCCAGCTGGGACCACGGAAGATGACTCCACATCCTGTTGATGCACTGCTTGGCATAATGTGGATGGAAGCCAACGAAGATGGGAGCGATGGAGGCCCTGTGACTGCTGCCAAGCTTTGCTCAAAGCCAGTGGAAACTCCTGATTCAGCTCAGCACTTTTCTGTGGCTAGCAAGGGACAAGGACTTAAAGGGAAGATATTGAGATCTCCATGATAAAGTGGGTCTCTGACGTCCTGCTGGAGCCATTACTGAGCCCTTTTCAACTCCTTTTGAAACTGATAGGTCTTTTTGCTGGCAATGTTAGCTAGCCCTTATATAGCATTTACCATGTGCCAGGTAGTGTGCTAACTTACTATATGCATCGCCTCATTAATTTTCACAACAGCTCGAGGTGGAAGGTACTATTACTATCATCTATGAGAAGGCTGAGCATCAAAGAATTGATGCTTTCAAATTGTGGTGTAGGAAAAGATTCTTGAGAGTTCCTTGGACAGCAAGGAGATCAAACCTGTCAATCCTAAAGGAAATCAACTCTGAATATTCATTGGAAGGACTGATGCTGAAGCTAAAGCTCCAAAACTTTGGCCACCTGATGCAAAGAGTTGACTCACTGGAGAAGACCCTGATTCTGGGGAAGATTGAAGGCAGGGGGAGAAGGGGATGGCAGAGGATGAGATGGTTGGATGGCATTACTGACTCAATGGACATGAGTTTGAGCAAACTCTGGGAGATGGTGAAGGACAGGGAAGCCTGGTGTGCGCAGTCCATGGGGTCACAAAGAGTCGGACATGACTTAGTGGCTGAACAACAACGACATGTTTTAGAATTAGGATCTGAAGTTTAGAAACTTCCATAAGGACTGAAATTCAAAGCTGGATAATCTGACTCTTGTTTGTACCTTGACACAAAAACACATGTCTCTGAGTGTTACTTGCCAATGTCTCACATGAGGAATTGCCTGATGGCTAAGTTTATTCTTAATTGGTTTCCCTTTAATAGATGTTGGCACAGTTTTGCATCACCATGAGGTCTATGCATTCTTAGTGCAGGTTAGAAATAACAAGGTTAATGTGAAAAAATGTTTACTGCCAATATGCAAGCCCTGCTTTTAGCAAACCTAGTAAAGTGAAACAATAGACTTATAAAACAGGCACAAGAAGGGCATGCTTTGACTATAAACTTTTTTATTGCTTTGCCAAAGAATTTGCCTGAGTGTTCCTTTAAATAGTGCGCTCAATAATGCCCCAAGTGTACAATTTACATTTATTCAAGGGATCGGGGGTTCTGACAAATATAACTGCATGATTATCAAAGTGGAGAGAGTCCACGGTTTTTGGTGAAATAGTTCATCCGGTGCTGACAATCAAGCATCACAATTTCAGAGTGAAGGTTTCCTGTTGAACTGTTTTACAAGCTGGTAGCTTTTAACCAGGACTGAAAGACATGCTTGCCACACACTAGCAGAGAAGTCCTGTGCATTCACCAACAGGTTTTAAGTTAATATTGCTTCCATAATACGGCAACTTCTTCTCTAGTCTTGCCATTCATAAAAATGGCTGGGTATTTTAGTGGCAGATGCTCTGCAGATGATCACTTATTAATATACTGGCTGGAGAAAGAAAGAAATGAAAATGGAAGGATGTCTCTTTGTGTTCTCATGCTCACTATACAATTCAATTCATCCATGCTTTGGTGTCTAGGAACAGAGTAGTGATGGAAACCACAGTAGGTGAGGGCAGTGCTTCTGTCAGAAATGGGAGAGTGGAATAAACTCCCCTCCAGGTTCCTGGGTTCTGTGTCAACCTCTGTGGGCTACACGAGGTGGGAGACAATTTTGGGGGCTGTAAGAGAAAAAGGAGGAATCACGTTTCAGAATTCACAGCCAGTGCTGTCATTGACAACTGGATGAGCAAGTTCATTCCTCTACCCTAAAGTTGAAGACAGTGGATGGAGAAATGAGCTTGGTGGGTAGTTTAGAACCTCATTTCTTGAAGATAGTCAAAGGTGTCTTTAATTTAATTCTAAAGAGAAACCAACAGTTGTAAGTGCAGATGAAGCAGCGCCATATATGATCTGATATGGTTTCCATTCTAGCCCCAAACATGAATCTCCCCAGCCTGTTGGTTACCAAGAACTGATATTAACTTACTGATATTTATGATCAGCTCTGTGTTCACGTTTTCCCTTCTGGTACACTCAGCACTTCAGTCGTTCACTCAGTATTTTTCCTTAATGAAAGTAGATGTGTTGAAACTCTTTCCAGAGGGTTTTCCTTGTTAGATAACTGTGAATTCTTTTTCTTCACTTTTCCCCCTCCTAATTGTTGATTTTTACTGCCTAATAAGCATTTTCACAAATATTTTGAAGGATTATTAAAAATAAAAACAGTGCTTTTCCCCCTCTTGATCTTAAAAAAATCAAACAAACAAGAAAATCACTTCTTTGCTGAACTTTGGGCAAATCTTTTCTTCATATTTTCAGTTGCATTAGCAACAGCAATCAGGTGCATGAAGGATTATAGGAGTGAGGACTATAAAGAATTTTAAACATTTTAAAAAGCTTCAGCAATTCAAATTATTTCCAACATATCTTATTTATATCAAGTCAATCTTTTATTAGCAATTTTTGTTGATTAACTTTTCTAAAATTAGAAAACTTTTCTAAAATTATCTATAAAATAAAGGTTTTTTACTCTTCATTTTAACAGCTTCTCTATAGAGAAACAATAACAATAAGTATTAAGTAACTGTACAGTATATTTAAAGACTTGCTAACTTTACTGAAAAGAACTATTATGCTGATTAACTTAAGTATGAAAGAGACTTTAGTGCTTCTGTTTTTGTTGTTTAGTTGCTCAGTCGTGTCCGAATCACTGTGACCCCATGAACTGCAGCACACCAGGCTTCCCTGTCCTTCACTATCTCCTGGAGTTTGCCCAAATTCATGTCCATTGAGTCAGTGATGCTATCTAACCATTTCATCCTCTGTCACCCTCTTCTCCTTCTGCCCTCAAGTTTTCCCAGCATCAGGATTTTGTCCAATGAATTGACTCTTTGCATCAGGTAGCCAAATTATTGGAGCTTCAGCTTCAGTATCAATCCTTCCAATGTATATTCAGGGTTGATTGCCTTTCAGTTCAGTTTCAGTTCAGTTGCTCAGTGGTGTCTGACTCTTTGAGACCCCATGGACCACAGCACGCCAGGCCTCCCTGTCCATCACCAACTCCCGGAGTTCACCCAAACTCATGTCCATCGAGTCAGTGATGCCATCCAACCATCTCATCCTCTGTCGTCCCCTTCTCCTCCTGCCCTCAATCTTTCCCAGCATCAGGGTCTTTTCCAATGAGTAAGTTCTTTGCATCAGGTGGCCAAAGTATTGGAGTTTCAGCTTCAACATCAGTCCTTCCAAGGAACACTCAGGACTGATCTCCTTTAGGATGGACTGGTTGGATCTCCTTGCAGTCCAAGGGACTCTCAAGAGTCTTCTCCAACACCACAGTTCAAAAACATCAATTCTTTTGTGCTCGGCTTTCTTTATGGTCCAACTCTCACATCCATACGTGACTACTAGAAAAACCATAGCTTTGACTATACAGGCCTTTGTTGGCAAAATGATGTCTCTGCTTTTTAGCATGTTGTCTAGGTTTATCATAGCTTTCCTTCCAAGGAGCAAGCGTCTTTTAATTTTGTGGCTGCAGTCTTGGTTAGCCCCTCTGGGAAGTCTGTATATTGGCTACAAAAATCTTTCCCTGTTCTGTAAACTGACAGATTGGTTGTAGTTTTTTTTTTTTTTTTTTTAATTAAAGAAGCAGAAAAATGCAAGCCAGCCAGCCCTCTGCTTAGATCTACCAGTGGAAGTGACTGTGACCCCACTGCTCCTGGTGTTTATTCTCCCTCCCCTCAGCCAAGGTACCATGTTTTACTGGGCCTTGTATTTACTTCTAGATGCCTAAGCTCCACTGAGTAAGTTGGTTGAGTTTAAGAGCAACTCTGAAGCAGAAGTATTTGGACAGCTTAGTAGCTACCATGAGCATATCATTTGTTATTGTTCAGTCACTCAGTAGAGTCCAACTGTTTGGGACCCCATGGATGGCAGCACACCAGGCTTCCCTGTTCTTTACTATCTCCTGAGGTTTGCTCAAACTCATGTCCATTGAGTCAATGATGCCATCCAACCATCTCATCCTCTGTTGCCTCCTTCTCCTCCTGCCCTCAATCTTTCCCAGCATCCGGGTCTTTTCCAATGAATCAGCTCTTCACATCAGGTAGACAAAATATTGGAGGTTCAACTTCAGCATCAGTCCTTCCAATTAATGTTCAGGGTTGACTGGTTTGATCTCCTTGCTCTCCAAGGGATTCTCAAGAGTCTTCTGCGGATACATCAGTTAATACACCATTAAGATACCTCAAATTGCTTCCAGTCATTTGCATATTCTCTTTCCTGAGCTGAGTGTGCATTATGATTATTCATAGCTCAAATTCATAGCTCCATGTAAAAAAGATAATATGGAGGAAAAGCTTATTTCAAGCTTTGTTTGCCAGGGATGTTACTTATATTACTTCCCAAATCCTACAAATAAAGTAAGTTATTTTTAAGGAAACTACTTAGCCAGTCAGTATATACAAAGCATCTTGTGCAGAAGTGGAAGAAATTTTCAGAAATTTATTTCTATTTAGGAACAAAAGCTTAAGTTATGAGAGACCCTGACATTGTGTGTGTGTGTGTGTGTGTGTGTGTGTGTGTGTATTACCATAAAAGAAAGAGTATTGTAGTGAATGTTCAAATACACAATGGCACTGCAGGCAGACTTTCCCTAGAATTTTCTGTGACAATAGGGGTAGAATTGAAATGTGGCAGGAACTACACTGACCCAGCTCCAGGGAAAGGAATGCGTATATCATTTAGGAGAAAAATGGCCTTTGCTTTCAGAAAGTTAATCTAGCCTGAAAATCTAACCTACAGTGGTTCCAGCAGATCATGCTTTTCATTCATTGTCTCTGTCATATCTTGGTGATGATGAATTACTAATACCCTCTTTTAGTTTTAATCCTAAAGTCAGTCTCCAGAGTCTACAGGGAACTTTTATCACTTTTATTTCTAACAGTCAGTCCATTCAAATCTATGTGTTGAGGGGAAGAAGATGAGTAAAACACAGTTCTTGCCAAAAAGTGCAATAGGCCTGATAACCACGTGGTATGATGTCATCTCATATAAAGCCCATTAGATCTGTAAACATTTTGAGATGAGGAGGGAAATTCACTTTATTCCACAACTTTCAACATTTTTACATTTCAGTGTAAGATGTTTATTTTATGTAGATGGATGATAAAGTTAAATTCCACTTTAGGAAGCAGAACCCAGCGGTGAGCGATGGGGAGGAGAGGATGAAGGCAGAGAGGCAGGAAGAAGGGGAGTGGTGGGCTTCTCCTCTGGGAATCTCGGCTTTGTGGTTCAAGAATTCTGGGAATTTTCTCAAGCTTCTGGGCTGCGCTGAGAAAGTTTGACCTTTGTGTGGCCAGTCAGTTTTGGAGATGAGATTCCAGCCTAGTGACTCTCTACTTTCAAAAGGGGCCCTGAATGTTTCCTTCTAGTTTTTGTCTCTGTTGTCACTATGTCAAAAAAGAATCATCCTGAGACCTTCATAAACAAATCTTTTAGCATTTTTTGAAGTCTATAAAATACAAGCAAATTAGAGCTGCATAATATCTTTAAGGGTATTACCATCATTTTCTTTTCTAGATGCAAGCATGTAATATTGATCCTAATAGCCTGTCTTGTCTTTAATGTTTGGTATCCTAAAATCGAATTTGCCATTTGCCTTATAAAATGATTTTCAAAAATTGTGTATCTTATGGTGTCCTATTAAATTTATCTGTATTTCCTGTCATTCATTGTTTAGAAGAAACAACATACTAAACAGTACATGAAATATAAAAAGCCAAAATTCTTGTGACATTAAATACTGTTATTAACTACCCCAATATACATCTTTATATAATAGTAGTTTATAATATCCCTGAGCATATGAGCTATGCCTGACTTATTTATCCCCAATTCTAATCATATTTCCAGACTTAAGCAGGCACTTATCATGTGTTCAATAAGTCATTCTTTATGGAATTAATGTTAGCCTGAAGACAGGGCATTGAAGTGCACGTTTGCTATAGACTGAAAGTTTGTGGTTCCTTCTCCACAAATTCATTGTTTGAAATCTTAATTTAAAAAGTGAGGCCTTTGGGAGGTGATTAGGTCATGATGGTGGAGCCCTCATGAATGGAATTAGTGCCCTTATGAAAGAGACCTCAAGAACTCCTTCCCCCATTTGCCATGTGAGGACACAGCAGGAGGACATGTCCATCTATGAAACAGATACCAAATCTACCAGAGCCTTGATCTTAGACTTCTCAGCCTCTAGAACTATGAGAAAAAATTTTCTGTTGTTTATAAGTCACCCAATATATGGAACAAACTAACCCATGTTTTTATACACTTAATGATATTTATTGTGGACTTACTTTTAATCTCTTTTTTGACTGCCTCAGAATTTATTCAATGGAATTAAAACATTTGAACATCTTATATTTAATTAACAGCCCATCAAACATTACAATTATTAACAAATCCATTCCACGTCAGTACAAATGCACTTGATTTGCATTGAGATAGAACAAAATCTGTTTTATTTGTATGAAGCACCTTACTTAGAACTGGTATTCAGCCTCTTATTACCAGCATCCATCCATCCCCAAGATTCAGCCTGTGTGGACACCATCTTGTTTCAGTACTGAGGCAGAGATAAACAAGAATACATAGAGTGGGGATCAGTCCATCACATGGCAGTGTACAGCCTCGAGGAGATGATACACATCTCTTTTTAGAAGTTTGGTTTCTTCAATTATATGTTTTTAAAACAATGGGCCCCAGCTCACATGGTCTTGGAGAATCTCAGATAAACAATATCACATTCTTTATTCTCAACCTGACCCAACAACTGTGTAATTCTAAACTGTGTAATTTTAAATTTCCATGAGGTCGTGGGTTTGACTTTCCTGGACTCTGCCTATGGTCTGGAACTAGGTGGTTTCTTTATTTGATAAGTTCCCTGGCTAAAGTTTCAATGATAGTGGCAATTATTCTTGGGAAAATGCTATCGCTTTATCTTCAGAAAAGCTTTTTGGACAAAATTTTCAGGTTTCTGGTTGATCCAAAGTATTAGGAAGGGAAGCGTTTGGTGTCAGAGAGTCTCGTTCTTTATCAGTGGAAAATAATCTATTCGAATCACGAGAAGGCTTATAGGATGTTCTATTCCAAAGCCCTTCATTTTTTTCAGATGGGGAAATGGGTACCTAGAGAGGTTAACTGAAGTCATACCGGGTGCTTTTTCTGCACTTGGGACAGGAGCAGGATCCTTGGCTTAGTGAATGAAATGTGGTTCCTTAAACATCCCACTCACCTGGTTATAAATTACCCTTTAAGTCTCTGATTGTGTGCGGAGTCTGTGAGCTTGGCTGAGTGTTACTGTTCACAAGTGTATCTTTTTACTTAAGGATTAGAAAGTGTGTGCTGACTTAGCCCAGGTGAGCTTTGATCTTGCCCAAGGTCAATGTTGAAAACTGGCATCTTTTATGAAAGAGGAACAGGAAAATCCAGTATAAGATTTCACATACATATTTATTCTCCTGATAAGCTTCACATTTCCTAATACTGTAGCTTTCACGTCCCCTGTTAATGATTTGATTGTGTGCACCTCTCCATCGTGATTTTGGTTTCTCTGAAATGGGGTAAGTAATGGTTTCCGTCTCACTTTGTCTCATTCAGCCATTAGATATTTGACTATAGTCTGTATTATCCATTTGGTGCTTAACATACAATTTTTTCTTGGTTACCTTTTTTTCTGCATTTCACCCCTAAACATAAGCTACTAAAAGAAAATAGGTTTAGCTTAGTGTCTTTTATATCATTAACGCTTAATAACATTCCTGAAGCTACTAAAAAACCCAAATTTTATAGGGTGAGCTACTTGAAAGTGATCATGGCAAGGCAAGAATTTATTGTTTTGGCAAAGGTGAATTTCCACAGAGTTGCATGGAGACAAGTACTCCTACAATTGTACAAGTTCATCTTTCTGGGCCTTTCTGTGTACAGATCAAAACTCTACATTTTTTTCATCCCTTTCTTGGTTCCTTTCCCCCTAAGACCAATTGTTTGAATTACCAGGTGCTTGACCATCTTCTTGGCGTGGCTAGTTTGAAAACTTCTTAGCTATTCCCCTGTACTTCATAATGGACATGTGTGTTCTCAAAAGAAATGATCATGAATTGGCCAGTATTTCATGGACAATGTCGTCCAGAACTTCTGTATATTTGCCGACAGATAATGAACTGTAACTGGCGTGGGAAACACTGCTCCTGGCTTGATTCCATCCCATCTCTATGATATTATTGCTCAGCCATTAATTCTTTGCCCAGAGAATATTTTCCCTCTATGGATATGCTTTTAAGACCAAAAACAAAAAGGCTTAAGGCCAGTAGGCAATTGCAGAAGGAGAGTAATTTCTTTGTTGGGCTTCTGTTGACACTTCTGTGCCCAAGGTTAATTACACATTTGGTTAATTGGTTTAATTAGTTAATTGGTTTGTTGAGCCTGCCTCCCTGATGAGAATTACAAGACCCAGAGAACTGCCAGTTCTTGCATAGATATGCCCTTTCATTGCTTGTGGCTTGTAACCAAGGCACACACACTGCTTACTTTAAAAAGTTTGTTTTGGGGGAATCGACTCCTTGTTCTCTGAAACAGATTTTCTTCTTCCTTAGGATACAAGTAGAGAAAAATGCCAGTTGACTGCCAACTCCAGCAAAGCCTGCTTCTCTTTTGTAAGGCAGGAGGTGGGAAAGGCAGCTCCCGGGAGCAGGAGATGGTTGTGGAGAAGAGTTGTTGGCTGGGAGGTGATGAACATCAACCTGAGATTCGCAGGCATCCTCTTGCCCTCAGCAGGAAAGGCCAGAAAAGAAACAGGATTCAGTGTGACAATTCAAATGCTAACAGTTTCTGACTAACCAATGAAAATGAAGAAAATGAATTCTTTCTAGACTGCTGGTAGAATCAAGGAAAACAGAAACATAGTTTTTAACCATAGATGGGTTTTTACAGCCATAGACTAACTCTCTAATCATTTCCATTGCTTCCTATTTTCAATTTGCCTAAAATCATCTTTTTCCCAAGATGATGTTGTAGATGTTGAAGAGATCATTAGCATATCTTGTTTGGCGTCCTAGGGTATCAAAGCTTGGAGAAGAAATGCTCCAGGCTCCTCTTTCCTTGATGAATTGCACTCACATAGGAGTGAGTTGTGGGCTCATCTCACCATGCATTTTCACTTACATGCTCTGAGCTATCTGGAAAGCATGTGGCTAAAGATTTTAAAGCTGGTCTAGATCCCTTTAACTAGAGAATGGAGCTTAATTATCCATTTTAGGAATGATGCTGTTTTGTCCTAACCAACTCTAATTGTTGGGTTTCTCATTTCAATCTGCGGCATTAACAAGTTTGTAACCTCCTTTGTTAGACTCGCCTCACAATTTTCTTTCCTTTCTTCATAATTAGAGAGCCCTTTGTAATCTTTAATCAAACTTTTCTTTGAACAAGCTTAATTACATCTCACGCCAGCTTTATTGACCAGTGTGGCTAATTGATCTTTTTTTCCCTTCCATCATATTGTTTTTTATGCTTTAGAGGAAATTACAGCTCTTTTCATTTCATTTTCTCTTCATTGTCGAATATGCCTTTAAAAATTATAATTATTTAAAAATCCGAGAAGTCATATAATAGTAGTACTATTTGGCCTTTGTTTTTCCTTCTGAATCAGCCTTTCTACTGCTCCCTACAAATCATACTTCGAGCGACACTTTGCTTCAGATTTGAGGTTTAAAAACCAAACATGAGCCCAGCATCCTCTAACCAGTGCGGAAGTCTGTGGCAGAAAGTTCTCAGGCTTTGTGCCGTGTGGCGAGCTCTTGTTCATACGTCCCTGTGTCAGAGGCCACTTCCTCTTTTTTTTTAGGGAGGCTTTGGGTAGAAAGGCGGGTGGTAACATTGTCTCATTGATGACTCATGTTCCTGTGGCTGCAAGCGGTGGGTGAGTGGCAGGCAGAACTCTTCAGAACAGCGATCTCAGGGTGGGAAGCCTCACTTAGCGGGTCTGATTTCTTCTGCTTTTCTCTGCCGTTTCGCCAAATTCAGGCTAGGTGTTCACGCAGCATCATACCCTTCATGAGGAACTAGGAAACGAGAACAGAACTCCTTTAGACTAGACTGGGTTCAGAAAAAGAAAACCACAATGAAAAGAATCCTGGAGGGGAAAAGAGGGTGATGGAAGGCAGAGAAAGAAAGGAGATGCCTAGGAACGACCTTGAGAAAAGGTATAGCATTGCATTTCAAAAACGACCCTCGTGCAGGTTATCCTTGCCTTTGCATGGATGGAAAGGAGATATAGTTTGCTGTCCAGCTCTAAATGGCTGCAGCAGTGGGTCTGTGAGCCCAGACATGCTCTGTGTGAAAGATGCTTTAATCATCCTCTGACTGTTCCTGGCACCTTGGTCAAGGCTGGCTGAGTCGACTCTGTGTAGTAGGGTGGGCTGCGTGGAGGAGGAGATGGGAGGAGAGAGGAGCCCCAGAGAAGGATGAGGTGGTGCTGCTGGGAGGACCCCTCCAGAGAAACCGGCAGCCTGGTGAGTCAACAACAGCTAGCTACAGGTCCACATGGAAGGGTTGTTGGAGGAGAGAGGTCACAGACAGCAGGAGGTGACGAGGTGATGGATGAGCTTCCTGGGGCCACAGGAAAGATGCAGGTATATGGCTCAACTTCCGCTGGCTTCACTTTACTTAACAAAGTAGTTGGATGAGTAAGGGTTTCATGAGAATTAGCCAATAGTCCCATACTGTGTTTTTACCCTGTAAAATGATTAATTTCAGGTGTAACTATTGTTAGTTGTTACCTAATCACCTCTTCTGATGAGAAGACTTTTGTTTCCTTGCCCTTATCAATACCAACGGAAGCAGTTAGTGTCAACCATAAACCAACACTAAATATTTGCCTTGGAGGCCAATGAAGTCAGAGATAAGGCTGAAAGTGGGATCACACTTGCCCTTGGTTTCACCACCTAGAAAACGATGAGGGCGATCTTACTTCAAACTGGCTGCCAGGCCGCTTGTAGCACCTTCAGTTTTTCTTGAGGACATGCCAGTCCTCTGCTTGGTGCTGTGTCTGCAGTAATAGAAACAATAAAAGCATCACTCACATGTGCTCGCTAGGCACCAAACACTGTTCTAAGTACCACCTAGTACACACACACTCAGTCATTTATCCTCCAAACTGTGAGGGATGTTGTGTTATATGTTCACATTTTACAAATCAGGAAACCGAGACACACAAAAATTAAAATTAGGGAGAGGGATAAATTAGGAGTTTGAGAGTAACATACATATATTACTATACGTATTAATAAAATAGGGAGTTCCCTATTTTTTGCTCAGTGGTGTCTGACTCTTTGCTACCCCACGGACTATAACCCACGAGGCTCCTCTGTTCCTGGAATTCTCCAGACGAGAATACCGGAGTGCAATATCTTGTATCAACCTACAATGAAAAATAATCTGAAGAAGAATACATATATGAATATTTACTCAGTTATACATCTACATGGATATAGGTACATATGCATGTATATAACTTGTGTACACCTGAAACGAATACAACATGCTAATTGAACTACAATTTTTTTTAAAAAAGTTTAAAAAAAGAAAAAGTTAAAATTGCCCCAGGTCGCATAGGATGAGTGGCGGAGCAGGTTAGGGGATGACTAAGCAGACAGACTCACATCCTGCCTTTGGAATGCCGGCCATCTGATACGGGCATGGGCCATGAGACACTCAGTTGTAATTAAGTGCTGTTGCCTGAGCAAATAAACACTTTAGCAGAGGCAGTGAACCACATATGGGGGTTAGTCAACGTGTTACATGAGATAAAGTGTTACATGAGACGCGTCTGATGGCGGGGGGCTGGGGGTGGTCGTCGCCAGCAGGGCACAGGGTGAACAGCCTGCTGCGAACAAATGTTCCAAGTCTAAGGATGAAAAGAAGCTGAGTATGGGATGGGCTGGGATATTCAGAATGACTTGGGAGGATGGTTGGAGGTAGGAGGCAGCAGCCGCGTGGGGGAAGGTTCCTGAGGGGCCTTTAAGAGTGGACTTGAGGGACTTCTCTGATGGTCCAGTGGTTAAGAATCGGCTTTGCCGTGCAGGGGATGCAGGTTCAATCCCTGGTTGAGGAACTAAGATCCCACATATCTCGGAGCAACTAAGCCCGCGCCTAAACTACGGGGCCTGAAATAGCCAAATACATAAATAATTTAAAGGAAAAAAAAAAGAATGGACTTTATAGTGAAAGGAGCTCATTATAGGGGGTAGTGAGGAAGTCAACTGCTCAAACTTGGCTGTCGTGAGACCATTGGGGTTTCCATTAGAGGCTGAGATCTGAGGAGACACTCGGTAGTAACAGGGATTAGGACTGGGGCACTGGCCATGAGAATAGAGAGAAGGTGGGTTATGAAGGTCAATGAAGAGGTAAGGATGATAGACCTAGTGGCCTTGGAGTATCCACCGAGGCAACTCCCGGCAAGATGGCTCGTGTGAGTCAAGTGAATTTTTTGGAGAGGGACACACAGGTGGCTCTCAAGTAATTATGCAGCTGGAGGCAGTACCCCCATACAGCTGGGTCCATGGTGGTGCCATCTGCTGAGGGAGAGAACAGGTCAGACCCTCTTCTCCCCACCCCTGTAGGCCTCCTGTGTCTTAAGTGGAAACTTCAGCCAATGAAGACAGATGGCTGGTAGGCTTTTGGAATAAACGGCAGAGCCTGGGAAGACCTGTGTGGGGTGACATTGGTGCCTCGCCCAGGACCTCTTTGTATGGGGGTACTGCCCCCCAGCTGCATAATTACTTGAGTGGCCCTCTCCAAAAAAATGCCCTTGACTCACTGGAGCCATCTTGCCCGGAGGTGTCTGGGTGGATACTCCAAGACCTCTCCCCACCAGACACACACTGGGGTCTAGCCAGTGAAGTAATACTTAAGGCGATAGGAAAAGTCACCTCCTCGCTTCAAGATGGGACAACTCTGTGGTTTGACCGGTGGTGCTGGGACCCCCTGACCCCACGGACCAGGCTGAGAACAGGCTTTCCTGAGACGGCATCCTGTCTCCCCTCCTCCCTCTTCCTCAGGCCCTTTCTCTCTCCCTGTGATGGATTTGTTGTATCCTCTCAAAATTCATAGGTTGAAACCCGGACCCCTGGTACCTCAAAGTGAGACTGTATTTGGAGATAGGTCTTTAAAAAAGTTAATGAGGTTAAAACAATACCATGATGTTGGGCTTCCCTAGTAGCTCAGTCAGTAAAGAATCTGCCTGCAATGCAGGAGACCCGGATTTGATTCCTGGGTTGGGAAGATCCCCTAAAAAAGGAAATGGCAACCCACTCCAGTATTCTTGCCTGGAGAATCCCATGGACAGAGGAGCCAGGCAGGCTACAGTCCATGGGGTTGCAAGAGGCAGATACGACTTAGCAACTAAACCACCACCAATTCAATCTGTCTGGTGTTCTTATAGGAGCTTCCAAGGTGGCTCAGTGGTAAAGAATCCACCTGCCAGTGCACGAGATCCAAGAGATGCGGGTTCAATCCCTGGGTTGGGAAAATCCCCTGGAGGAGGAAACAGCCACTTACTCCAGTATTCTTTCCCGAGAAATCCACGGACAGAGGAGTTGGGCAGGCTACAGTCCATGGGGTCTCAAAGAGTCGGGCACCACCGAGTGGCTGAGCATGCACACCAGGTGTCCTTATAGGAGGAGGAGACTGGATACACACAAGAACCAGGAATGTACGTGGACAGGGGGATGACCATGAGCAAAGGCAGCAAGAGGTCGGCTGTCTGCAAGCCCAGGGGAGAGGCCTCAGGAGAAACCAAACCTGCTGACATCGTTTGTTTTTTTTTTTTCCTTAAATTTTATCGGAGTATAGTTGATTTACAGTGCTGTGTTAGTTTCAGGCATACAGTAAAGTGATTCAGTTATACATATATTCATTCTTTTTCAGATTTTTTTCCAGATTCTTTTCTCATATAGGTTTTTACACAATATTGAGTAGAGTTCCTTGTGCTGTACAGTGGGTCCTTGTTGGTGATCTGTTTTAAATATAGGAGTGTGTGCATGTTCCGCCCAAGTTCCTGATTTATCCCTCCCACCATGTTTCCCCTTTGGTAACCGGAGCTTGTTTTCTAAGTCTATGAGTCTGTTTCTGTTTGGTAAGCAAGTTCATTTATATCATTTTTTAAAATTAGATTCCACTTATGAGTGATATCATATGATATTTTGTCTTCATCTGACCCAGCACCTTGATCTTCGACTTCCAGCCTCCAGAAATATGAGAAAATAAACATCTATTGTTTAAGCCGGGCCGTCTGTGGTGCTTTGTTATGCCAGCTCGAGGAAATGAATACACTCCCTTACCTGCTTTTCCTAAAGAGCGTTCCCTGAATAAATCCCAAGCACTGGAATCCTGATCTCAAGCTGGGCTTCTAGGGGACGTGACCCAGGACACCCAAGCGCTAAGGGAAAAATGTTAGGTTGTGTTCCAAATGTGTCAACCCTTTGTGGTTTATTTTTATTAACTTGTTAGAGGAGAGCTAATACCCAGGAAACAGGCTGACCAAGGACTCCCAAGGTCTGTCTGTTCTGGAACTTGTCCAGGCTTTAGAGGAGGGGGAATCCCCAAGTTTCCATAACTAGAGTCTCTCCCTTTTTCTCAGTTGCACAGCCTTCCATGTCTTAAAACAGTGTAAGGAAAAATGTTTTAATGTACAGGTAAATTCGTTTCTGGTTAAATAAAAAAAAAAAAGATTAAAACCAATTTCACTTCATTAGAACGTAAACATCTTTTAAAATTTCTTTTTTAGAAAAATGTTTATTTTTATGTATTTATTTGGCTGTGTCAGATCTTACTTGCAGCACGTGGGATGTGGGATCTTTTAGTTGTGGCATATGAGCTCCCACGGGATACAGCATGCGGGATCTCGTTCCCTCACTGGGGATGGAACCCAGGCTGCCTACGTTGGGAGTCTTAGTCACTGAAACACCAGGGAAAACCCCACACATTTTAAAAAATTTCTTGACATCAAATGCTTGTCTTTACACTATGACTTTACCCCCTGGGTGTGTACACGTTGCTATGTTACTATTCACTCACTAAGTCGTGTCTGACTCTTTGTGACCCCGTGGACTATAGCCCGCCAGGCTCCTCTGTCCACGGGATTTCCCAGGCAAGAATACTGGAGTGGGTTGCCATTTTTTTCTCCAGGGGATCTTCCTGACCCAGGGATGGAACCCACATTTCCTGCATTGGAGGGTGGATTCTTTACTATCTGAGCCACCAAAGAAGCCCGGCTGTGTACATGGGGGAGATGTAAAGGGGGAAAGTGGGTTAGAAAATTATCCAGGGTCAAATTCTGATTCAGTTGGTGTGGAATTTTAAACCCTTTATTATACCTAGCTTCAGGTTGAAAATGAAAATGAGTCGCTCAGTCATGTCCAACTATTTGTGGCCCCGTGGACTGTAACCTGCCAGGCTCCTTTGTCCATGGGATTCTCCAGGCAAGAATACTGAAGTAGGTAACCATTTCTTTCTCCAGGGGATCTTCCCAACCCAGGGATTGAACCCAGCTCTCCCACATTGCAGGCAGATTCTTTATCATTTGAGCCACCTTCAGGTTAGTTTTTTGTTTTTGTTTAAAAGACAAGAAAACAATCAGAAAAAAAAAAAAAAAGTCCCAAACCTGTGTAAGTCCTTTCTCCCTCTAGCATTCTAATTATTCTGACAACAACGCTGGAATATTTTGGATAAAGGTATTGTTCCGGATACTTGGGTCAACCAGATAAGCAGAGTCTCACCTCTCTGAATTTGCATGTGCAGTAGCAACCCACCCCTGGTTCTCAGCGGTGAACTTCAACTCTTTTCACCTTTCTGTCCTCAATTCCCCTGGCTGGCTCTGCGTGTCAAATAAACCTCTCCAAATAGACTTGGAGCCTGGCTCGGCAGCATTTATTGAAAACCCATTATGTCCTGTTTACTTCTGCTGCAATCAGAGCCTGCCCATTTCTGATACACACTAATGGGAAAGTTTTGGCCAAAGAGCAGTCGATTGTTCTGGGTCCGTCCCGTCCCGGGATACCAAACATTCATCTGTGCAACGCATCTGAAAGCTTTTGTCCCCTAGTAGCTAGAGGTTAACCTTGACAGAGAGAGAAAAAGAGAGGGAGAAAGAGAGAGACAGAGGGAGAGGGCGTTGGGGGTGGGAGGCTGTTGACTTTATTATCTTGGGACACTTTATGCTGTGTTTTTGAGGAACTGTCAAAATCCCCCCAGTGTGTCTTCTAGCGCACAGTTTATTTTCTTAAGCCTCTGCTGACAGGGAACTGACCAAGAGACCCAGGAGGTGCCTGAAACATGCAGGAATGAAGTTTTTCCTTTTGTCTGGCAAAGCGGGTTCCTCATGGTTTCTAAAAGCTGTCCAGGGACACCCATTCAAAGCAGCTTGAGGCATGACTCAAGAAAACTTAATGAAATGTGCATAAGATGCACTCCTTTTTTTTTTTTCAATGCACGATGACAATGGAGAAGTAATTGTAGATTATTTTTAAAAGCAGGGACTTGCCAGGGATCAGCAACTCCTAAAAAAGTAAACTCCTTGAGGAGAGCATCCTTGTCTCATTTATTTTTGTATTGTCACAGTATCGAACTGTGCTTGGCATGTTGGGCCATGAATAAATAAAGTGATGAGTAACAAATGTGGCCCCGGAGGCTCCAATTCTGGTTCCTACTCCAGCTGACAGAACAATTTTAATCCTGCATCTTGTAATCGGCAACAGGTCACCTGCAACAAGAAATGAACTCCTAAACCAGCACTGTGTGAAGCCAGCGGCCCTGTCCCCCTTGACCCTGGTTCACGTCTTCATAGCATGTACGGCCTTCACAAATGCTTTCGTGTATTCCATGGTGGGGCATTTATCCCTTGTCTCCCCTCGTCGTGTGTGAGCCCCTGCTGCTGCTGCTTAGTCATGCAGTCGTGTCCGACTCTTTGCGATCCCGTGGACTATAGCCTGCCAGGCTCCTGTGTTCATGGGATTCTCCAGGCAGAATACTGGAGTGGGTGGCCATTTCCTTCTCCAGGGAGAAGGTCTTTCTGACCTTCCCAACCCAGGGATCAAACCTGGGTCTCCTGCATTATAAGCAGATTCTTTACCCTCTGAGCCACCAGGGAAGCCCCCACGTGATCTCCAGTCGGCACAAACTCTGTGCATCGTTTTTGGCCACATTGTGTGACTTGTGGGATCTTAGTTCCCTGACCAGAGTTGAACCTGTGCCGTTGGCAGTGAAAGCGCAGTGTCCTAATCACTGGACAGCCAGGGAACTTCCTCTGTGCATCTTATTTCTAGGGCTTCCCAGGTGGCGCTAGTGGTAAAGAACCCACCTGCCAATGCAGGAGACATAAGAGACCTGGGTTCAATCCCAGGGTCAGAAAGCTCCTCTGGAGGAGGAAATGGCAACCCACTCCAGTATTCTTGCCTGGAGAATCCCATGGACAGAGGAGCCTGGCGGGCTACATCAAGTTCATAGGGTAACAAAGAGTTGGATGTGACTGAAGCGACTTAGCACACATGCATGCATGCACTGCTGTCTAGATAATTTCAGGCTCACATAGTTGAACAAGAATACATTTTGTTGAATGAATGAATATGTAAATGAATGTAGGAACACAGAAGATGTACAAGTATCACCTAATTAAATACATATTCACTGAGAAAGTAATCTGTGCACTGTGCTGTTTTAGACCCTGTAAAAGAGCCAGAGTCTGTTTTCAAAGAATTTATAAGCTCCTTGGAAAGAAGAAAGACCAACATCCTCTCTGACCTTCACTCTTCCATCTCGTGAATTTGTACCACTGACTCCATGGGTCAGTATGACTCACCATCTACTGGGGCCATGGATGTTCCTCTAGCATTGAATGTGGGTTCACACATAAGATACACATATATGAAGTTCTAAAGAAGACCAAATGAATCAAGGATGACAAAATAGAACAGTGGTTGCCTTCTTGGGGAAGGAGGGGTTGGAGTTAACTAGAAAGGAGCATAAGGGAACTTCTAGGGTGTTGAAAAGTTTTAAAATGATTGGGATGGTGGTTTACATGTGTGTATGTGATTGTCAGACCCCACTGAACCTTGAAGATGTGTGCATTTCAGATCTTTAAATTACATCTCCATTCATTAGTGGACAATGCTTGAGAGGAGATAATATTTGGAAGATGATTTCTACCCAAGGACATGTGCTCCTGTTACATCTTAATTTGTTCCTGACCAGATCCCTGTGGGGCTTCCCTCATAGCTCAGTTGGTAAAGAATCCACCTGCAATACAATCCCTGGGTTGGGAAGATCCCCTGGAGAAGGGAAAGGCTACCCACTCCAGTATTCTGGCCTGGAGAATTCCATAGACTATATAGTCCATGGGGTCACAAAGAGTCAGACACGACTGAGCGACTTTCACTTAACTTCTCAGATCCCTGTGTCCCGTAGGCTCCCTTCCCCTCCATCACTGACATGGTGCAGCTGTGTTTGTGTAGGGGGGTAGTTCCTAGAATCTGCTAAAACATCGTAGGTTGGTTTGCATCATTAAGGTGGGCAGAACGTGTTCATGCTCTCTTATTAGTCATGTCCAACTCTTTGCGACCCTATGGACTACAGCCCATCAGGCTCCTCTGTCCATGGGATTCTCCAGGCAAGAATACTGGAGTGGGTTGTCGTTCCCTTCTCCAAGGGATCTTCCTGACCCAGGGATCAGACCTGAGTCTACTGTGTCTCCTGCATTGTAGGCAGATTCTTTACTGCTGAGTCACCAGGGAAGCCCAAAAAAGTGTAGATTTATCCAAAAAAAGTGATAGATTTGCACCTTGCCTGACGTTAAGGACCTTAATCTCTCTGGAAGCAGAGGCCCAGATGAATCCAGCCATTTCCCCTACCCTCATATAATCAACCACAGGGAGTTGGGTTTGAAACATAGAACAACTCCCTCCCCCCCTCCCCCCACCCCCATATCTGAGCTACTTTTCTTTCCATCTTAGTGCTTGGAGCAGGAAGGCTTTCTTTCTTTTAATCAACCTACGTTGATCTTTGGTCTATCATGTTATTATCGGTATAAACTCAAAACGATTTGCTTACTATCTTCATGCCTCAGTTTCCACATCTATAAAATGGGGTCTCCTATGGTTAGGATACAATGAGATAATCTCTAGCCACACTGGGTTCTTAATAGCTGCCGGCCCCTCCTCCTTCCAACCTATTCATTACTAATTCTCTGCACTTCCTCCTCATACTCAGGGCCTTGGTATGTTTATTCACAAGGTTATAATATAGTGAATCAGTTCTTTAAAAAAATATTTTTCTTCATGGGAATTAATAACCCTAACTGCTTGAGTAGAGCTTAAAAAGTTCCATAAGCCTTTTTTCCCCATCCCCAGCAAACTCTTGGTCCAATAAGAAAATAAATCTCATAAACATGACAAACTACAGCCTATTGCAAAGAAACCAGATAGCTTTCTTTAGAAAAGAAAATATGTGAAAAGTTAAAAACACTTGGATTTTTGGTAGACTTTCTGTCATCTTTGGCAAATCGTTCACTGTCCCTTGTCCATTAAAGAACTTCTCAGATAAAAATGGCTGTCTCTCTTGCAACGTTGAGACCCCCTCCAAAGAAATAATTATTGCTTTCTCTGTCTAAATACCTTTTAGGAAAAATGTTGAGGTCTTGTGTCGGATGGTCATGTGGTCCCTCAGATGACCTTGAGGACATTCCGGTACTGAGAGTCTGTTATGTGAAGGGGCCAAAAGGGACCCCTGCTGCTTGGCCAGTGATGTATTTATCTGGCTGCCTTGTCCCCTCAGCAGCCTCTTCTCCATACCGTGCACCAGTTCTGTCCCCGCCTTCCCTCCCCAGAGATTCCAACCTTGGCAACAGCTCTTCAGAGGGTTGACTAGGCAACTAGGAGCACAAATGGCACACACACGCACACACACACACGCACACACACACACGCACACACACACAAAGGTCCTGTAGACTTTATGGAAGAAAGCAAGCAGTCCAGAAAGGAATGATTGATAAACCCACTGTCCTCCCTTCCCACCGTGCAGGCCCCAGCTGGGGAGGACTGGATCTGATGCGGAAGCCACACAAGAGAGATTGTCCCCAGCATCGTCACAGTCCTCCCTGCAGCCAGATCTGGGCTGTAGCTCTGGCCCCCAGTGACCTAATTTTCTGCCTAAAGGTGTGGCTTACACGGCGGTGTTCATCGTTCCTGCAGGCGGGGCTCCTGGTGCTTTTTATTTCACGATGGACTCAGTAGCCTCTAAGAAATCACACACGGAACATAGGAACATGCTACACAAACACGCTCACCAAACCCCATGAGTCAGGTCTTAAACCTGGAACTCAGGGTTCTAGTTGGTGACCTTAGCACAGGCCGCAGATTTTTCTTTTTTTTTTTTTTCGACCCAGCTGCTCGCTTATGGGATCTTAGTTCCCCAACCAGAAATCGAACACAGGCCCACAGCAGTGAAAGCGCTGAATTTTAACCATTCAAGCCACAGATTTTGCTTTCAGCAACTGTGCTTTTTAATCCGACCATGCTTCCCCAAAGCAAATCATCATTATTTTTAAAATTTTTTTTTTGTTGTGGTGAAAGTCACATAAAACACACTATTTTAACCGTATTTAACTGTACAGTTTAGTGGCAGTAAGTACATACGCATTGTTGAGCAACTCACACCATTATCCGTATCCCGTGTTCCCAAAGCAAATCTTGGTCATGTTTCCCAGAATCCCCTCTATCTGGCTTAACTCGCAGCACATAACCCGGGGGCAGCATTGGGATTGAACCAGCATCTCCATGCTACCCTCCTGTTAAGGCCCAGCCTCTGTGCCCACCTTCCTCATGCCTTCCTCCCTCTTGACTTTGGAGGCAAAGCAAGGATGGACACAGAAGCTGCCAGCTGCTGTGATTTTTCTCACAAAGAGTGTGAATATGGGGGCCGGGATGGTTAATCCTAGGTCCATCCTAAAAGAGCTACAGGTGGAGGATATTCATGGACTTGGTTCTCAATTTGATTTTCAAGTTAAAAAAAAAAAATCTGATGGAAACTTTTTCAGTTTGGTTCACAAGGAAACTTTGGGACTGATGGCTAGCAAGAAATACATCTTCTGTTTCATGCATGTGTTTTGCAAAACGTTAATAGAATGTGAAGAGCTCTGTAAATTGAGAAATGACTTGATAAATAATGCCAACTTCTAGCTTACTCGGTTATCTATCGTTTGAACCCGATAGCTGTCATCAGTAGTTAAATAACAGAGGAAAAGGACCTAAATTTTAGGAGAGGCACCTCTGGAGAGAGGGCAACCCCAGGTAGGGTTGAGGATGAACCAGGCAAATCCTGAAAACAAGAATATGCTTCCAAGTCAACACGTCCTCTTCACAGCTTCTTCCAACGTTCTAGGAACCTGGACTCTGAACTCTCTTCTAAAACTCTGGGCTACATTTCGGGAGACTTTTGAGCCTTTCTTCCCAAACATTTGTTTTAAAATCAAATGGGCTGAAATATATAAGCAGGGGTGAATGTGGGCCTAGGGGATATACTTAGGGAGATTCATTTTCTAGCAGGACAGAATTATCTTAAATAATGAATAAGGGGCTGTTCACCGTAGCACTTTTATTGAACCACAGCAATATGCTGAGCTCGATATGTTAATAATAAAGCGAACAAAAATAGAGATGGTGCTTGGCTCTGCTTCATTCACTGACTAAGAAATGAAAGCATGAACATGCTTTACAAGTGGCTGGCTCCTTTCCACCAGGTAGAATGCCAAATTTAAAAATAGGAAACTGAGCTTTGAAGTATATATCACAGCGGTTTTCCATAAATTCCACGTTTTCCAAAACTGTATAGTCACTCAAGTCTTGGTATTTGAATGGGCCACTGGGTTTATCAGTTCTTTTTTTTCCCTTGTAAGATGTTTGTGGGCTTCCATGGTGGCTCAAATGGTAAAGAACTTGCCTGCCAATACAGGAGACACAGGTTTGATCCCTGGGTTGGGAAGATACACTGGAGAGGGAAATGGCAACCCACTCCAGTATTCTTGCCTGGATAATTCCATGGACAGAGGAGCCTGGTGGGTTACAGTCCATGGGGTCACAAAAGAGTGGGGCATGACTTTGCAGCTAAACACCACCAGTTCAGTCGCTCAGTGGTGTCTAACTCTTTGCGACCCCATGGACTGCAGCATGTCCGGCCTCTGTCCATCACCAACTCCCAGAGCTTACTCAAACTCATGTCTATAGAGTCGATGATGCCATCCAACCATCTCATCTTTTGTCGTCCCCTTCTCCTGCCTTCAATCTTTCCCACTAACAGGGTCTTTTAAAATGACTCAGTTCTTGAAATCAGGTGGCCAAAGTATTGGAGTTTCAGCTTCAGCATCAGTCCTTCCAGTGAATATTCAGGACTGATTTCCTTTAGGATAGACTGATTGGATCTCCTTGCAGTCTAAGGGACTCTCAAGAGTCTTCTCCAACATCACAGTTCAAAAGCATCAACTCTTCAGCACTCAACACCACCAAGCTGTTTTTAAATAGCAAACGAAAGATTACTAGGGGTTTTTACTACCAAGAATAAAAGGAGCCCTCTAGTGGTCAGAAAGTGCACAGACCAAACAACGCAAACTGCATTCCAAGTGCAAAATTTCAGGGTTTAGTTTTAATTAGACTAACATTTAAGCCTCAACTCTATGAATGTTTTACCATTAGGAAAAGGATAACCCAATTAAAAAAGCAATGTTTTGACATACACTTGGAAAGAATAGGGGGCCTCAAAAGAAACAGATTAATTGTAATTTGTCTTTTAATGAAAGCAGAAAAACAATCACATTGTATAGATTTCATAACTGCCTTTCCCTGCCATGACTTTATTGTGGGTTTTTAAAATTAGATGTTGCATCATCCTATGATGGGCAGCATACAACTTGGCTCCTTCAGGCCTTAAAACGTACTCTGTGGATTTGGAAGGCATCGAACACAACTTAGGGACTACACCACCACCACCAAACTCCTATATCTGGAGAACAGGGGTCTGGGATCAGAATTGTTTGGGTTTGTACAAAACCGGTAATTTCTCTCCTTGTGCCCCCTCATTGATTTCTGGATCTAAGGTATAGATGTTTGGTGTGTGTCTTCTTTTTCACTGGGTTTTTGTGAGGCCCATTCTTGAGTTTGCTACTGGAGCCACTATCTGTAGAACCTGACTTTGCCCAGCGACTCCTGCTTTTCCTAAAGATCTTTTCTTCCTGCATGTACTTTTTAAAAATAATTATTTTTATTTATTTACTTATCTGGCTATGCCAGGTCTTAATTGCTACATGCTGCATCCTCTATCTTCGTTGCAGAATGTGGAATCTTTTAGTTGTGGTACTCAGGACTTTTAGTGGGAGCATGTGAACACTTACCTGTGGCATGTAGGGTATAGTTTCCCGACCAGGGATCAAATCCAGGCCCCCTAGGGTGGGAGCACAGAATCTTAGCCACTGGACCACCGGGGAAGTACCTTTTTTAAAAAGTACCAACATGTACTTTAAAAAAAAAAAAAAAGAGATAATTATAGGTTCATAGGGCATTGAAAGCAAATGGGGAGGGCCCACCTACTCATCACTTAGCCTCCCTGCCATGGTTACATCTTATATAATCACAGGACTCTGGCAAAACCAAGAAGCTGAAGTTGGGACAATCCATAGAATTTTATTCAACTTTCACTGGCTTTACAAACATTCATTTGTGTGGGTGTATGCATGTGTGTGTATCAAGTTCAGTGCAGTTTTATCACACGTGTGGGTGTTTGCATAACCACAGCTATGATCAGAAGACAGAACTGTGCCCTTAGCACCGAATTTCTCATGTTATTCCTCATACCCACACCCAACTTCCCCTCTACCAACCCCTACCTGGTAGCAACCCCTAAACCTGTTCTCTAGGTTCATAATTTTGTTATTTTGAAAATGTGTAAATGGAATCATAAGATATGTCATCTTTCAGAGATGAGCTTTTTTTACTCAGCATATTTCCCTTGAGATTTATCCACATTGATGTGTGTCTCAATAGTTCGCTCTTCTTCATTGCTGAGTTGTATTCCATGCTGTGTCCATACCCCACTTTGTTTAACTATTCACCCACTGAAGGACATTTGGCTTATTTCTGGGTTTTGGCTAATATGAATAGAACTGCTATGAACATTCTCATACAGGTTTTTGCTAAATTACAAAATGCTGGTAAAGAAATAGAAGATAGCCTAACAGCTCCCTTTTAAGGAGAACCAACTCAATTTCTTCAGCTGAAGGTCACATTCATTTACCTAATACTTAGCCTCTTTGAGGGCTCTTTATGGGAGCCTCCTTTTGATAGAAGTCCTCCTGGGATCCGAGTTGAATTTTTACTCCTTTATTGTATGGCAAGATAAAATATCATTTACTTGTGATGGAGGCTCAAGATAGAGGGGACATATGTATACCTATGGCTGGTTCATGTTGATATATGGCAGAAACCAATGCAACACAGTAAAGCAGTTATCCTCCAATTAAAAATAAATAAATTTAAATAAAAACATCATTTAAATAAACACATCGTTTACTGATGTGTTTTAAATTTTCATATATGGACCAATGGCGTAGAGCTTTCATCCTTGCCATTGTCCCCATCCCTAAAGTCTATTGTTAGGATCAGTTATTTCCTAAGAATTAGGTGTGCTGCCCTAGACTAATGTAATCCAACATGGTAGCTGCTAACCATATGCATCTATTGAACCCACAGCATTTTTAATTGAGATGTACTCTAAGTGTGAAATACATACCAAGCCAAAGACTTACTATAAAAAAAAGAATATAAAATATGTCATTGATAAATTTTTATTATTGATTGCATGCTGAAATATTACTTTGGATATACTAGGTTAAATAATGGACACTATTAAAGTGAATTTTGTTGATTTTTTAAAATTTCCTTTAATACAACTGGAAAATTTAACACTACGTGGCTAGCATGAGAGGTGTACGTCTATCGGACAGCAATGTCCTTAGAGGAAATGAGGACTGAGGTGGCTAAGGAACCTGCCCAAATCCACACTGTAAACACGTTACTGACGTCCTCTGTTTACGCTGGTTTTCATTCCAGTGATTACTGATTGGCTGTGTGTCAACATCACGATTTTGTGTTAAACGTGTGAAGGCTGGAAGAGATCCTTGTGCCGGGACAGTCAAGCACTGTCCACTGGATTCACTGTCCAAATGGCCGGGGGGCTCCATTTCGGGATGCCACTGATGCTATCCTCTTGTGTCTGCTGGCTGGCTCCTATGGCAGCCTCGAGGAACCTGCGCTTCATATGTCCCACTTGGTACAGACATGTTTAAACTATCCTCTACCTTCTGTTTTTCTTCTATGTCTTTCATCAGTCCTGAAGGCAGATACAAGATGCTACGCTTTTAAACCCATTTCAGAATCTGTATCATGTCCTCAGCACATCTCGTGCATATTGGCTAACATTTATTCAGCAATAAAGCCCAATTATGTACCATGAATTATAATAATTATTTAATCCTCAAAATAGCTCAGTGAGGTACATACTAGCATATAATATATATATATTATATATATTTATACATATATCATTGGAGAAGGAAATAGCAACCCACTCCAGTATTCTTGCCTAGAGAATCCCATGGACAGAGGAGCCTAGTGGGCTGCTGTCCTTAGGGTCACACAGAGTCGGACACGACTGAAGTGACTTAGCACGCGTGCATGCATTGGAGAAGGAAATGGCAGCCCACTCCAGTGTTCTTGCCTGGAGAATCCCAGGGACAGAGGAGCCTGGTGGGCTGCCGTCTATGGGGTCGCACAGAGTCGGACACGACTGAAGTAACTTAGCAGCAGCAGCAGCATACATATATCATGTATATAAAGATTTAAATATATTTTATATATTTATATGTATATTATATGTAATATATTATTATATGTAAGTACACATATATAACATATTTATATATCTTTATATGTATATTATATATATCCCCTAACAGTACAATGAAAAATAGTTTTTTCTTTCCAAACAACAAAAATTTAGAAATCTAAATTACCATTAGCAGAAAAATGAGTAAATTACACTTGGCAAATGATCCAATTTTCTCCCCCCAAATTCCTTATGATAAAGGAATTGTTTAAAAGAGAACTGACAACAAGCTATAGACAGAACAGCTTTTGAATCTAAGTCTGCTTGTAAAGCTGTGGGGCCAGATTTCCAGCTGAGTGACCTTGGGCGAGTTATCCACGGTCTCTGTGCCTCAGTCTGTAACAGTGTAGAGGACAGGCGTACTCACCTCTTGGGGCTGCAGAGACGGGTAAAGGAGTTAAGGGATGGACACGCCTACAGCAATGCCTGGCATACAGTGTCAGCTCTTATTGTTTTTCACGTCCATAACTTCGAGTTTCAACTTTTAAAAAAGTCTCTGTTATTAGGAATGAAGATAATGAAAATATTCTGGCCAAAAGTGCAGATGTTACTTATATAGATGGAGTTGCTAATTCTCTAGATGGAGAGCCGGCATAAACTTGGAAATGACTTTGATAAATCTGGAGTGTTGCTGAAGCAAATATTCGCTGAGGAATACAAATTTAGTAAATAGCTATAAAAAGAGATAACGTTAATTACAATCCACAGAGACACCAAACAGGGAATACAGCCCTGGAAACATCTCAAGAGTGGGAATTCAGAGAGCCAGCTGCAGGCTTCACCACTTGGGAGCCAGATCTTCTCAGCGAACTTCCAGACCCTTCCCAGCCCACGTGCTTTGCTGTCAGCTGTGGGTAAGGACTGCCCTGCAACTTAGGGAGCTGATGAGTGAGTGAGGATCAGTTGGGGGCTTTCCTGGTGGCTCAGATGGTAAAGAATCTGCCTGCAATGAAGAAGACACAGGTTTGGTTCCTGGGTCAGGAAGATCCCCTGGAGAAGGACATGGCAACCCACTTCAGTATTCTTGCCTATCCCATGGACAGAGGAGCCTGGGGGACTACAGTCCATGGAGTTGCAATGAGTCGGACAAGAATGAGCAGGTAACATTCACTTATGCACCTTATACATGTCTTAGATGTGTGTTGATGAGCCCTTAGCAAAGGGTGACAAAGTTAGACATAGCCCCGCTGCTGTTGTTGAGATTATCATAGAGACATGTTCAGTGGCAAAATGGCCTGTGTGGAGTGGACTCAGTTTACTAAATGAGACAGAGGATGAGATGATTAGATAGCATCATCGACCCAATGAACATGAATTTGATCTAACTCTGGGAGATAGTGAAGGACAGAAGAGCCTGACATGCAGTCCATGGGGTTGCAAAAAGTTGGACACAACTTAGCGGCTGAACAAAAACAAATTCCTCAGAAATGCCATAGCCCGTGATACTGAGATGCTAAGACGTAAAGCAGGAATGGCTTAGAGAATCCTTTCTGTGTGTGTCTTCTTGCTCTAAGTGTTTCACCTTAGTCCAAACTCTGCTAGAAAACACTTTTTTTGGTTTGCTTCTTTGTTCCTGCTATTAAAAGTGGATGTGAAGAAAAGACACACAAAAATATTGCAAAGGATGCAGTTAGTTCAGTGAGGAAAGGTCCAGGGGTTTGGGATTGTTCGGCCCAGAGAAAAACAGGCTGAGGGAGGCTTAAGGCTGACCTTTAGAAAAATGTAAGGTCTTAATGTGGGGAATGTGGGCCAGGTTTTTGTCAGTTTGGTGGAGGACCAAATTAGTGGATGTGAACTCAAATTAAAGAGGAGGGATTTCATGTCCATAACTGTGATCAGAAGTCACGGTGAATAAGTCTTGCTGGAGCTGCCAAGAGAGAACAAGAGTTGGCCTCCAGAGGTTTGAAGAAAAGCAAAAACAAAAGTAAGCCGTTAAGACACTCTTTCGAAAATCTCTTCCAGGCCAGGAGGTCTGCTGTTGTTTGGCTCTCACTCCTAAGCAAAGAATGTAAAAACGATTTTCTTATTTTCAGTGCAAAAGGGTATTTTCTCGTTCATATCTGGGATGTTTACCAAGTGCCCCAAACCACTTTCTCCCGGCCCTTGTTCCTCCAGCTCCATCATAAGTTGTTGTTATGGTTGTTATTTAGTCGCTCAGTTGTGTCAGACTCTGGACCCCCATGAACTGCAGAACGCCAGGCTTCCCTGGCCTTCACCATCTTCCGGAGTTTGTTCAAACTCATGTCCACTGAGTTGGTGATGCCATCCAACCATCTCATCATCTGTTGCCCCCTTCTCCTCCTGTCCTCTATCTTTCCCAGCATCAGGGGCTGTTCCAGTGAGTTGAGTCTTTGCATCAGGTGGCCGAAGAATTGGAGCTTCAGCTTCAGCATCAGTCCTTCGAATATTCAGGATTGATTTCCTTCAGGATTGACTGGTTTGATCTCCTTGCAGTCCAGGGGACTCTCAAGAGTCTTCTCCTGCACCACAGTTCAAAAGCATCAATTCTTTGGGGCTCAGCCTTCTTTATGGGCCTACTCTCACATCTGTACATGACTACTGGAAAACCATAGTTTTGACTATATGAACCTTTGTCGGCAAAGTGATTATGCTGTCTAGGTTTGTCATAGCTTTTCTTCCAAGGAGCAAGTGTCTTTAATTTTCTGGCTGCAGCCACCGTTCACAGTGATTTTGGAGCCCAAGAAAATAAAATCTATGTGTTTCTACTTTTTTCCCCTATATTTGGGATGAAGTGATGGGACTGGATGCCATGATCTTCGTTTTTTGAATGTTGAGTTTTAAGCCATCTTTTTCACCTTCATCAAGAGGCTCTTTACTTCTGGACTTCTGGTTAAATCTGCCCGGGCATATTTATCCCTATTTGTCTTCCCTTTCCCTCTTTCTGTCCTCCTGGGGCTCACCCTCCTGTCTCCTCTCAAAGTTGCCTGTCTCCTTCCTCTATTTTCCAAATTCTCTGAGTTGCATATCTGTTTTTTCTTTTATTATTTCTATTTCTAGGGCATAGAATCAAGACACAACTTGACAGCATGCTGTCACATGAATTTATGCTTTGTAATCCGAATGCATACAGTCCTGAGATGCACTTTCAAGGTGTATTTTCTATGAAAATGTATAGGTTTAGCCCTTTCATTAAAATGTAATTCAAGTTCATTCTAAAATTATAACATGTATAAGTATAGCACAGTATGGTCTGGTATATGTGAGCATTAGGCAACCACTGCTGTGGGTCAAGTCTGGCCCTCTTCTTGTTTTCATATCATTTTTGGGCAAAGAATGGCTTCTATGGTTTTTAAATGTTTGAAAAGGGTGGTCCAATGGCTAAGACTCTGAGCTCCCAATACAGGGGGCCCAGGTTTGATACCTGATTCAGGAATGATATTCCACAGATTACAACTAAATACACTGCATGTACAACTAAGACCTGGTGCAGCCAAATGAATAATTAAATACAAATAAATATTAAAAAGGGCTTCCCAGGTGGCACTAGTGGTAAAGAACCCGCCTGCCAATGCAGGAGACATAAAGAGACTTTGGTTCAATCCCTGGGTTGGGAAGATCACTTGGAGGAAGGCATGACAATGCACTCCAGTATTATTGCCTGGAGAATCCCCTGGACAGAGAAGCCTAGTGGGCTACAGTCCATAGGATCAAAAAGGGCTGAACACAACTGAAGTGACTTAGCACAAATATTAAAAAAAAACCCAAAAAACAAACACTAAGTAGGAAAGAACACTTACAGTTGTATCTCCAGTTCTCTTGGCAAAAGTAGAGAAAAAGCATATAAAGTTGTGCCAGGAGGAAAACCCTGCTTCACTTCTGACAAGAAATTAATATGTCCAGAAGTGGAAATTCACATACAGGAGGATTAAATGATAGTTCTCACAATATGTTCATAAAAATTTAATGAAGTGCTTTCCTATGGTATATATGCTCTGTGTGTGTGTCCATATTATAAGGCAGGATATATAAACATGTGCTTTTCATACTGTGGATTATAGAACCGTACAATGGACCAGGAGACTTGCATCTCAAGATACAAAGAGATTTTGTTAGGTCACTTTTCTCATTTTTTCAAAAAAATTTTTTTCTTATGTGACTGTGCTGAGTCTTAGTTGTGGCAGGTGGGATCTAGTTCCCTGACCAGGGATCAAACCCAAGCCCCCTGCATTGGGAACAGGAAGTCTTAGCCACTGGGCCATCAAGGTGGTCTTCTCTCATCTTACACGTTAGCTCATTATAAAATAATCTGTTTCCAAGATGACAATTCTGTTGAGTTAAACATTTATTGAGCTCTCCTTAGGTGCTAGGCATTGTGTTGGGTGCTGAGGATGCAAAGAATAGTGTAACCTGGCCCCTGGCCTTTGGAAATTGCAGTGAATGAATTAGTGGAAATTGTATCTTCTAAAGTCTTGTTTTCTGCTATCGGAATGATAGGATTGTGAACCAGTAATTTTACTTCTAGGTACCCACTCCAAAGAATTGAAAACAGCTATGCCAACAAATACCTACACATAAATATTCATAGCAATACTATTCACAGTAGCCGCAAAGTAGGAAACAGCCTTATTCATCAGCAGATGAATGGTAACCACAATGTGGCACATGCGTAAAGTGGGATATTGTTCAACCACTGAAAAAAAATAGAGTTCTGATTCTAGATATGGATGTACCTTGAAAATATTAAACTAAGTGAAGGAAAGAAGACAAATTGTCACATCTCACATATCCAGGATAGGTAGGTTTGTAGAGACGTAACGCAGACGGTGGTTGTCAGGGGCTGAGAGGGAGAGCGGACGATGACTGCCTAGTGGGTGTGGGCTCCTCCTTTGGGGTTGTGCAAATATTTTGGAGCCAGATAAAGGTGATGGTTGTGTAACACTGTGGATATGCTAAATGTGGCTGAATTGTACACTTTAATAGGGTTAAGCTTTATATTTTATGTGACTATGAAATATTCTGTTTCTGTGAATTTCACTTTAAAAACAGTGAATTTGTAAATAAACACAACCAGCATCACAATTGTGGTATCAGCGCATTACTGTGTGCTTACCTTGACGCA
This sequence comes from Cervus canadensis, assembly GCF_019320065.1. Taxonomy (NCBI): domain Eukaryota; kingdom Metazoa; phylum Chordata; class Mammalia; order Artiodactyla; family Cervidae; genus Cervus; species Cervus canadensis. The sequence goes on along the minus strand of NC_057401.1, from coordinate 52,751,328 downwards.
CTCCTTTTCCTATTTGGAACCAGTCTGTTGTTCCATGTCCGGTTCTAACTGTTGCTTCCTGACCTGCATATAGGTTTCTCAAGAGGCAGGTCAGGTGGTCTGGTATTCCCATCTCTTTCAGAATTTTCCACAGTTTATTGTGATCCACACAGTCAAAGGCTTTGGCATAGTCAATTAAGCAGAAGTAGATGTGTTTCTGGAACTCTCTTGCTTTTTCGATGATCCAGCGGATGTTGGCAATTTGATCTCTGGTTCCTCTGCCTTTTCTAAAACCTGCTAGAACTTCCACTGGAAAAGACCCTGATGCTGGGAGGGATTGGGGACAGGAGGAGAAGGGGACGACAGAGGATAGGATGGCTGGATGGCATCACCAACTTGATGGACATGAGTTTGAGTAAACTCCGGGAGTTGGTGATGGACAGGGAGGCCTGGCGCTGCGATTCATGGGGTGGCAAAGAGTCGGACACGACTGAGCGACTGAACTGAACTGTCTGAAATATGTGCTTACCATGGTTTGTAGACTCTTCACATGGATTATCTTACTGAATCCTCAAATTAACCTGGTGAGGGAGATGTCATTAGTATAAGCATCTTACCGACGGGCAAACAGAAGTTGAGAAGAGTTGGGTGATGTGTCTAAAGTCATACAGCTTGTAAGACTCACTTGTGAGGTTCCCACTCAAGCAGTGTGAGCCTCACACTTGCACTTCTCAGCCTCTGTCTGCCTCATTGATTAGGATCCCTTGAATCTCTGTCCTTTCATTTCCCAATGCCTATTTCTCTGCGTGGCCTTCTACTTCCCAACCTGCTGGGTGAGTCTGAAAGTCAAATAACTCAGGAAAGGTGACCTTCAATTTCACCTGCTGACTCTGGCCTTCCGGAACCCAGGTGACTCAGCAGGGGGCCTGAGCCAGAGCTGTGGTCCTTTCGGCCCACCTTTGCCCTAAAAGTTTCTTTCTAGATGAAATCTCCATGCCTCTATTAAATAACAGCACCTCCCTTTGGTCACAAGAGCCCACCCACTTTCTCTCATCAGTCATGGACATGCTTTAATGATTCTTCCTTTTTTCTCCTTTTTTTTTCCTTTTCTCTTCTATTCATCAATTTTTCTCTCCACTGGCCCATTTTACCAGCATATTTAGCTCCACCCCTCCTACAAGCCTCTACCCCACTTCTCTTTTCCTTTACAGCAAAAATCCTCATCATGTTTGACCCTGATGCTGGGAAAGATTGAGGGCAGGAGGAGAAGGGGGCGACAGAGAATGAAATGGTTGGAGGGCATCATTGACTCAATGGACTTGAGTTTGGGTAAACTTCGGGAGATAGTGAAGGACAGGGTAGCCCAGCATGCTGCGGTTCAGGGGGTCGCAGACTTAGACACAACTGAGCAACCGAACAGCAACAACAAAGGTTTGTCTGATCTCTCTGTCTTCAGTCTCTCTCCTACTCTTCACTCTCAATTTGCTAGAGGTCTCTGCTCCACCCTCCATCATGACTTCTCTGATTAAGGTCCCCAAACATCTTCCCATGCCTAGACCCCAGGTTGACATTCAGTTCTCACCTACTTCATCTATCAGCAGCATTTGGTACAGTTTTCTCTCTTCTCCAAGGCTTTCTTCCTCTGGCTTCCAGAATATTTGCTCTCTTCATTTTCCTCCCTGCTCAGCCTCCATGGCTATTTTCATCTTTCTTTTCTGATCTGTTAGATCGGAGCTGCCCAGAGCTGCACCCTGAACCTCTTCTCTTCTCCCCCTGTATCACTCATGTGGAGATGGGATCTAGTTTTATGACCTTAAGTACCATCTATATCAGGCTTGCCAGGCTTCAGAGTGTTAGAGAATCTATCTGCCAATGCAGGAGACGCAAGAGACATGGGTTTGATCTCTGGGTGGAGAAGATCCACTGAAGAAGGAAATGGCAACCTACTCCAGTATGCTTGCCTGGAAGATTCCATAGACAGAGGAGACTGGCAGTCCACAGTCCATGGGATCTCAAAGAGTTGGACCCGCCTGAGCACCCATGTACACACACACCATCTATATGCTGATGACTCCCAGATAAAACCAACCTGGACTGCTCTCCTCAACCTAGGAGAGCAGACTCATATCTTCAAGTACTTACTTAACATCTCCATGTGATTGCCTAAAAGATATCTCAAAGTATTTGAAACTGAATTTCTACACTTCCCTAAAAGCCAATTTATCACAGCCCTTCCCAAGTCTGTTAATGACTGTGTCTGCCTTCCAGTTGCTCAAACTAGCAACCTTGGAGTCATCCCAGACTCCCCTTTCTGTCACTCTGCCATCCAATCTGTCAGGAAAGCCTTTGTCTGTGTCCTGTCAAGAAAAAAAGGCGGCGGGGTGGGGGGGGCACCCACTATGGAGAACAGTATGATGATGCCTGAAAAAACTGAAATTAGAGTTGCCATATTATCCAGTAATCTCATTCCTGGGCATATATCTGGACAAAACTATAATTCAAAATGATATATGCACCCTTATGTTCATATCAGCGCTATTCACAATAGCCAAGATGTGGAAACAAACTAAACATACATTGACAGATAAATGGATAAAGGAGATGTGGTATACACATATATTTTGGCCACCTGATGCGAAGAGTTGACTCATTGGAAAGGACCCTGATGCTGGGAAAGATTGAAGGCAAAATGAGAAGAGGGCAGCAGAAGATGAGATGCTTAGATAGCATCACTAACTCAGTGGACATGAGTTTGAGCAACCTCCAGGAGATAGTGAAAGACAGGGAAGCCTGGTGTGCTGCAGTTCAGAGTTGGAGATGACTTAGTGACTGAACAACAAGTAACAATATTATATATATTACATTTAACATATATAATGGAATATTACTCAGCCATAAAAAGAAGGAAATAATACCATCTGCAGTTACATGGATGGACCTAGTGATTGTCATATTAAGTGAAGTAAGTCACAAAAGGAAAGACAAATACTTCATGATACCACTTATACGTGGAATCTAAAATATGACAGAAATGGGATTTCCCTGGGGGTCTTTAGCTCACACCATTGGGCGCTGAATAAAGAACTGGGACTGGATGACAACTATTGAGATGATTTGCTACACAGCAAAAACTTAACTGAAAACTAGATAACCACCTTTAATCCGTTTCTCTTTAATTTGCCTAATTAGATGAAAAATTATTTTAATGAAACCATGTGTATGTAAGTTACCTCCTTTTATAACTTGAAGTCCTTGACCTTTTTAAAAAGTATTGTCACTCACAAATCTCACTGGTAGGAGCAGGCTTTGTTGTTGTTTTACTGTATTTCTCTTAGGAACCACATCTAGTTTCAAAAAGGCTTGCATTTTTAAGGCCCAAAGCAAAGGACTACAAAAGTAAACTCTTGAAATTTTCAGGCCCTTGAACAGATGTTTGTGACATCTGGTTTCTTGAAATCTTCTAATGAACATCAGCTCCAAAGGCAGAGAAAAACTCAAACCCACAAGAAAGAAGAGAAAGACTGTAGTCCAAAGGGTTTTACCTACTACCTGTCCAAACATGCTACCTTAGAAATGGTTAAGTATTTTAAAGGTTTTTCTCTTATTCAACTAAAGAGAAATTATTCTAAACACTTTCCGTATGTTTTGGGCAATAATAAAAAGGAATATTTCTAGGGCATTGTTCCCTATGCCAGGCTGTAAAAGTCACAGTCATCTTTCTATCAGGGAGCCATAAATGATGGACATGAATTTCTCATTTATTTTATGAAATTTGTAATAAATGAATAAATCAGGAAATCATAATTGCATTTCCCAAATGGCATGAGCAAAAGCCATTAAGGATGCCAGGAAATTTGGGGGAGGGAACAAGCTTCTTTCAGGAATAAAGCCCCCAAACAAAAACCAGCTGTTTTTAAACATTTGACGTGCAGAAAGATGAATTCCACCCTAACCATTGTTTCACAAACTGCAAGAACGTCCCAAAGGGTTCTTTTCACTGCAAATGCTTTTGCCCCTGTTATGAAATCATAGTATCTGCTTCTAAAGTCTGCTCTTAATTTTCATCAAATCTGAAGGCAAAAATGAAAAATATGTCACCCTCATCTTTTGAAATTTTTTTTTTTTGTCTTTTGAGTTTTAAAATGTATTTATTTTGGCCAGTGTGGTGAACATTTCCAGGTGGACAGTCTTACTCTCCACAATATGAAATGAGATATATTTTGAAATGCCAACCAACAACCAGTATCATGGGAAAAACATGAGATACTCATGCTGATCTATTGCACGTTAAGGTGGGGATAGCAGTGTGTGTGTGTGTGTGTGTGTGTGTGTGTGTGTGTGTGAGACCTTTCAATAAACATCCTTCCATTGAAAAAACACACTTTCATGCTGACACTTAGACAAGTATGCTGACCACACAATCTTACAGTGAATTAGAGTCAATGAAATCATTAAGCACAAACTGTCTGATTAGCAAACTAATTTATGAGATGCTCACTTTCCTCTTTTTTGCTCTTTTTGCATGATAAGTTGCTTCAGTCCTGTCCGACTATGTGCGATCCTATGACCTGTATGTAGCCTGCCAGGCCCCTCTGTCCATGGGATTCTCCAGGCAAGAATGCTGGGAGTGGGATGCCATGCCCTCCTCCAGAGGATCTTCCCGACTCAGGGATTCAACCTAGATGTCCTGCATTATAGGCAGATTCTTTACCGTCTGATCTACTAGGGAAGACTTTTTGCTCTTTAAGTAAATGGTTTTCTCAACCTTATTTTGGGCTCACTCGGTAAAGAATCCACCTGCCAATGCAGAAGACGTGTGTTTGATCCACCCACCAACATTTATTTTTTACTTTTTTAATGTTTGGGTTTTTTTTTTTTTTTTTTTGATGTGGGCCATTTTTAAAGTCATTATTGAATTTTTAAAAATATAATACTGTTTATTTTTTATGTTCTGATTTTTTTGCTAGAAAGGTGTGTGGGATCTTAGTTCCCTGACCAGGGATTGAACCCACACCCTCTGCACTGGAAGGCAAAGTCTTAACCACTGGACCACCAGGGGAGTCTCTAATCCTAATTTTAGATTGTCTTATTCTGCTGGCCAATGCAGGAGATACAAGAGACGCAGATTCAATCCTTGGGTCAGGAAGATTCCCCTGGAGTAGGAAATGGCCACTCACTTTAGCATTCTTGCCTGGAAAGTTCCATGGACAGAAGAACCTGGCCAGCCCGTGGTGTTGCAAAGAATTGGACACGACTGAGCATGCATGTGCACCGGCAAATTTCTCTGACTCCATGAATTAGGACTACTGACTTATCACAAAACTTGAATTAATTGAGCCAGAAATTCCATGACTTTATAGATACCTCTTGGGAATAAGATTATTTTAACAAACAACACAGAAATAGTTTGTGTTATGCTACAGAATTATTCTCAGTCTATGAGTGCTTATGTCTTTTTGGCTCTTGGCAGCTTGCCAGAAGCCTATGGTCAGTATGTGTAAAATGTTACTTATTGGGAGTAATGGGAACCCTTTGTCACCTCCAAATTCAATTTCTTATAGCTTAGAGGAGTTAAAAGAACCAATGATGGAATGCTTGTAACAGGTTCTGCATCATGACCTAGTGACTGTGAAACACACCTTCTCCAGGACATATTTTTCCCCAAAGTCATCACTCAGAATGCTGCCTTCTCTCTTAGGGAGAAAGCCCCATAACCAACGCATGTTACAGATCTGTGCGGGAATCTGTCGCGTGTGATGGCGTCTTCTATTTCAAGGCTTTGCAATACAAATCTAGAATGGAGACTTTTGCAAAGGTGAAGTGGCAGTGTGTTGGGGCCAATGATATAACTTCTCATTTGGGGATATTTTTCTCAAAGGGTTTCCTCTGAGGCCCTGGGACCCTACAGCCACTAAAGGATCTCTGTTTTGGTCACAAACGGAACACAGGATCCACCAGCCCAATTCTCTTTTTTGGATCTGTCTGCGTTTTCCCCATTTCAGTCTATTTTTGGTAACTGGCTACAAGATCATATAAACAGCTATGAAGGCCCAAGAACGAAGCATGCAATTGCGTTCATTTTGGAGAACATTAATTGCGTGCCTATGGTTTGGAGAGCTTTGTCCTGGGTCCTGAATGTAAACTGTGGGCTTTGCTCTCCTCTCCCGGAGCCCGAGTTCCCATTTAAGACGGGGTGTGCTTGCACGTACACACAGATGCCAGCAACCAGTCACCAAAGTGAAAACACTGCTAACCTGTGACTCACGAATCTACCCAGACTGGAGAATGAAAGTTACAATTTAGAGATGCTCTTGATGCAAACATACTCAAACCTGATCTTCCAGATGTGACAACTTGAAAGGTACATGAGTGTGGGAGACAGCAAAGGTCCTTTGCCATCAAAGGTGTGAATAGTCAAAGCTGTGGTTTTTCCAGTGGTCATGTATGGATATGAGAGCTGGACCATAAAGAAGACTGAGCCCCGAAGAATTGAAGCTTTTGAACTGTGGTGTTGGATAAGACTCTTGAGAGTCCCTTGGGCTGCAAGCAGATCAAACCAGTCAATCCTAAAGGAGATGAATCCTGAATATTTATTGGAGGCATTGAAGCTGAAGCTGAAGCTCCAATACTTTGGCAACCTATTGTGAAGAGCCAACTCATTAGAAAAGAACCTGATTCTGGGAAAGATTTGAAGGCAGGAGGATAAGGGGATGACAGAGGATGAGATGGCATTGCTGACTCAATGGACATGAGTTTGACCAAGCTCTGGGAGAGGGTGCTTCTTGCCTGCAATGCAGGAATCCCAGGTTCGAACCCTAGGTTGGGAAGATCTCCTGGAGAAGGGCATGGCAACCCACTCCAGTATACTTGCCTGGAGAATCCCATGGACAGAGGAGCCTGGGAGACTACAGTCCATGGGGTTGCAAAGAACTGGACACGACTGAGTGACTAACACTTTCACTTTTTCTGATTTAATAGTGGTCTTTGATTTCAGCATTCTTCTTTTAGAACTTTGAGTGGGTCATAGATTTCTTAAGCTTTAGTTTATCTGGAGGAAAAGCACAGATATCCTTCTTATATAGACTCATGGGTATTACAAAACAGGGCAATTACAGGTCCACCACATCCTGGTGCAACATATGCAATTTTACTAAAGACCAGCTCACACACAGGATTGGAGGTGGAGGTGGGGTAACAGGGATAAAGCAGCAGATTCCAGCCTTTCTACCTTCATGAAAGCAATGATCCTTGTTTTTCTCAATCCCAGGTACCCCAACGTTATCCATCTTGAGCAGCATCTTTCAGGCTGTGAGTAGGGCTTCATTAGGTTGGAACACCAACTGTCCTGCTTTGTCCAGAATGGTCCTGATTTCAGTCCTAAAAGTTCATGCATCCCAGGAATGGCCCCCAGCCCTGGGAAAACCAGGATGGTCACCCCACCCTTAGCTCTAAGAGAAATACTGAGCACAGAATGGTCCTGTAGCCAAAAAATTTTATAAACTGCTTCTTACGGTTCCACCTTATTGAGCTATAAAAGACAATACTATATCAAGGCACTTAATGAGTTCTTCAGCAAAGACACCTGCTAAAACTCTTTGTTTCCTAAATTTATTTGGCCATAGAACCCTTGACAGCATCTCTTTAACACTATTGATTTTAACTTGGAAAATACTCTTATGGTTACAAGGATACTGTGATTTATAAGAAGTATATTTCTGATATATATTTGGTTTTTGTGGTTTCTGGTGTATAACTCCTCAAACCCTTGGAATTTCTCAAGTAGTATGAGAAATGCGAGCATCTTTGGTCATAATATTTGGTCTCTAGTCTTCAGTTTGTGAAATCACTTCTGAGCTATCAGGATGAAATGACTGTCTTGTTATTCATAATGAGCTTCTTTTCCAGCACAACTAGGTTTATGTTAACTAGGTAAATTTTGGAGAGCATCTAAAGGATGGGGACTGGTTGTTAGGAAATCAACCATGAACTTTCTGGCCTTTTCCGATTTCTGGAGAGGGAAGAGAGGCTCGATGTTGAGTCCATCACCAACGGCCAGTAATTTAATCAGTTGTGCCTGTAATGAAGGTTACATAAAAATCCCAAAAGAAGAGGTTCAGAGAGTTTCTGAGTTTGTGATCGCTTGGAGGTTTGAGAAGAGTGACCTCTTGAGACAGCGTGGAAGCTCTTGTCCTTTCCCCCATATGTCTTTGCTGTACACGTCTCCTCCATCTGGCTGTTCCTGAATTGTATCCTTTTAGAATAAACCAGTCGCTCAGTCATGCCTGACTCCTTGAGACCCCATGGACTATAGCCTATGAGGTTCCTCCATCCATGGAATTTTCCAGGCAAGAGTACTGGGTTGCCATTTCCTTCTCCAGGGGATCTTCCCGACCCAGGTATCGAACCTGGGTCTCCCACCTTGCAAACAGACACTTTTACCATCTGAGCCACCGAAGCTCAGAATAAACCAGTGATTTAGTAAGTAAAATCTTTCTCTGAGTTCTATGAGAAGGTGTTGTCGGGACCTCTGACCTCTAGTCAGTTTGTCAGTCAGAAGCGCAGGTGACCATCTAGGCTGGCTTTGGTGCCTCAGGCAGGGGCAGTCATGTAGGATGAGCCCTTCACTTGTGGGCTCCGACGCTGTCTCCTGGCAGAGAGTGACAGAACTGACTTGAGTTGGAGGACATCCCGCTGGTGGGGTGAGGAAACAATCTCAAACCCACAGACTGACATTACACATAGACTTTTTAGTTGCCCTTTTCAATCTGGTGGAGTAATGAACATATCAAGCATTGTTTTCTATTAAGCAGGTTTCTGGAAACGTCTACGACCCTTCCCTAATTCACTAAAAGAGTGGCCACCAGGGTCCTCTGTCCATGGGATTTTCCAAGCAAGAATCCTGGAATGGGATGCCATTTCCTTCTTCAGAGGGTCTTCCCAAACCAGGGATGGAACCGCATCTCTTAGGTCTCCTGCACTGACAGGCAGATTCTTTACCACTGAGTCACCTAGGAAACCCTATTTTTATACATATTTTTTTGTGGTGTACCAACACTATGTTGGGGCTTCCCTCTTGGCTCGGATGGTAAAGAATCTGCCTACAATGTGGGAGACCTGGGTTTGGTCCCTGGGTTGGGAAGATCCCCTGGAGAAAGGAATTGGCTACCCACTCCAATATTCTTGCCTGGAGAATTCAATGGACTTAGGAGCCTGGGGGGCTACAGTCCATGGGGTTGAAAAGAGTCGGACACGACTGAGTGACTAGCACTTTCACTCCATTTTCAACTTTGTGTTTTAACTTATAAAATTTGTTTTTTTACAGTGCCTCTTGTTTCCTACATCCATTAGTTTGTATTATCCTTTAACAAAGCAAAGAAACCAGAGCCCATCCCGTGTCCTACTTTTGTAATTTTGAAATAAACTTCTGCCTTAAAAGAGGAAAGTTGGCAGGTAGGTCATCATGCTTGTTGAGGTTGGACCACAGGTCACAGATCACAGAGTGACATCAAAGGACACTCAGCCCACACATTACCGTATAAAACACAGATAACCAGAAAGGGCCTACTGTGTAGCATAGGAAACCCTCCTCCGTATTCTGTGATAACCTACATGAGAAAAGAACCGGAAAAAGAGTGAATACATGTATAACTAAATGACTTTGCTGTCCACCTGAATCATGCAGCATCGTAAATCAACTACAGTTCAATAATTTTTTTTTAAAAGGTAAAAAATAGAAGGAAAAAAAAAAGAGAGAGAGAGACGTGTTTCTGATTCCCATTTCTAAGAAGGCATTTTCCCCTCAGTAACAAGGGGTTACAAGCGAGGGTTAGAGATGTCTAGAATCATTTATAGGTGGAATAAGCTTCTGTGCACTGACCTAAGAAATTTCCCACTGCAAAACTAACGGTGGTGCCTGGGGTCTGGCATGTGATGGGCTCAGAAATATTTTTACTGAATGGAACTAACCTTCAGTTATACTCTGCTTCCATGGGGGTGGGGGGTGGGGGGATGGATTTTGAATTACAAACATTTATAACACAACTTGTTTAAAAATTGGAGATAACTTGTATTTATTTATTTTTTGGCTTTTCATTTTTTTTTGCTTTTTATTTATTTTTAAAATGTAATTATTTTAATTGGAGGATAATTACTTTACAATATGGTGATGGTTTTTGCCATATGTCAATATGAGTAGGCCATAGGCATACATGTGTCCCCTCCATCTGAAACCCCCCACCAACTGTCCCCCACCCCATTCTTCCAGGTTGTCATAGAGCACTGGCTTTGGGTGCCTTGCCCCAAAGTCTCACTGATAACTTGTGTTTATATTTGAAGGTTGCCTTAGGAAAGACTTTAAGGATCTGAAGTTTACATTCTGCACCATGTCTTCATGTTCACCACCAAAACAGTTCTATTTGAGACTACATTTCAATCTTCTGAGAAGTGTATGAACAATCTCTCAGAATTTCAGGATGTCAGAATATAGCCTGTTTTCAAAAAATGGCAACTGGTGTTATCTTATTAGTTGGACCAGGTACCTCAGTTCAGTTGAGTTCAGTCACTCAGTTGTGTCCGACTCTTTACGACCCCATGAATCGCAGCATGCCAGGCCTCCCTGTCCATCACCAGTTCCTGGAGTTCAAACTCATGTCCATTGAGTGGGTGATGCCATCCAGCCATCTCATCCTCTGTCATCCACTTCTCCTCCTGCCCCCAATCCCTCCCAGCATCAGGGCCTTTTCCAATGAGTCAGTTCTTCCCATTAGGTGGCCAAAGTATTGGAGTTTCAGCTTCAGCATTAGTCCTACCAATGAACACCTAGGACTGATCTCCTTTAGAATGGACTGGTTGGATCTCCTTGCAGTCCAAGGGACTCTCAAGAGTCTTCTCCAACACCACAGTTCAAAAGCCTCAATTCTTCAGTGCTCAGCTTTCTTCACAGTCCAACTCTCACATCCATACATGACCACTGGAAAAACCATAGCCTTGACTAGACGGACCTTTGTTGGCAAAGTAATGACTCTGCTTTTTAATATGCTGTTTAGGTTGCTCATAACTTTCCTTCCAAGGAATAAAGCGTCTTTTAATTTCATGGCTGCAATCACCATCTGCAGTGATTTTGGAGTGCAAAAAAATAAAGTCTGCCACTGTTTCCACTGTTTCCCCATCTATTTCCCATGAAGTGATGGGACCAGATGCCATGATCTTAGTTTTCTGAATGTTGAGCTTTAAGCCACTTTTTCACTCTCCTCTTTCACTTTCATCAAGAGACCTTTTAGTTCCTCTTCACTTTCTGCCATAAGGGTGGTGTCATCTGCATATCTGAGGTTATTGATATTTCTCCCGGCAATCTTGATTCCAGCTTGTGCTTCTTCCAGCCCAGCATTTCTCATGATGTACTCTGCATATAAGTTAAATAAACAGGGTGACAACATACAACCTTGACATACTCCTTTTCCTATTTGGGAATCAGTCTGTTGTCCCATGTCCATTTCTAACTGTTGCTTCCTGATCTGCATATTGATTTCTCAAGAGGCAGGTCAGGTGGTCTGTTATTCCCATCTCTTTCAGAATTTTCCACAGTTTATTGTGATCCACACAGTCGAAGGCTTTGGCATAGTCAATAAAGCAGAAATAAATGTTTTCTGCTTTAATGTAATAATAGGCACCTCAGGGATCACCTACTTAGATGGATAAGCTGAGGCTCAAGAAGATGAAGTTGCTTATCCCTGGAAATGTCAGGATGGGGGCAAGATTCTTAATTTGATGAATTCTCATCTTATCTCATCTCAATATTCTTCAGATTATTACTTCTGAGAAAACATAAAGTGAGGATTCAATTCCAAGTCTATATGAGTTAGCGCAACCTCATTCCCTTACCCATTTGAATATCTATCAAATGGTACTATTTTTTAAAAAATTTAAAAAAATAATTTATTTTATTTTTTAAGGTCTTTATTGAATTTTTTACAATATTATTTCTGTTTTATGTTTTGGTTTTCTAGCGATGAGGCACATGGGATCAGCTCCCTGACTAGGGATCAAACTACCCCCCGCGCTGCAAAAGCTTAACCACTGAAAAGTGAAGTGAAAGTCACTCCAGTTGTGTCCAGCTCTTTGCGACCCCATGGACTACATAGTCCATGGAATTCTCCAGGTCAGAATACTGGAGTGGGTAACTAGCTGTTCCCATCTTCAGGGGATCTTTCCAACCCAGGATTGAACTCAGGTCTCCTGCACTGCAGGCAGATTCACCAGCTGAGCCACAAGGGAAGCCCAAGAATACTGGAGTGGGTAGACAATCCCTTCTGCAGTGGATCTTCCTGACCCCGGAATCGAACTGGGTCTCCTGCATTGCAGGCAGATTCTTTACCAACTGAGCTAACCACTGGACCACTAAGGAAGTCCTGGCATTATATTTTCTATAACCAACATTGCATGATCAAATCAGACTTCCTCAATTTTTAGTCTGTGATGGAGATTATATGAAGGATGTTTATTAGGGAGTGTATTTGATATGGACTCCTGCCAAAGAGAGAAAATTTGCCTAAGTGTGGCAAGTTGAGCTGTGATATAGTCTGGCAGTAGCTTCAGCTCATCGCACCAGGAGCCCTGAAACGGAGGTGGTGCTCAGAGCTGACTCCTCTTGGGGCAAAGATCTTGACCTTTATGACCCCTGTGAATCAGTCACTGGATGTGGGCGTTGCAGAGGGGATGTGACTTTGAGTGAAGAAATTCCTTTTCACCATGGTGGTCATCGTGGGGGCAACACTGAGAGTCTGGGGCCTGTGGCATTGCCAGCAGCTGGGGGAGTGAGTTTTCATTCCTGAGTGGAGTCTGTGCTGAGCCCTGCAAGGCCCACCGTGGCCCTCATCCCATCTTTTCTCCCAGGCTGGAGATGATTAGATTAAAATGTCCTACACTAACTTCTGTGATGCATCAAAGAACAGGACTGAAGCCAATATAGGAGTGGCTACAGAGCCAACTCCTTTTTGAAACAAATCTGGAGAGATAATAATAATCCTTTTAATGTCAGCTTTTGGATGCTAATTCTGTTGACGTTGATAGAGTAGTGCTCAGTTGCTCCGTCATGTCCGACTCTTTGCAGCCCCACGTACTGTAGCCTGCCATGCTCCTCTGTCTATGGGATTTTCCAGGCAAGAATATTAGAGCGGGTTGCTGTTTCCTTCTCTAGGGGATCTTCCCGATCCAGAGATCTAACCTGCGTCACTTGCATCTCCTGCATTGGCAGCTGGATTCTTTACCACTAGTGCCACCTGGGATTTCCTGATAGAGTAGAGATGATGGTTAAAAAAAAAAAAAAAAACAACTCCTGAATTTAAAAAGAAGGCAGAGGAGGATGAGGAAGATGGGAGAGGAGGAAGGGGAGAAGAAGAAGAAGACAGTTATGGTGCCAGAGTAAGGACATTTTTAAACAGTTTCATTTTTTTTTTTTTCATATTTCTGTGCAATCTTGTATTGTGCACCATTAAAAAAATATTGTGTGATATAAGTATAAATTCCTGTCCCCACCTAGGAGACAGACTTTGGAGGCCTGAATCTCAGGGCAAGCAAAGAATAGTGGCTGGTGACAGCTAGGCTGCTGAGAGAGTTAATTCTTAGGTAGGTTGATAATGGGGTCCCCGGGGAGGAGAATGGGGTCTGGGGCTCTCGAGGAGGAGAAAAAGGCAAACATTTTTTTCTACATTGCTTTGTCTTAGTCCCATAAGCCAGTATTTTCTTGAAGCCCAGAGCTAATGATTACACAACAAAATTCATCTTGCTCAAGGGTCTGTTTTTCCTTTAACTCTGTACTAATGATTATATAATAACAATGTATCTTGCTCAAGGACATGTTTCTCCTTTTTACCAAGAACCTTCTGACTAACCTTGTCATTTTAAGATGTATGTTGTGGGAGTGGATCTGGTAAGACCTTTCTATTGTTAGTTCTAATCTTGCTAATTTAAGATGTATGTTGTGGGAGTGGGTCTGGTAAGACCTTTCTATTGTTAGCTCTAATCTTGCTAATTTAAGATGTATGTTGGGGGAGTGGGTCTGGTAAAAGTATATAAGGCCTTGATAAGATTCTCTGTCCCCCTCCTGATGTCTATGTCGGATGCTTCCTCTGTCTGTTTTCACTGTAATAAAATTTCTGCTATACGAAACCTCTTGAGTGATCAAGCCTGGTCCCTGGTCCCTTGTCCCAAAGCTAAATCTTCTTAAGAGATCAAGAATTCAACATTGTTCACCATAAGCCATCACTGCCAGAGCCAGACTGCTTGCTTCAGATTCTCATCACACATGGGCAATGTAACAGTGGATCTCATGTTCCCAGGACCCTGCCTTAGAAGATGGTTGGAGAGTTTCACTCCAGTGAGAGTGGAAGTGTTAGTCACTCAGTCTTGACTGACCCTTTGTGACCCCATGGACTGTAGCCCGCCATGCTCCTCTATCCATGGAATTCTCCAGGCAGGAATACTGGAGTGCGTAGCCATTTCCTTCTCCAGGGGATATCTTCCCAACTGAGAGATCAAACCTGGGTGTCCTGCATTGCAGGCAGATTCTTTACCTTCACTCCAGGGCACTGCTCAACATATACAACCTCACCATATGACTCAGCAATTCCACTCCTGGGTATATATATAGCAGCACAATTTACAACTGCCAAGATAGAGAAGCAATCTTAGTGTCCATCAGCGGATGAAAGGATAAAGAAGATGTGATACAAATATACAATGTAATACTACTCAGCCATAAAAAAGAACAAAGTTTTGGGACTTCTTGGGTCATCCAGTGGTTAAGAATCCATCTTCCAGTGGGGACTCGGGTTCGATTCCTGGTCGGGGAACTAAGATCCCACATACCACAGGGCCACTAAGCCTATGCACCACAACTAGTGAAACTGTGGGCCCTGGAGCCCAAGCACCACATCTAGAAGGAGCCAGTGAATTCCAACTACTGAGCCAGCACAAGCAAAAAAAAAAAAAAAGAACAAAATTTTGCCTTTGCCGCAATATGATGAACTTAGAGGGCATTATGCTAAATCAGACAAAGAAAGACAAATATTGTCTGATACTGTTTATATGTAAAATCTGAAAAATACAACAAACTAGTAAATATAATATGAAGGAAGCAGACTTACAGATAAAGAGAACAAATTAGTGGTTACCACTGTCTCCAGTCCTAGTTGTTACCAGAGAGAGAAGTGGGAGGGGCATTATAGGGGTAGGGGCGTGGGAAGTACAAATTATTGGGTATAAGATAGTCTCAAGGAAATATTGTGCAACACAGGAAAGATAGTCAATATTTTATAATAACTGTAAGTGAAATATAACCTTTAAAAATTTTGAATTGCCATATTGTACATTTGTCAGATGTAATAATATGCATCAGCTCAGTACAGTCACTCAGTTGTGTCCGACTCTTTGTGACCCCATGGACCTCAGCACGCCAGGCTGCCATATCCATCACCAACTCCCGGAGCTTATTCAAACTCATGTCCATCGAGTCAGTGATGCCATCCAACCATCTCATCCTCTGTCATCCCCTTCTCCTCCTGCCTTCAATCCTTCCCAGCATCAAGGTCTTTTCCAATGAGTCAGTTCTTCACCTCAGGTGGCCAAAGTATTGGAGTTTCAGCTTCAGCATCAGTCCTTCCAATGAATATTCAGGCATCTACTATCATTAATAAAAAATAAACTATAGGTTCAAAAAAACAAAAAATACACAATCTCTATTTGCGGTTTCTTCCCCCAATGCACACCCTTCCAGCTGACCTCCATCCTAAATCTTTCAATTGTGCATCTGGAATGATCTGTTTTTTTCTTTTGAAAAGACTTTTCTTTATATAATCAACCCATTGTAAACTATCTGTTCTCCTCTCAGAGGGTCACTACTGTTTTTCTTGAATTACTGGAGGCTGGTCTTTCTTTTACAGTCTATATGTTCTTAATCTGGGACAGGCATCAACATTGTCCTCAATCCCCTTTCCTGTGCCTGGATGTCAATCTCCCTCGGGTGGAAATCCTCTTTGTTTTGGGTCATGCCATCCACCTAACCCACCCTCCATCCTGTGGATCACTGCCATTTACTGGCCTTCTGATCTCTCCCACATTTAGGAAAGCCTTGGCAGTCAGTTCACAGTCATCTATGTCGCCATCTGCAACATACAGGATCAATCTGATGTCCATGTCAACAACCCCAGACATGACGACCTCTAAGGCTTCCTGACCTGAGAACCAATGCGTTGACTTCCACTGCATTTTAACATCTCTCTTTCACTAGCACTCCCTGTACCTTTTTGCCATCAAACAGTGTCACCTCTGATAACTCCAACAGCTTAACGTTCCGGCTTGAGTCTCCCAAGAGGTCAACCTTGAGAAGAGACACCAGTCCCAGCAGTCTGTTCTTGTGCTTAGTCACTCAGTCGTGTCTGACTCCTTGTG
This sequence comes from Cervus canadensis, assembly GCF_019320065.1. Lineage (NCBI taxonomy): Eukaryota > Metazoa > Chordata > Mammalia > Artiodactyla > Cervidae > Cervus > Cervus canadensis. The sequence goes on along the minus strand of NC_057401.1, from coordinate 52,734,903 downwards.
ACCCTTTGGATTGGAGCCCACCAGGGTATTCTGTCCTTGGGATTTTTCAGGCAAGAATACTGGAGTGGGTTACCATTGCCTCCTCTGGGGGATATTCTCCACCCAGGGATCAAACCCACATCTCCAGTGTCTCCTGCATTGCAGGTGGATTCTTTATGCGATGAGTCATCTCCGCAGGGGACTGGGGTGACAAGGAAGAGAAGGAAACAGGGCATCCCTTAGAGTTATCCCACCTGGAGGAAGGGAAAAGGAGCTAAGGGCTGCTTCTAGTGGACAGTAACTGCTTGCTGTTCCTGGCCGGAGAAGGTGCTGAGCTGAAGACAAGTAACAGTCTGGCTAGAGAAGGGGGCATAGAAATAGGGATTGGGGGTCACAAACAGCATCCACTTGGCCTACCAGTTCTGTTCTCTTAAAGCTGTATTTCCCCTAAACATGCCCCTCGTCTTTATTGAGGTCCCTAATCCCTTGACTCATTCATTTTCAGCTAAATGATCAGCCTCCTGGTACCACAATTCCTTCCATATGGAGCCTGGGTCCCGAGAACAATTTGAGCTTCTTTCCCTCAAGCCTCTCAGAGTCATTGTCTCCTGGCTGTTGTTTTCCTCTTCTTTCTTCTTTTCTTTTCTCAACCACAATTTGGTATTTCCCAACTAAGCTCAGACTATAATAGCTAGAAAGAATTGCCCACCCAGGCACACTGGTGCCACCGCAAATTAATGGAAATCTGTCTCCCCAGTTTATTATATATATATATATTTTTACTTATTCTAGGTCAGCCCTCTAATAACTCTCAGCAACTCAGCTGAACTTTCCCTCTCTCCTCAAGGCATCTCCTCTGTTTTTATCCCTCTCATTCTCTGTCGATGACTCAGCCAGATTTCTTGCTGGAATGGTCTATATTTACTGCCTCCATTTTCTTCTCTTCCTTCTTCCTCAACCTGGCCCAGTGTGACTTCTAGCTCTGTGACCGCGATAAAAGAGATTTTTGCCCTGAGGCCAAACTCTGTGTCAACTCAATGGACAGTCCTACTCTCAGCTTTCTTCTTAGCAACATTCTTGGATATTTTCTGCTTTTGGAATTTTCCCATCTCTTATTTTCTGTGCCACCAAACTATCCTAGTTTGCTACTTATCTTTCTGGCTAGTTCTGTCTCTGAACACGCTCATCATCTTCGATGCATCCACTGAATGTTTGAGCTCCTCAAAGTTCTCTCTCTCTTTTGGACCCGGTCCTTTCCTTTGTAATCTTTCCAGAAATAGTCTTACTCTTTTGAAGCCTATATTTTCTACCTACAGGTTAGCTTTCTCCTTTGGGATTTAGGCTCATACATGCCATATGCTGAATGTCTCAAAGATACACTAATATCGATATAGCTAGAAGTCAACTCATAATCTTTCCACCAAACCCAGCCCACCTTCAGGGTACTTCATTTTAGCAATCCCACCAGTCTGTGCAGACTGGAAATCTAGGAGCTAGCCTCAATACTCTTTCACCTTATCTTACTGAATCTCACTTCTTAAGTATCTCTTGAAATCTTGAACTCATCTTTCAGTTCGCATCACTCCCACCTTTTTTGAGCTATAGTTATTTCTTTCCAGTGTTACAAAAGTGGGTCCATCTTGTCCTCTCCCAACTCTTCTAATCCATTCTCTGAGCAGCAGCTGAAATCAACTTCATGAAATCCAAACGTGATTGTGTCCCCCCTGCCCCCAGCCTCTCTCAAGATTCCTCACTGACTCTCTAGTACTTTAAGATTAAGATGTGCCTTCCTAACATGTCTTATGAGGTCCTACTTCTTCTGGTCTTACTTATGTCTCCAGCTCACTCTGCTGCATCCACACTGCCTGTATTTTCCTTCTGACTCTTCCAATTCTCCCCACTTTTGCAGGACTTTTTCATACTCTGAACCGTCCTCCCATCTCTTTCTATAATAGTTGATCCCACCTTGTGGGTTGGAGTCATGTCTTTTCATCAAGTAACATGTCCTAATTGTGTTACCTCAGCAAAGAAGGCTTTGTTGATACCTTACTAGGTCAATTCCTTTTGCCATAAACCCTTATTGCATCATGTAAATCTTCATAGCATCTCTCCCAGTTTCAATTTTACCCTCACTGGTGTGACTTTTTAATTAATGCCTGCCACTCCATCAGATTTTAAGCTCCAAGCAGACAAAGATGATGCTTATCGTGGTACCAGGGTACTTGGTTGATGTTCAGAAAATATTTATTGCAAGAGTGACAATTAATGAGTGAATAATTTTCTATTTCCTAGAGAAAATCAAGTTTTGAGATGTGAATGCCTTCATTCTCTAACCCACATCTTAATGAGTTTGTACTCCCAGAAAGATCTCTGTTCTGGATGAGCCTCCTCAACTGTGCTCTTCATCGCATGCCCTCCCTGATCTGGTTCCAATGATTTTGTCTTTCTCAAATTTCAGTCTTTCTTCATTGCCTTATTCCTTTCTTGCATCCATTTATATTTTCAAGCCCCACCAGAAAAAAAATATCCTCCCCGATCTTGCATTTTGTCTACCTTCACTTCTCATTTTCATGTGCGGTCCCCTTCTCTAATGACTATGAAATCAAATTCAGATCATTTTCTTGAACTCCAGGTCCAAATTACCAACCGGTGACTTGATATTTTTATCTGTACGTATCAAGGGCTCTTCTAATGCAACCTGTTTCAACTTGTTTGAACCTGCCCTTCCTTTCTTCCTCTGAGGGCTTACTAAGTCACTTCAGTCATGTCCAGGTCTTTGCAACCCCATGGACTGTAGCTCACCAGGCTCCTCTATCCATGGGATTCTCCAGGCAAGAATACTGGAGCGGGCTGCCATTTCTTCCTCCAGGGCATCTTCCCGACCCAGGGCTCAAATCCACGTCTCATGTCTCTTGCATTGGCAGGTGGGTTCTTTACCACTAGTGCCACCTGGGGGTAAAAAGTATTATCCCTCACTCAACTACCAAATCAGGGTTCTGATCCTTATCCTGATTGCCTTTAGTTCATTTCAGTTCAGTTGCTCAGTCGTGTCCAACTCTTTGTGACCCCATGGATTGTGGCATGCCTGGCTTCCCTATCTATCACCAACTCCCAAAGCTTGCTCAAACTCATACCCATCGAATCAGTGATGCCATCCAACCATCTCATCCTCTGTCATCCCCTTCTCCTCCTGCCTTCAATCTTTCCCAGCATCAGGGCCTTTTCTAGTGAGTCAGTTCTTCGCATCAGCTGGCCAAAGTATTGGAGTTTCAGCTTCAGCATCAGTCCTTCCAATGAATATTCAGGACTGATCTACTTTAGGATGGACTGGTTGGATCTACTTGCAGTCCAAGGGACTCACAAGAGTCTTCTACAGCATCAATTCTGTGGTGCTCAGCTTTGTTTATGGCTCAGCTCTCACTTCCATACTTGACTACTGGAAAAACCATAACTTTGACTAGATGGACTTTTGTTGGCAAAGTAATGTCTCTGCTTTTTAATATGCTGTCTAGGTTGGTCATAGCTTTTCTTCCAAGGAACAAGTGTCTTTTAATTTCAAGGCTGCAGTTACCATCTGCAGTGATTTTGGAACCCAAGATAATAAAGTCTGTCACTGTTTCCATTGTTTCCCCATCTATTTGCCATGAAGTGATGGGACCAGATGCCATGATCTTAGTTTTCTGAATGTGGAGTTTTAAGCCAAATTTTTCACTCTCCTCTTTCACTTTCATCAAGAGGCTCTCTAGTTTCTCTTCACTTTCTGGCATAAGGGTGGTATCGTCTGCATATCTGTAGTTATTGATATTTCTTCCGGCAATCTTGATTTCAACCTGTGCTTCATACAGTGTGGCATTTCTCATGATGTACTCTACATACAATTTAAATAAGCAAGGTAACAGTATACAGCCTTGACATACTCCTTTCCCAATTTGGAGCCAGTTTGTTGTTCCATATCCAGTTCTAACAGTTGCTTCTTGATCTGCATACAGATTTCTCAGGAGGCAGGTAAGGTGGTCTAGTATTCCCATCTCCTGAAGAATGTTCCACAGTTTGTTGTGATTCACATAGTCAAAGGCTTAGGCATAATCAATAAAGCAGAAGAAGATGATTTTCTGGGATTCTGCCGCTTTTTCTTTGATTCAACGGGTATTGGCAATTTGATCTCTGGTTTCTCTGCCTTTTCTAAATCTAGCTTGAACATCTGGAATTCTCAGTTCATGTACTATTGAAGCCTTGCTTGGAGAATTTTGAGCATTACTTTACTAGCTTGTGAGAAGAGTACAATTGTGTGGTAGTTTGAGCATTCTTTGGCATCGCTTTTCTTTGGGATTGGAATGAAAACTGACCCTTACCAGTCCTGTGGTCACTGCTGAGTTTTCCAAATTTGCTGGCATATTGAGTGCAGCACTTTCACAGCATCATCTTTTAGGATTTGAAATAGCTCAGCTGGAACTTCATTACCTCCACTAGCTTTGTTCATCATGATTCTTCCTAAGGCCCCGTTGACTTCGCATTCCAGGATATCTGGCTCTAGGTGAGTGATCATACCATCATGGTTATCTGAGTCATGAACATCTTTTTTGTACAGTTCTTCTGTGTATTCTTGCCACCTCTTCTTAATATCTTCTGCTTCTGTTAGGTCCATACCATTTCTGTCCTTTTTTTTTTTTTTTCATTTCTGTCCTTTATTGAGTCCATTTTTGCATGAAATGTTCCCTTGGCATCTCTAATTTTCTTGAGAAGCTCTCTAGTCTTTCCCATTCTATTATTTCCCTCTATTTCTTTGCACTGACCACTGAAGAAGGCTTTCTTATGTCTCCTTGCTATTCTCTGGAACTCTGCATTCAGGTGGGTGTAACTTTTCTTTTTCTTCTTTGCCTTTAGTGTCTCTTCTTTTCTCAAATAACTTACTCTCTACTCCATTTAGTCAGCATGACTTGTCTATGGTGCTTCTTAAATATTTGTGAAATATCTGCGTTTAGTCAGTACTGATTCTCATCACTAGTTCTGGGACTATGGAGAGAGCTCCCAAATACTCTCCTAGGTCACCCAAGCCCCACTTTAGAAGTGTATCTGTACTGCTACGGTGATCTTTCTAAGCAATCTGGCCCTGAATAATCCACCTCCCCCAAGGTTCTCCATACTTTCAAAAACATTGCTGTTTATGCAAGTCCCTACATGATTATATCTTCAGTTTCACCTGTTCCTGCTGTCATCCCCTCTGCTTTAGTTACTCCCTAGATCTTGCTAATCTTGTAATGCTTCCCTTGTGGCTCAGCTGGTAAGGAATCTGCTAGCAATGCGGGAGATCTGGGTTCAATCCCTGGGTTGGGAAGATCCCCTGGGGAAGGGAAAGGCTGCCCACTCCAGTATTCTGGCCTGGAAATTCCATGGACTGTATATAGTCCATGAGGTCGCAAAGAGTCAGACATCACCGAGCGACTTTCACTTTCAGGATGTTGCACTGTTTAATGCTTCTGTGCCTTTTCACACACTGCTTATTCTCCCTGCCACACCCTCCCCAGAACTCTGAAAGAATGGAGAATCTCTACTCATGCTTCAAGGTCCAGGTCAATGAATACTTGTTTTGAACGACTTTTCCTAAATCTTCCCAAGTAGAGTTGATCATCCTGTCTGCTGTCCTTCCCATGAACCGTGTCACATGCTGTTAGGACTCATGATGGCAGCGCTGTTGCATAGGGCTGTTCAGGCCGTGGACTGTGCGAGTCTAGGAACTTCGTTTGCAAAATCAGCAGTCATATATCACGCCGTTACTTTTAAGCTTTTTTTTCATTCTTTGTTCTTAAGGATCACAAGAAAGGAGAAGAGGGATAAAAAGGTTAAGAATGAAGTGTGTTGAAGGAAGCCGTAAACAAAACAAAAAGACAACCTACGAAGTGGAAAAAACTATCTGCAGATGATATGACAGACAAGCATTTAATTTCAAAATACACAAATAGCTCATACAAGTCAATAACAAAAAAAATCAAACAACATAACCAGAAAATGGGCAGAAGACCTAAATGGACTGTTCTCCAAAGAAGACATATAGATAGCCAATAGGCACATGAAAACATGCTCAAAATCACTAATTACCGGAAAAATACAAATCAAAACTACGATGAGGTATCACCTCACATTGGTCAGACTAGCCATCATTTTAAAAAATCTATAAATAAAAAGTGCTGGAGAGGTTGTGGAGAAAAGGAAACTCTCCTACACTGTTGGTGGGAATGTAAATTGGTGCAGTCATTATGTGGAACAGTGTGGAGGTTCCTTCCTTAAAAAACTAAAAATAGAGATACTGTGTGATCCAGCAGCCCCATTCCTGGGCATATATACAGAGGCAACTCTAATTCAAAAAGATACATGCGCCCCAGTGTTCACAGCAGCACTACTTGCAATAGCCAAGACATGGAAGCAACCTAAGTGTCTATCAACAAATAAACGGGTAAGGAAGAAGTGGCACATATATGCAATGAAACACTACTCAGCCATAGAAAGAATGAAACAATGCCATGTGCAGAATCATAGATGGATCTAGAGATTATACTTAGTCAGACAAAGACAAATGTCGAATGATATCACTTAAATGTATAATCTAAAATATAATACAAATGAACATATTTACAAAACAGAAACAGACTCACATAGAAAACAAATTTATGGTTACCGAAGGGGAAGGGGGCAGGAATAAATTAGGAACTTGAAATTAATCAACAAACCACTATATGTAAAATAAATAATAGGGACCTACTCTATAACACAGGACACTATATTCACTGTCTTGTAATAACCTATAATGAGAAGGAATATGAAAAAGAATATATATAAAACTGAAATTTTTCTCTACAGCAGAAACTAGGACAGCCTTGTCAATCTTATTATTATATATTATTATACTTAAAAAATATAGTGTGCGGAATTTACATGTGCAGGATTGCTATGTTAATTCAAAAGGAACGGAGGACAAAGATGAGTTGAAGTTGAGTTGAGATGCTTATGTGTGTAAGGCAGGAGCTTGAGAGCTAAGTTCTGCTGAGCGTTAACGTACCCACACTTAAGTGGTGCATTCTGCAAGAGGTATGGCGAGAAGGAGCTAGCTTAGGTGGTGATTTTTGTGCAGAACACAAGAGCAGAAGAGCTGAAGAACATAGACTAAAAATGACTGAAACACAATTGGTCACTGAGATAGGAGTTGACGACTGGTGTTGGCAGCGGCAAATCTCTTCCATAAACCTCCTCCCAGGACTGCTTAAGTACTCAGTCATGCATAGACCAGGGCAACTGCTGCTAGAGCGTGGATGGGTCATTTGTCTGCCCCTCCCTTCTCTCAATAGATGGGGAGCTTTATTAAGCCAGGCACTAAATCTTTTGATTTTACATCACCAGTATCTTAGGTGGTGGGTTTCCCTGGTGGCTCAGTGGTAAAGAATCCGCCTGCCAATGCAGGAGATGTGGATTCGATCCCCGGATCAGGAAGATCCCCTGGAGAAGGAAATGCAAACCACTCCAGTATTCTTGCCTGGAAAACCCCATGGACAGAGGAGTCTGGCGGGCTACAGTCCATGGGGTCTCAACGAGTTGGACACGACTTGGCAACTAACAACATCTTCAGTGCCACCTGGCCCCTGATGGGCCCCCACATTGATGTCAACCAGAGGGAAAAAAAAGGAGAGAGAGGTTTATAGACTTTGACAATAACAGTAATAATAATAGTCAACACTCATATAATTTATGAGTATATAATAATCATAGTCAACACATAGCTTATTATGTGCTCTGCGTTTTCGAAGTGCTTTATCTATATTAACTCAGGTAATCCTTATATGTAGGTATCATAATTCCCATTTTACAGATGAGGAAACTGATGCTAAGAGATGTTAAGTAACCTGCCCAAGGTCACACAGCTAATTAGGAGTGGAGCCTCTTTGGTACTCCATCTCTTGTGATGGCAATTTTACTCTAAAGAGAGGTTGGGGAGCTGAAATGAGGCTTCTGTGCAACCTTCTGCTTTGCACCCCTAAAATATTACTGCTTTTTGTCTTTATTACTCTTTCGTCTTTCATATTTAGAAACCCCTATTTGTTAGTAGAAACAAGGCTTCCATGCACATTTTTTTTTCTCTTAATAGTTCTAGTGGATGAGTCAGCAGGCAGTAGAGGCTGAAACTTATTCTAGGGAGATATTACACTCCACTCCTCTGAGCTATTCCAAGGCTTTTTAAAGGCTTTCCTTTAAATGAGGGAGAAATTAGGGAACTTTACTCCCAATATTTTACCGACTCATCTTTTTAAAATTTTAATTTTATTTTTCTCTTTCTTTTTTTTATTTTTTAAATTATGAAAGTATGATAATACATTTACAGGAGACTTGGAAAATACAGAACAAAGTTAAATATAGCTCCACTATATATTACAATTATTTTTTAAAATAGACAAAAATTTTTAGCTGGAGTTTCAATATTAAACTCTCAAAAATTAATAGAATGAATAGACAGAAAAGTAGAAGGCTATAGTAACCCCAAAAGCACGATGAACCAATTCAACATAATTAAGATTTACACAATTTTCACACAACAGCAGGATACAAATTTTATTCAAGTTCTCACAGACTATAAACCAGGAGACATGGGAACATATCCAGGGACATAAAACAAGGTGCAAAATTTCATGGTCTAAAGGCATTGAAATCATACAGAGTCTGTTGCATATCAGTGTGCAATTATGTTAGAAATCAATATCAGAAGATATTTGAAAACAACTCACATATTTTCAAGTACAAGGTGGTATTTACCAAGAGAGATTTTTGACAGCCATTGAAAGCCCTGACAAAGTTAAAAGACTGAAAAAATGCAAAGGGTGATTAAAGACAAGAAAGTATTTAAATAAGATCAAAATGAGAAATTAATATCAAAAATACTGTAAAAAGCCCCGTGTATTTGGAAATTAAATGTCCACTTTTAAATGATGTTTCCCACCTACCTTTTCGTTTTGATACTGTTTCTGAGAGTAGAAGGCTATGAGCCACCTTCCCATCTTTATAAACACATAGGTTTTTCTGGGTAACACTTTTCAAAGATTTCACATGAATTTTCCCTCCTTTTCTGTTTAAGGTCAGTTGATACAATTACTTTTTCTCTACCTTATGCTTTTCCTTCTTTTCTTCACTAGCTTTTGTGAATTGAGCAATTTATAATTTGGTTCCACTTTGTCATCTGACCCCAGAAATCAAATAATTGTATTTCTTTTGGAAGCATTTATAATTTAATTTTCTTTGTTATATAGCTGGATTTCCCTAGCCTGTGGAGAGCTTGGGGAGGCAGTGTTGTAATGTGAGGTCTGTGAGTCTGAAGTTTCCTGGAGTGAGGCAAAAGAATTCACACCTGGCTTGCATTTGACGAGGATCCCACATGTTCCATTGTTTTCTTTTTATCCCAATGGGCTTTAAAGACATATATGTCAGTAATTTTGTGTTGTCTATATTAATAAATAAGAGCTTTGACTTTTAAATTCTAGTTCGATGGGTGAAAACGGGCATTTTTATTTAATACATGCAGAATCAACAAGAATGGACAGATTCCAATTCATCCCTTGATTTGGATCTTGAAAAATATTTAGTTGAAAATAATCCTCTTCCACCCCCGCTCCCTGGTGTTTTCTAATTATGTAGTTGGTTGGCCTAAGAGTCTGAAATGCTGGCCTATGCCATTTCTCTTAAAGGATTTGTCTTCTTGAAGGCATTTGAGGTCTTAGATTTCCTCTTGCCTAAAAATAGAACAGTGTGTGCTTACAGTCATTTAGCCTACACTTATATGTTAAGGACAAAATGTCCATGAGTTTCTACCCTTAATTCTCTCTAAATTACATTTGGTTTGGTTTCTGAATGGTGTCAAAATGATACATGGCGGTAAAACTTCAGTTTCAAAATTGGGATTTGGTACATTTCCAGTGGTGGTAACAGAGCTCCCTTTTGTAAAGAATGGAGTAAAGGTTATTTTTCTAGGATTAAGTCATGTCCTATTTGGAAGCGAGACTATGGATTAGGTATGGCTGGGTTTCAAATAAAGGGGATTCCAGTCAATTGATTCTATAAATCACATTACTTGTCAGGCCACATGTCCTAACTTTCCATTAGGAAAATGTAGTTCCTGTATTCATTCTCTAGGGGTGCCATAGACCTGGGGGATGAGGACTTAACAGAAATTGAAAAACAGAAAAACAGTTTTGCATAGATCTGGAGGCTAGAAGTCCAAGATTAAGACGTTGGCCAGGTTGGTTTCTTCTGAGGTCTCTCTCCTTGGCTTGTGAATGGTCATGCTTTCACTGTGTCTTCATGGGGTCTTCGCTCTGTGTTCACACATTAATGTCTTAATTTCCCCTTCTTGTAGGAACGCCAGTTAGACTGGATTAAGGCCCAATCGTATGATCTCGTTTTACCTTAATTACCTATTTCATGACTTTATGTCCCAAACTGTCTTATTCTGTGGTACTAGAAATAAGTACACATGAATTTGTGGGGGTGGGGGGCAGTGAAATAGTGGGGACACAATCCACCCCATGACAATCCCTATAGGACTGGTGGTCTTCTGGCCCTTAGTAGATAAATGGGACCTGAACTTTTCAGAATGTTTACTATTACACTGAAGAATGATGGTAATCTCCAGGGCCTAACACATTGCTTGATACCATCAAAAAGTAGGGAATGTTTTAATCCCAGAAGAAATCTAAAAGTATAAGTAGAGTAATATCAGTTCAGTTCCATTCAGTCACTCAGTCGTATCTGACTCTTTGCGAACCCATGGACTATAGAACACCAGGCTTCCCTGTCCATCACCAACTCCCAGAGCTTGCTCAAACTCATGTCCATCAAGTCGGTGATGCCATCCAACCATCTCATCCTTTGTCACCCCCTTCTCCTCCCGCTTTCAATCTTTCCCAGCATCAGAGTCTTTTCCAATGAGTCAGTTCTTTGCATCAGGTGGCCAAAGTACTGGAGCTTCAGCGTCAGCATCAGTCCTTCCAATGAATATTCAGGACTGGTTTCCTTTAGGATGGACTGGTTTGATCTCTATGCAACCCAAGGGACTTTCAAGAGAGATTATTACTATATAATACATATAAGAATGTGGTGTGCCTTTAGATAATAAATCGTGTAGTCTAGCAATGACATAATCTTAGGCTGCCAACTATGATAATTGACATCTCAGTACTTATTAGTCAAAATTTGTGAGTGATAGTCTCTCAGTCATGTTCGGTTGTGACCACATGGACTGTAGCCTGCCAGGCTCCTCTGTCCATGGAATTCTCCAGGCAAGAATACTGGAATGGGTTGACATTTCCTCCCCTGTTATGTACTAGGTACTTTGCTCTGCTAGGAGAAAATAACTGCTTTATCCTCCTGTCCTCAGGGAGTTCCTAGTTTAGGATCTCAAAAATTGCAAATATAATGGGGTCACATATATGAGTAAACCACATATCAGGTTACCCACTCTGCCCTTCTTAGATTTGACTCAGATCTGCTCAAACTCCTTGTCTACCAGGAAGTTGAATGCCGTTGCCAAAACTTCTATCCATTTCTGGTGTCATCTTCCTCTGCTTTCAGCTTCCAGCTTCTGCTGAACTTGTAGTCTCCACTCTGTGACTTGCAGTTATTTTCCTTTATCTTTTCCTTGGAATCAGCCCAAACATGGGACACAACCCTTGATTACTTCTCGTTCAATTACATTATAAACATGATGCAGCTGTGTGCAGTGGATTTTTGTTGGCAATTTGATGACAAGGAAGGTTACATTGCAAGGTCATAGAGTGATTAATTTAAAACTGAATAACTGACACCCCTATTCTTCAACACATTTCTTGAGCATTTCCACCAACTCTAATTCCATTCCTCCACTATTTTGCTGAGGTCTCTTTCTGTTCCCTGCCTTCCTTCTTCTTAAAAACTATTTATTTTTAATCGGAGGATAACTGCTTTACAATGTTGTGTTGGTTTCTGCCTTCCAACAACATGAATCAACCAAAGGTTGAACCTCCCACCCCATCCCTCTGGTTGTCACAGAGCACCGGGCTGGGCTCTCTGTGAAATACAGCAACTTCCCATTAGCTGTCTGTTTTACACGTGGTAATGTGTATGTGTCAATGCTACTCTCTCAGTTCTTCCCACCCTCTCCTTCCCCCACCATGTCCATAATCTGCTCTCCATGTATGACTCTGTTCCTGCTCTCTGCTGGTGCTCTGTGAGATCTGCTGCATCTGCAGACGTATTTCTGATGCATCTGTGGAGAGAGAGGTACTCCACGTCCACCTGCTTCTCTGCTCTCTTGTCTCTCTGCCTTTCTTCTTTCTGTCTCTCCTTCTCTGCCTGCCTTCTCTGCTCTCCGTAACCTCACGCACTCCATCTGTCTCATTCCCTTTCACTAAATAAGCAGAGTTGTTGAACTCTCTTCCTTCATTCTGCTTGCAGATGACACCCTCAGGACTTAAGCTTCTATTCCTACAAATACTTTCTTATATGAACACAGTTCCATCCCAGAACGAACTGCTGCAGCTTGCTGGGAATAATGAGATTTCTTAACTTGATATTCAAGCAAATGAATCAAATGTTAACATCTTAGCAGTAGAGAGTACCACACATTCTTTGAAAATTTAGGAAAAGGTGTAATTAGTCATGCCTACAAGTGTTTGAACTGTGTCATAGGAAGAAGTAACTTTTTAGCAGGGTCCTGAAGGATGAAAGGGAGGGAGGGAATTCCCCTCCTTCTCCACCCCCATTCTAAAAGGAGGGAGTAGCCCTGGGGATGAAGCAGAGCACTCCATGGCTCAGCAAGGGGTCCTAGAAGCAGAAGGCTGGGACATATGGGGAAGAGAGGGTGGGCCCACATTTCTGAAAACTGGTGGTAGGTTGTAAGGTCTAAGTTTGGGGCTTTTATTTGTTTCATTTTAACAGAGAATCTTCTGCAAAGGCTACTACAGATCAGAGGCCAAAAGCCAGAGGCAGTTGACTTCTTGAAAACTTTAAGCCTCTCTAGTCTCAAACTATACCACCTTTATTTACTCAGAGAACTGAAAGGTGATAGGAGCAAAATTTCTCTTGGTTCCCTGCTTGCTTAGCAAGGGGACACACTTTCTCGTGTGACAGGTCTCAGAAGGTTTCCTGGGATCTCATGACTCGTGAAAATGAAACATATGTCAAAGATATTCGTTAACATGGTAACTAAATGAGGGAACTAATAAGATGTTCCAACTGGTTCAAAGGAAAATTAAACAACTCACACATATGTAGGCAATGAAGAAAGATAAAGTGAATCTAAAAAAATAGATGCAAAATGGGTCAAGGTCAGTATTGCCTTACAGGACAATATTTCCCGTTGTATTCCACTGGGAAAAAAAATTCATTTGCATTTCTGTGGTCAAGTGTCATTGGCATCATTTTTAGTTTTCCACAACTTACAGAGCTGTAACATAGCCCAAAGACAATAAGTAGACGCCTTCATAGATGCAGATAACCTGAATAGTCAGACAGGACCCACCTTAAATTTATTAATGTCTATCCATTCAAAGTCTTCATAATTTTTCCTCACTTTGGTAAGTAAGCTGACTATTTGGGTTTACCTTGGAGAAATGTGAGGTGGAGTTGTCTGGTTTTGCCCCATCCTGCTGCTTATCCCTGGTGGTTCAGTTGGTAAAGAATCTGCCTGCAGTGCAGGAGACCACCTGAGTTTGATTCCTGGGTCGGGAAGATCCCTTGGAGAAGGAAATGGCAACCCATTCCAGAACTCTTGCCTGAAAAACCCCATGGATGGAGGAGTCTGGCGGGCTGCAGTCCATGGGGTTGCAAGAGTCAGACATGACTTAGCAACTGAATTACCATCAGGGCAGTTTGCTTAAAGCTTTCAAATACCAGGTTCTTGATATGCAGTAGATTTCTTACCTGGGAGAAGGTCCATCCCAATCTCTCCTCCACAATCTCCTCTGGACCTTTTTCCCATTTCTATTTTTGCTCTTCTTCGTCCTTTACTTTGATAGGGCATTTTAAGAGTCCTTTACTTTGATAGGTGATTTTTACTTAGTATCCTTGATATTTCTTCTGTGGACTGTATCCCTAATGGCCAGTGTTTTTCTTGGTCATTACTTTGGGTGGATAACAAAATTAAATTTAGCTCAACTATATGTTCTAGAAGAGTAACTCAAATAGCCTTCTATTTTATAATAGTTGTATATAATATGACCCATACAGTGTAACTGAAGATAGAGTCATTATGAAATGAATAGAAAAGTCTCCTGTTGCTTATTTTTCCTGTTGCTTATTTTACAGTGGCGGCTGAAAATAACAGTTTGAGGCACTGAATACTGTGATCCTCAAATGAGGTTGTATCTACTTTTTGTTTTATATTGGAGCATACTTGATTAACAATGTTGTATTAGTTTCAGCTGTATACAGCAAAGAGATTCAATTATACATATACATGTATCTATTCTTTGCCAAGTTCTTTTCCCATTTAGGTTGTTCCGTAACATTGAGCAGAGTTCCCTGTGCTATACAGTTGGTCTTTGTTGGCTATCTATTTAAAATACAACAGTGTGTATGTGTCCATCTCAAACTCCCAATCTATCTCTCCCAATCAAGATATAACTGACATATAAGATTGTATTAGTTTAACAATCATTGATATATGTAAACATTACAGAAGAATTGCCAAGATTAGTTTAGTTAGCATACATCACCACACACGGTTACAATAATTTTTTCTCCTGTATTGAGAACTTTTAAGATCTACTCTCTTAGCAACTTTCAAGCGTACAATACAGTGTTTTTGGTTTTTTGGTTTGGGGGGAGTTTTGCCATGCTTCGAGGTATGTGTTGAAGGAGGAAACAGACAGAACAGGCTCCATCTTGAAAGCAGCTCCATCCTGGGCCGGACTGTGGACTTTGTGCTATATGCCCCGTATCTATGGAAACGACATACCAACTGGCAGTTGCCCGGAAGGAAGAGCCCCAGGGCTCGTACCTAGACTCTCAATGGCCTAAAAGAATACCCTAATTATCTGTGTAACCGTATAGACTCATACATTCTATTATGCTTATTGGGGTATGACCACAGGCCTGTTGGCAATTGTTCACTGTTAACCACCTAGGCTTAAGGCATATGAATCAATGAATCATGGGTTAACTTTGATTGTATCTTTCTTTTCCTTTGTTCAGACTAGTTTCAGGGATTGGGGGAGGTAGATTTGGGCATGTACACTTAGGGTATATAAGGTCGGGGTCCTTTGGTTAAGAAGAGACTCTATCTTGGGCCCACTAGTGTAATAAACCGCATTCCACTATCTGCATTGTCCTTCTGAGTGAGTTTGTTTCCCGGAACGCATGGCAACAACAGTGTGAGTTTAGTTCCCCGAACAGGGATCAAACCTGAGCCCCTTGCATTGGAAGC
The DNA here is from genome assembly GCF_019320065.1 of Cervus canadensis. NCBI lineage: Eukaryota > Metazoa > Chordata > Mammalia > Artiodactyla > Cervidae > Cervus > Cervus canadensis. The sequence goes on along the minus strand of NC_057401.1, from coordinate 52,719,488 downwards.
GTGAAGTCTTAACCACTGGACCACCAGGGAAGTCCTCAGTATGGTGTTATTAACTATAGTCACCATGCTGTACATTACAGGACTTATTTATCTCATCCTGGAAGTTTGTACCTTTTAGCTACCTTCACTAAAAGGGATACTTCTTAATCCTGAAAGATTGTATTTCAGACTTCTGGCCAGTTAAACCTCAGGGGTGTTCTCCACTGGAGAATAACTTGGCAACTGGCTGTCAGGAACCTCCACCTTTTCTGTCTTAACTCCTTTGTTGACAAAAGTTCTGCAGGACTGGAGCAGAGGGCTGGATGTGCTGTGGGGTGAGGGGCAGGAAAATGAGAGTGAGGATCTGGGGGACGCGTGGGGTCTGCTTATCTGAGCAGAGACTCGTTTATCTTTGGAGCCAGATCGGAGGCTACAGTGAGCAAAAAAGGAAATCCAGCCTTTAAAGTAAAAGCTGAACACCATAAATCACAGGACCTCAGAAAGGGTCTTAATTATGATCTGGTATCATTTCAGAATGTGAGGCTGCCAGAGTTAATACCGTGACGGGCGGCCTGGACCTAAGTTTTAGCTTCCCCCGAAATGGTAAGATTCCCTACCCCCATCAGGTAACCTGGAGCCAGCCAATCAATATGCGCCCAGTAAGAACAAAGGGAGAGCTGAAAAGCCCGCGAAAGTCTGTACCGATAGAATTACTTTGCAAACATGTAACCAATCCGCTTAAGCCAGCTACTAACCGCTTTTGCATATCTTATAAATTTGTGTACCAAGCTTGAGCCAGGGCTTTTCTGACTCTGCACCACTGTGATGTTTGTGGCAGAAAGCCCTGGCTCGAGACAGTAATAAACTTCCCTTTTTGCGAGTTGCATTGTCTTGGAAGCCTTCTCTCTCTCCCCGCTCGGGGATTCGGACATCGGGCATAACATTTGGGGGCTCGTCCGGGATCCCTTGACAGGGAGAAGAGAACGCTTACAGGACAAAGGGGAAGGATAAATAATAACACCGGTGCTCAGGAAGCAGGGGGAGCAAGCCGGCGTAAGGCCAAGGCCAGCGGACGCGCTGGGGGGCAGCCGACTCCGCGAGAAGGCTTTTTATAAAGGGGGAGCAAGCCGGCGTAAGGCCAAGGCCAGCGGACGCGCTGGGGGGCAGCCGACTCCGCGAGAAGGCTTTTTATAAAGGGGGAGCAAGCCGGCGTAAGGCCAAGGCCAGCGGACGCGCTGGGGGGCAGCCGACTCCGCGAGAAGGCTTTTTATAAAGGGGGAGCCAAGCCGGCATAAGGCCAAGGCCAGCGGACGCGCTGGGGGGCAGCCGACTCCGCGGGAAGGAAAGTTCCTCTCCCGACCCCGAGCCTGGTGAACAGCGGACGTCATTCGGTAAGGTGAATCTGCTACCGGGAGGCAAGAAAATTCAGGGGGCCCGAAAACCCAGCGCTGTGTCGTCGGCCGACGTTTGTTTGTCCGTGTGTTTGTCTTTGGCTCTCCGTGTTTTTGTGTGTGTGTGCCGGCATTGTCTCTAGTCTCGTTCTCTTCTGGTGCATCGTTCTTTCTCACTTCTGACTTATTCTCTCTCTTCCTTACCGTTTATTCTTTGACCATGGGGCAGGGAGAATCTACCCCACTTTCTCTCATGACTGACCATTTTTCGGATGTCAGGGCCAGGGCCCATGACTTGTCTTTGCTAGTCAAAAAAGGTAAATTAATAACTTTTTGTTCTGCAGAGTGGCCCACCTTTCAGGTTGGATGGCCTCCGGAAGGCACCTTTCAACCGTCCATCATACAGGCTGTGAAGGAGAAGATTATGGCTCCTGATCCCTGGGGCCATCCGAGTCAAGTCCCCTATGTCATGGTCTGGCAGGATCTAGTGGAAAATCCGCCTAAATAGTTAAAACCTTTTGTTTACAAGCTTCCTAGTTCCTCCAGTTCACAGGTCCTGGTGATGGAGACCCCCCCGGAGGAAACCAAAAACAAAGAGGACCCAAAGCCAGTCCTTCAGGAATCATCTTATCCAAACCTGATAGATCTAGAAACGGAGATAAGGCCTCCGCCATATGTGCCCTCCTTGCAATCCCCTCCGAGGAGAGAAGCTCCCACAGGTGAACCGAGAGGATTAAGAGGGCCAACGGGAACCGACCGTGAGGGGGGACCGGCATTGGGGACCCGGGGGAAAACTAAGGGAGATAGGGGTAAGCAAGACCCTGGGGACCCAGAGTTACCTTCATCCACTGTTCAGGCGCTCCCCGTCCGAGTGGGACCAACTAACCCGGACGGAGAGCGAACCTATCAGTACTGGCCCTTTTCCACGAGTGACCTGTACAATTGGAAGACCCAAAACCCTCCTTTCTCAGAGAAGCCCCAAGGCCTCATTGACCTCTTAGATTCCATTTTGTTTACTCATAATCCCACCTGGGATGATTGTCAGCAGCTGTTGCAGGTGCTCTTCACCACGGAAGAACGGGAGCGAATTCTGGCAGAGGCGCGGAAACGGGTACCAGGGGGCGACGGGAGGCCAACCGCCCAGCCTCATCTTGTGGACGAGGGGTTTCCTCTGTTGCGGCCTAACTGGGATTTTGAGCGGGCGGAAGGTAGGGAGCGTCTCCGAGTGTACCGCCAGACTCTAATGGCTGGCCTGCGGGCTGCAGCAAGAAAGCCGACAAATCTGGCAAAGGTAAATTTAGTAAGGCAAGAGCCCACTGAAAGCCCGGCAGCCTTCCTAGAGAGGCTGATGGAAGCTTTCAGGCAATATACACCTATGGACCCCCAGGCTGAGGAGTCACGCGCTGCAGTTTTGTTAGCGTTTGTGAATCAGGCAGCCCCAGATATTAGGAAGAAATTACAAAAGGTAGAGGGATTGGGAGAACAGACAATACAGGATTTACTGAAAGTAGCTGAAAAGGTATTCAATAATAGGGAGACCCCAGAAGAAAGGGAAGAGCGAATTCGGCGGGAGGAAAGGGAATTAGCGGAAAAGATCAGGAAAGAAGAGAGGGAACATAGGGCGAGGGAAAACCGGAAGAACCAGAAGGAGCTAGCCCAGATTCTTTTTGCGGGGTTAAAGGCCGGAACAGAATTGAGGGAACCTCGAGACCCCGGACGGGAGAAAAAGAAAAACCAAAAAGGCAGGCCCTAAAGAAGGATCAGTGCGCCTACTGCAAAGAACAGGGGCACTGGAAAAACGAGTGCCCTAAGAGGGACTCAAGGAGAGGAATGACCCAGAGAGAGAAAACCCCCCCCGGAACTCGAGTTCTATATGCGGGGGAAGACAGTGACTAGGGGAGTCGAGACTCGGCACCCCTCCCTGAGTCCTGGGTAACCATACATGTGGAGGGGAAACCCGTTGGCTTCATGGTGGATACTGGCGCCCAACACTCTGTTTTAAATCAAAAACTGGGACCAATGTCTAAGAAAGCCAGCTTAGTGCAAGGAGCCACGGGGACAAAAAGATATTGTTGGACCACAGAACGGAAAGTAAATCTAGGGACCCACCAGGTGTCCCATTCGTTTTTGGTGATACCAGAATGCCCAGCCCCTCTACTTGGAAGAGACTTGTTGACTAAAGTTAATGCTCAGATCCATTTTGACCCAGGGGGAATGTCAGTCACGGATGGACTTGGACAACCGATACATGTCTTGTCCCTAGCCTTAAGGGATGAATACAGACTTTTTGCGCCTAAGCCCTCAGAGACCATAGCACTAGATGTACAACCGTGGGTCCATAAATATCCATTGGCCTGGGCAGAAACAGCAGGAATGGGACTAGCCAAAGAGAGACATCCGGTCGTCATCGAGCTAAAGGCCGAGGCAGTTCCTGTGAGGGTGAGACAGTACCCTATGAGCCAAGAAGCTCGGCGGGGGATCACTCCCCACATTCGACGGCTCATGGAGGCCGGAATTCTCAGGCGATGCCAATCCCCTTGGAACACCCCCTTACTGCCGGTGAAGAAGCTAGGGGGGACAGATTACAGACCTGTCCAAGACCTGCGAGAAGTCAACAAACGGGTGAGTGACATACACCCAACTGTCCCTAACCCGTATACCCTCCTGAGCAGTTTACTGCCTGAGTACACTTAGTACACTGTGCTGGACTTGAAGGATGCCTTTTTCAGCCTACCCCTGGCAGTCCAGAGCCAGGAGATATTTGCCTTTGAGTGGACTGAGGGGGAGGGCCAACCGGTAGTACAATTAACTTGGACCCGCCTCCCACAGGGGTTCAAGAACTCCCCTACCTTGTTTAATGAGGCTCTGAGTGAGGACCTCTACGAATATCAGGCTTGCCACCCAGAGGTCATTCTGCTACAATATGTAGATGACCTTATGTTGGCTGGAACCACAGAGGAAGCTTGCAGCCGTGCCACTGGGGACCTATTACAGACCCTAGGCATCTTGGGGTATCGCGCTAGCGCAAAGAAGGCACAAATAGCCCAGCAAGAGGTCACCTATTTGGGGTATAAGATCAGGCAGGGGCAAAGGTGGCTAACCCAGGCCATGAAAGAAACAATATTGCAGATACCAGAGCCCAAAAACCCCCGCCAGGTGAGAGAGTTTCTGGGGACTGTTGGATATTGCAGACTGTGGATTGTGGGGTTTGCTGAGAAGGCCCGGCCCTTATATGAGGGAAGTAAAGAGACCCCAAAGTGGACTTGGACTGAGCCAATGAAACAGGCTTTCCAGACACTCAGACGGGCCCTACTAGAAGCCCCAGCCCTTGCCCTGCCTAACCCAAATAAGCCATTCCAGCTGTTTATAGATGAAAAGCAAGGAATAGGAAAGGGGGTCTTGACTCAACAATGGGGACCATGGAAGCGGCCGGTAGCATACCTTTCGAAGCGATTAGACCCGGTGGCCGCTGGGTGGCCCCCTTGCCTTCGCATCATTGCAGCTACAGCCCTCCTCGTCCGCGACGCTGACAAGTTGACGTATGGACAGCAACTCTCGGTTTACACCCCCCACGCCGTGGAAGGGGTTTTAAAGCAGCCGCCGGGTAAGTGGATCTCCAATGCCCGCTTGACACACTACCAGGCCTTGCTGCTCGATGCCCCACGGGTGCGTTTTCAGACCCCTTGCTTCCTAAATCCGGCCACGCTCCTACCCAACCCAGAGAAGGACAGCCCTCTCCATGATTGCAGTGAGATACTGGCTGAGGCCCTGGCGGCACGAAAAGACTTAACTGATGTACCCCTAAGCAACAGTGAGCTAGTATGGTTCACCGATGGGAGCAATTATGTGAAAGATGGGCAAAGGAAGGCGGGAGCAGCCATAGTTGATGATTCAGGGCAGACGATATGGGCTGAGACACTACCCCCAAACACTTCTGCACAAAAAGCAGAATTGATTGCCCTAATACAGGCTCTGGAGCAAGCCAAAGGGAAGAGAGTCACCATTTTTACTGACAGCCGATATGCTTTCAGCACTGCCCATATTCAAGGTCCCATATACCAAGAAAGGGGATTTCGGACAGCTGAGGGAAAAGAGGTCAAAAATCTGCCTGAGATTCGCAGGCTCTTGGAAGCTGTCCAACTACCCCGGGCAGTAGCTATAGTACATGTCCCCGGTCACCAGAAGGGAGAAGACCCTAAGGCGCTGGGCAATCGTGCTGCTGATGCGGCCGCTCGAGAAGCGGCTAGCCGGGACTATGCCGCCCCCATATTAGCCGTGGGACTTCCACCCCCTGGTATGGGGACCTTGCCACCAGTTCCCGAATATTCCCTCCCCGATCTCGCCTGGATCAACAAGGATACCACCCTCCAGAAAGATGACCAAGATGGATGGTACCGAGACCAAAACAACAACCTGATCTTGCCTGCCTCCCTGGGTCGTCACCTGTGTGAACACCTGCACACAACTACACACTTGGGAGAAAAAAAGACCCTAACACTTCTCCAGATGGCCTGCCTGAGGTTCCCTCGTCAAAATGTAACTGTACGAGAGATAATTCAAGCCTGCAAAGCGTGCCAGCTGATGAGGGCAGAGAAGAAGCAGCACTCGGGAACGAGGTACCGAGGGGAAAAGCCAGGGCAACATTGGGAGATAGATTTCACCGAGGTAAGGCCAGGCAAGTATGGGTACCGCTATCTGTTGGTACTGGTAGATACCTTCTCGGGGTGGGTGGAAGCTTTCCCCACTAAGGGAGAGACAGCAATAGTGGTTGCTAAAAAGATCTTAGAGGAGATAGTGCCTAGGTATGGGCTGCCAGTAACTATGGGCTCTGATAATGGACCTGCCTTTGTGAGCCAGATTGTACAAGGGCTGGCCCAAGCTCTGGGGACGAAATGGAAGTTACATTGCGAATATAATCCCCAGAGCTCAGGACAGGTTGAGAGAATGAATCGGACCCTAAAAGAAACTTTGACAAAGTTGGCAATAGAGACTGGCGGGGACTGGGTGACCCTCCTCCCCTTTGCACTCTTTCGGGCACGTAACACCCCTTATAAGCTGAATCTTACTCCTTTTGAGATTCTGTATGGAAGACCCCCTCCTGTGTATCCTATTTTCGAAGGAAAATATCTGCCACCCCCTACTTTGGGACAATTCCAGCAAACTCTGATAGCATTAAGTAAGGTGCATAACCATGTTTGGAAATTGATTCGAGAGATACATGAGGGCCAAAGCAAGAGGGCCCTCCCCTCACATAATATTGGCCCAGGTGATTGGGTTTGGGTAAAACGACACCAATCTAAAGTATTAGAACCTAGATGGAAAGGCCCTTATGTTGTTCTCCTTACCACTCCTACCGCTGTCAAGGTCGACGGGATTGGACCCTGGGCTCATTGCAATCACGTGCGGCAAGCCACATCGGAAGAACAGGAAAAAGCGCGAGCAGAATGGAAGGCGAGTCCTCACCCGTCAAATCCTTTGAAACTGAAACTTGTCCGCTGGGAGACCTCCTAATTCTCCTGCTGATGGCAGCTCTCATAGACCCAGGAGCGACCAGTCATAACCCCCATCAACCTGCTAAGATCACATGGAAACTCAACGACGGGCAAACTCATGAGCTGCTCAATGAGACCTCAGGAATCCACCCTCCAAACACCTGGTGGCCGGACCTGAACTTCGACCTCTCAAGCCTCTTCGCAAAGCAGGACGGTCTCCATGATAAGTACTATAGGGATGGGATGAAAAACCATAGGTTGGGGTTTTGGGCTTGCCCGGGCTATGTAAAAAATAACTGGAAAACCTGTGGTGGCATAGAAAGCTATTATTGCAGGAGCTGGAGTTGTGTGACCTCTTGTGATGGACCCCAGAGGTGGGATGTCGGAAACAGAGATCTAGTTAGCTTCACCTTCAAGGACCGTAGACACCAGGGGCCTCAGGTACGAGTACGATTTAACCAGGAACGGGCGAAAAAAGAAAACCGCTGGACCTCAGGACTGACTTGGGGTTTTCAGCTTCACGTAAATTGGCCCGGCCCCTACCCAGGCAAGCTTTTAATCATTAAACAGGTTATTGAGCCGGTGCAGGTACATAGTTTAGGTCCCAATCTGGTCAGAGCATTACAGGGGCACAAGGCGACCCCCAAGCCAACCCCCTTCAGACCAAGCTTGCCAGGAACATTTAACATCTCCTCTACCCCTAGCCTCAGAGGCAAACTGACAGAAACCCCTGGCCCTCTGGCTGTTACCATTAGCTCAGCAATTCAGGACCCCCTATGGGCCTTAGTGAATGCAGCCTTTACGGTCTTAAACCATACCAACCCTAATGCAACCCAGTCCTGTTGGCTTTGTTATAATCTTCACCCCCCCTTCTATGAGGCCACAGGCCTCAATGTCTCTTACCACTTATCTTCAGGCCAGAACCCACCCCCATGCCGATGGGAAGAATGCAAGGTTGGCCTCACAATGAACGAAGTTTGGGGACAGGGACTCTGTTTGGGCACAGTGCCACGTGATAAAATTTCCCTCTGTGCCCGGACTATTAGTAACCTACGCTTATATGGCAAAAATTGGATTGTGCCAGAGGTTGGGGGCTGGTGGATTTGTTCACATACTGGGCTAACCCCATGTTTAAATGTGAAGGTTTTTAACCAGAGTCAAGAATTCTGTGTTCTGGTTGCTGTAATGCCAAAAATCTTATACCACTCTGAAGAGGTTATGTACTCACATTGGGACCGAGAATTGCCAAGACAAAAGAGAGAGCCAATCAGTGCGATCACCATGGCAGCCTTGTTCAGTCTTGGGCTGGCAGGAGCAGGGACAGGAATAGCTTCACTATCTCTGCAAGGCCAAGGGTTTTCTTCCCTACGAGCCGCCATAGATGAAGATATAACTCGCATAGAAGAATCAATCAGCCACTTAGAGAAGTCTCTGACTTCCTTGTCTGAGGTGGTCTTGCAGAATAGGAGAGGATTAGACTTGATTTTTCTCCAACAGGGTGGGGTCTGCGCGGCTCTGGGAGAAGAATGTTGTTTCTATGCAGACCATACAGGAGTGGTAAGAGAATCTATGGCAAAAGTAAGAGAAGGGCTGGCGCAACGAAAGAGGGAACGGGAGGCCCAACAGGGATGGTTTGAGTCTTGGTTTCAACGCTCCCCCTGGCTGACCACCTTAGTTTCCACCCTCCTGGGCCCGCTCATAGTGCTATTATTAACACTTACATTTGGCCCTTGTATTTTAAACCGGCTAATGTCATTTATTAAAGAACGTCTAAATACCATTCAGATTATGGTATTGAGGCAGCAATATCAAATGGTAGCCCAGGATGAAGAGAAAGATTCCTCTACAGGAACAAGAAGACAGGGGGGAATGTGAGGCTGCCAGGGTTAATACCATGACAGGCGGCCTGGACCTAAGTTTTAGCTTCCCCCGAAATGGTAAGATTCCCTACCCCCATCAGGTAACCTGGAGCCAGCCAATCAATATGCGTCCAGTAAGAACAAAGGGAGAGCTGAAAAGCCCGCGAAAGTCTGCGAAAGTCTGTACCGATAGAATTACTTTGCAAACATGTAACCAATCCGCTTAAGCCAGCTACTAACCGCTTTTGCATATCTTATAAATCTGTGTAACAAGCTTGAGCTCGGCGCTTTCTGACCCTGCACCACTGTGATGTTTGTGGCAGAAGGCCCTGGCTCGAGACAGTAATAAACTTCCCTTTTTGCGAGTTGCATTGTCTTGGAAGCCTTCTCTCTCTTCCCGCTCGGGGATTCGGACATCGGGCATAACACCTACAATGTTTAAATTTTGTAAGATAAATATATGTATAACTGTGTAATCAAAAGGAAAAAACCTACCCCCAAAATGAACAATAAGTTATGCCATTCATTTGGCTTTAGTTTGACAATTTGAACGTTCATTCTTAACCTTTTTTGGCTAATAGACCCTTTTCAGAATCTAATGAAAGTTATAACTCTTTCTTAAGAAAAATATACACAAACACAAAAAAATAAAACAGAGTGCTCACATACTACTTAAGTCTATCTACCCTTAAAGCAGAGCTTCCAAACATCAGGTCAACATATTATAGTGTAGAAACAGGTAGACTGCCTCAGTCCTCACATAGATAGACGGGCAGGGTCTGAGCAGCCTCCTCAGCTGCTTCTGTGTCCCATCCAAATATCATTTCCATATTTATCACAGAATGAAAAAAGTTAGGAAAAAAAAAAGTCACACCTTAAGGTCTTCACTGGTGGCTCAGCTGGTAAGGAATCCACCTGTAATGTGGGAGACCTGGGTTCAATCTCTGGGTTGGGAAGATCCCCTGGAGAAGGGAATGGTTACTCGGTCCAGTATTCTGGCCTGGAGAATTTCATGGACGAGATAGTCCATGGGGTCGCAGAGTCAGACAGAACTGAGCAACTTTCACTTTTCATTACACCTAGAAGTCCAAATCTTTATTTAAAGGAAAATAGGAACTTAAGAACTTCTTTCAGATGGGGTACACAAAATCTAAGTAAATTCAAAGAAACTTTTAAAATTCTCCTCTAAATCTAATATAATTTAACTGAAGTGCTTATAAGCATGAATGTAGAAACAGAAAGCTTTCTTAGATGCTTTCTGTGTACGAAAGAAATGAATTCAAAACAGCTACTGAACGGAGAGTGAAGAACATTTGAACAGTGTCAAATGGCTTTGAGGAATAACATTTCAACCTGGAACAAAGGTGAAGGAACAGCAAGAATGGTCTAAGCAACTTAGAAACTGAGGTCACAAAATAACTATAAGATACTATGCGTGTGTGCTAGGTCACTTCAGTTGTGTCCGACTCTTTGCGACCCCATGGACTGTATAGCCCACCAGGCTCCTCTGTCCATGGAATTCTCCAGGCAAGAATACTGGAGTGGGCTGCCATTTCCTTCTCCAATAAGACACTATGAGATTGACAAACAAAATTGGTTTTTGCATTTTAGTCTGAGAAATAATACAGGTAACTAAAGCATCTTATTACACAGCAAGTGCTCAATAAAGGTTTGGTGAAACAAAGATTTAATCTGATAGCAGAATTCCAAAAATGATTTCAAGGGCATCCAATTAAAGAAAAAACAGAACTCATTTAATAATCCCAATTTTCAAATATGTTTTTAGAACCACTATACGCCTGGCACTTAGGCCTTAGGAATAGAGGCCTTGCTCTCATGCAGCTAACTTCCTATCGAGGGGAGAAGTGGGTTGAGGCAGAGGATAGAGAAACAAATTAATACGAAAAATAAGCTCTACAAAATAATACCATAGCATGATTTAGAGAACGGGTCAATAGGCACCTTTAAGTTGGGTTTGTCAGGGAAGGCCTTTCTGAAGACTTGACATCTGGGCTACGGACCAAATGAAATGAAGGAGCTAGGCTACGCATGCAAAGCTCTGTGGATTGAGTATATTGTCAAGAGGTATGACAAATGCGACTACATACAATCAGGTTCTAAAGATCTCTCCCCAGGTGAATAGAGACAGGGCTTTTAGACAATCGGTATGGTTCCGAAGGAAAAATGGCAGGAAGTAATGCGTTTGCATTTGCAATTCACAGGTCACAGATTTTTTCTTCAAGGAACACATCAGTTCTGAATGAGTAAGAAGGTTAAATATTTCTTAGTGAAGCAGGATGTTATGGCAATAAATAGGATGGTCAAATAGAACTATAGAAACAGTTGATAAAACAGCATCTCCATATTTTATTTTACCTCAACTTTTTAAAAAATCTTCATTGAACTGAAAGAAAATTGCCCAAAAGCAAAGTGTTCAGCTCAATGAAGTATCACAAACTGAACACATCCATGCTAGCAGCAATCAGGTCAAGCAACAAAATATTATCAGCATCCCACAAACCCTCCATGCGATTCCACCAATACCAAATTTAAATGACTAAAAACAGAGTTCCTATATGCTGAAAAAAGACAGGGGGCAGGACAGGACAGGAGGGAAAGGGATAGGATGGCAAGAAAGAAAAAGGACCAGAGGATTCTGATCATCCATTTGCAAATCACTAAGACTTGGCTGCGGGGAAGAAGGGCATAGAAAAGCATCTGAGATAAGCTCCCCTAAAAATGAGACTATGGCATGTACATTACATTCCTAATTTAGCACAAATTACATGCAAAGAATAATTTCACATATAATCTAAGGTAATTCATAGAGAGAGGGCTTTCTTGGTAGCTCAATGGTAAAGAATCCGCCTGACAATGGAGGAGATGCCGGGTTCAATTCCTGGACCCGGAAGATGTCCTGGAGAAGGAAATGGGAACCCACTCCAGTATTCTTGCCTGGAAAATCACATGGACAGAGTAGCCTGGCGGGCTACAATAAATGGGGTCACAAAAGAGTCAGACACAACTTAACAACTAAACTAAGCAACTAGACAACAATGACAATTTATAGAGATCCCTAGAAAATCATGCATCCCAAATTAAAAGCCCCTGAAATAATCTCTTCACTTTACAGATAGGGAAATATCAGAAACACTAATCGACCTATCTAATAAAATTGCTAAAAGATTCCTGAAGATCACAAAAGGCCTATCATAAAGATATATACGGTATGCAACAAATCTATGTACATAATTTGACCTCAGTAAAAATATCAATAAAGAATAAACAAGGTGATTCTAAAGTTCTGATGGAAAATTAAAAGCTAAGAATCTTCTGTAAAATAAATCTAATGAGAGTAGTTTTATCAGGTACTAATTTATTTTAAGGTTAGAATAATCAAAACAGTGTTGCTATCCAGCCTTTAGGGAGTTTACATTCTAGAGATTAGACATTAATGATAAATGCAATTAAGTAAACTATAAAATAAACAAAGAGGGAGTTTGGACAGAAACTCACCTATATGTGTTCTCACCTTGTATCTCTATATTTCTACATCTTTCACATGCATGGCTTGAGTAAAGGACAGATTAACCTCATGTCTAAAACTGTTATATTACATGAATAGTTAAGAAATAAAAGGAAACACTTTAAATTCCATTGAGATAGGTTTAATATTATTTACTGGGACCTAAAGTACTAGAAAAGCAAAAGATTAATGAAAATTAAAAGTTCTAATTGGGAAAGGAGTACATCAAAGTTGTATATTGTCACCCTGCTTATTTAATTTATAAAAAAGCAGAGTACCAAAAAAAAAAAAAAAGCAGAGTACCTCATGTGAAATGCTTGGTTGGATGAAGTATAAGCCAGAATCAAGATTACTGGTATCAGTAAAGTAATTATCCTTCAATAAAAAATAATTTTTAAAAAATTAAAAATTAAATTTAAAAAAAATTACTGGGAGAAATATCAACAACCTCAGATATGCTGATGACACCACCCTGATGGCAGAAAGCAAAGAAGAACTAAAGAGCCCTTTAAAAAAGGTAAAGAGGAGAGTGAAAAAGCTGACTTAAAACTCAACATTCAAAAAACTAACATTATGGCATCCAGTCCCTGTCCTGTGGTGCTAGGTCACTTCACGGGAAATAGATGGGGAAACAATGGGAAACAGTGAGAGACTTTATTTCCTTGGACTCCAAAATCACTGTGGACAGTGACTGAAGGCATGAAATTAAAGGACACTTGCTCCTTGGAAAAAAGTTATGACCAACCTAGACAGCATATTAAAAAGCAGAGATATTACTTTGCCGAGAAAGGTCCGTCTAGTGGAAGCTATGGTTTTTCCGGTAGTCATGTACAGATGTGACAGCTGGACAATAAAAAACACTGAGCACCAAAGAATTGATGCCTTTGTCCTGTGGTGCTAGAGAAGACTCTTGACAGCCCCTTGTACTGAAAGGAGATCAAACCAGTCAATCCTAAAGGAAAGCAACCCTAAATATTCATTGGAAGGACAGATGCAAGCTGAAGCTCCAATACTCTGGCCACCTGATTCGAAAAGCTGACTTAGTGGAAAAGACCCTGAGGCTGGGAAAGATTGAAGGCAGGAGGAGAAGGGGATGACAGAGGATGAGATGGCTGGATGGCATCACGGACTCAATGGACATGAGTTTGAACAAGCTCCGGGAGATAGTGAAGGACAGAGAAGCCTGGCATGCTACATTCCATGGGGTCACAGAATCGGACACGATTGAGTGGCTAAGCAAAAAAAAAAGCTCTAAATTTACTTAAAGAAGGCATATAAGATTAGAAGATTTGAAGGTAAAATTAAAGATGTACACACATTTAACTTTTAAGATAGCAAATAAATTATAAATTGAATGCAGAAAGAAAACAATGTGGCACTGGTACGTGAAAAGATATTATCAATGGGCATGTTAATTACTGTGAATCCCAAAATAGAATCAAATATATGTGGAATTTAATTCATGACATAGGTAGATTTCAAATCTATGAGAAAAACTTGGCTCATTCAGAGAAATGGTATTGAGATAATTGAATAACCATACAGTTTTAGGGGCAGGAAAGAGAATCTCCTCACATCTTACACCATGATAATAAATAAGACCCATATCAAACTTCTATAGATGAAAAATACGCTAGAAACAAAAAAATACACCTGATGGCATAACAGTATATTAGACACTAGAAAGAGAAGATTAGTAATTTACTGACTAAGCAATAAGTAACTATGCAAAATAATGCATGAAGACTGAGAAGAAAGAGCGTCTCAGTGAGGAGTGGGGTAAAAATAAGCAATACTGCCTTACACTGGAATCCCAAAAAGAGGAGAGAAACAGAACAAATATGTGAAGAATGGTCATATTTTCTCCAAATGTATTGAAAAATCATAAAATTACAGATCTAAGAACTCACAAAGCAACCAATATGTAAAAGCAGACTTTTCATCAGAAATCACAGAATCCAGAACACAATGGAGAGACATATTTAAAATGCTAAAACAAAATAGCCCTGCAAATCCAGAATTCTTAACATAAAATAACTTTCAAAACTGAAAAATAAAAACTTTTCAGACAAAGTCTAGGAGAATTTATTGTCATTATAAAAAATATTAAAATAAATTTTACAAGCAGCCCTATAATAAGCCCACATTTTGAAAAACTTACCCTCCCATTAACAGGCATGTGAGTGACTCATCTTGGAAATAGACCCTTCAGTCCCAAGAAGCCTTCAGAAGCCTATAATAACCCCAGCCACAATCTTAACTACAACCTCTTGAGAGATACTATGTGTACAATGCCATAACCACACACCTAAGCCACTTCAGAATCCTTGGTACACAAAAAGTATAAGATAATAAATGTCTGTCATTTTAAGCTGCTCAGTTTAGAAGTGATGTGTTACACAGTAATAGATAACTACTAAAATACTATCAATCAATTACACCTAACAACACTACACCCTACAGCAGCTGGACACTCATTTCACTGCTCAAAAATATGTCTCAATTTCTTTTTAGATTTTTAAGAAGCAAATGGATATTATTAACTCACAGAATTATATAACCAACTTCAGTTCAGTTCAGTCACTCAGCCGTGTCCGACTCTTTGCGACCCCATAGACTGCAGCACGCCAGGCTTCCCTGTCCTCACCAACTCCCGGAGCTTGCTCAACTCATGTCCACCAAGTCAGTGATGCCATCCAACCATTTCATCCTCTGTTGTCCCCTTTTCCTCCTGCCTTCAATCTTTCCCAGCATCACGGTCTTTTCCAATGAGTCAGCTGCTTGCATCAGGTGGCCCAAGTATCGGAGTTTCAGCTTCAGCATCAGTCCTTCCAGTGAATATTCAGGACTGATTTCCTTTAGGATGGACTGACTTGATCTCCTTGCTGTCCAAGGGACTCTCAAGAGTTTTCTCTAACACCACAGTTAAAAAGCATCCATTCTTCAGCACTCAGTCTTCTTTGAGGTTCAACTCTTACATTTATACATGAATGACTCCTGGAAAAACCATAGCTTTGACTAGATGGACCTTTCTTGGCAAAGTAATGTCCCTGTTTTTTAATATGCTGTCTAAGTTGGTCATAACTTTTCTCCCAAGGAGCAAGCGTCTTTTAATTTCATTCCTTCAATCACCATCCACAGTGATTTTGGAGACCAAGGAAATAAAGTCTCTCACTGTTTTCCATTGCCTCCCCATCTACTTGCCATGAAGTGATGGGACTGGATGCTATGATCTTAGTTCTCTGAATGTTGAGTTTTAAGCCAGTTTTTTCACTCTCCTCTTTCACTTTCATCAACAGGCTCTTTAGTTCTTTGCTTTCTGCCAGAAGGGTCGTGTCATCTGCATATCTAAGGTTATTGACATTTCTCCTGGCAATCTTGATTCCAGCTTATGCTTCATCCAGCCAGGCATTTCACATGATGCTCTCTGCATATAAGTTAAATAAGCAGGGTGACAACAGACAGCCCTGACATACCCTTTTCCCAATTTGGAGCCAGTCTGTTGTTCCATGTCCGGTTCTAACTGTTGCTTCTTGACCTGCATACAGATTTTTCAGGAGGCAGGTAAGGTGGTCTGGTATTCCCATCTCTTTAAGAATTTTCCACAGTTTGTTGTGATCCACACAGTCAAAGGCTTTGGCGTAGTCAATAAAGCAGAAATGGATGTTTTTCTGGAACTCTCTTGCTTTTCCTATGATCCAATAGATCATAGAAACCAACTTAAACATCAGATAATATTTTTACATAATCATCGTGTATATTTATCAACATATACATTGACTACATTGCACAGAATTGGCACAAGGAATATATTTCTAACGCATATACCCACTCTCCATGCCCATTCTGTTATGAACTGAAATGAGGCCACCTAACATTCACACATTGAAGGCTTAATTTCCAGTGTGACTGTACTTAGAAATAGGACGTTTGACTAGGTAATTAAAGTTAAATGAAGTCACAGGGTGGGGCCCTAGTCCAATAAGACTTATTGTACTTATAAGAAGAAAAAGAGACACCAGAAATACAGGTACACAAGTGCTCGCTTCGGCAGCACATATACAGAAATACAGGTACACAGAAGAAAGACCACATGAAGACACAGAGAGAAAGCGGGCATCTGCAAGCCTAAGAGAGAGGCTTCAGGTGAAATCAAACCCAAACTTGCCAGCATCTTGATCCAGTCTCAAGAAATAAATTTCTGTTATTTAAGCCCCCTAGTCTGTGGTAACATGTTACAGAAGTGAGACTACTATACACCCTCAGTAAGACATGACTCCCTAAACACACGATGGAGCCAGGCTTATTGCCAGCGCTGATATTAGTCCAGACCAAAGACTCATGCCAATACTGACAAGCAGAAAATATCAAAAAAGGATATATGGGTCTTATCAACTTTGTGGATTTGAAGCATTTTAAACTTACATCACGTAAAGTATGCTCTTGGGCCACACATTAAACTAGAAATCAGTAACAGACATATCTAAAAAATCCCCCAAATTTGGAAATTAAATAACACACCTATAAATCACACATGGACCAAAAAAGACATAAAACTACACTGGGACCATTTTTTCAAACCTTTAGTATTTGCAAAGACCAAAAATTTGATGATATACTGCCCTGGTCAGGTAGTAAAGTGACAGACATCCTCATTGTACTGCTGGGAAAGGTGTAAATTAACACACCATATATGAGGACTATTAAAACTATAAACACACAACCATTTGACCAGTAGTCCACAGGTTAGAGTCAGGACAGTCTAATTCCTAATCTGGAGCTCTTATCCACCATACCTGTGAAGACATATTCTCAAACCACAGTTATAAGAAAGAATTCTCATATGCTGCCCAAGTAAAAGAGATAAACTGGAAGATGTAGGCCAGCCAAAATAATAAAATACTGTAATTCCCTTAGCTTTCAATGGTTTTAAGAAACCAAGAGACTATCAAAATCAGGGCCAATTCAAAAGGTCTATACTGGCAACTGGCCAGGAAGCACAGCCTTGGGACCCACTTAATCAGGGGTGATTAAGAATCCAGTCTGTCAGTATGGTACTGGCACAAAGACAGAAATATAGATCAATGGAACAGAATAGAAAGCCCAGAGATAAATCCACGAACCTATGGACACCTTATCTTCAACAAAGGAGGCAAGGATATACAATGGAAAAAAGACAAGCTCTTTAACAAGTGGTGCTGGGAAAACTGGTCAACCACTTGTAAAAGAATGAAACTAGAACACTTTCTAACACCATACACAAAAATAAACTCAAAATGGATTAAAGATCTAAATGTAAGACCAGAAACTGTAAAACTCCTAGAGGAGAACATAGGCAAAACACTCTCCGACATAAGTCACAGCAAGATCCTCTATGACCCACCTCCCAGAATATTGGAAATAAAAGCAGAAATAAACAAATGGGACCTAATGAAACTTAAAAGCTTTTGCACTACAAAGGAAACTATAAGTAAGGTGAGAAGACAGCCCTCAGATTGGGAGAAAATAATAGCAAATGAAGAAACAGACAAAGGATTAATCTCAAAAATATACAAGCAACTCCTGCAGCTCAATTCCAGAAAAATAAATGACCCAATCAAAAAATGGGCCAAAGAACTAAACAGACATTTCTCCAAAGAAGACATACAGATGGCTAACAAACACATGAAAAGATGCTCAACATCACTCATTATTAGAGAAATGCAAATCAAAACCACAATGAGGTACCATTACACGCCAGTCAGGATGGCTGCTATCCAAAAGTCTACAAGCAATAAATGCTGGAGAGGGTGTGGAGAAAAGGGAACCCTCTTACACTGTTGGTGGGAATGCAAACTAGTACAGCCGCTATGGAAAACAGTGTGGAGAATTCTTAAAAAACTGGAAATAGAACTGCCATATGACCCAGCAATCCCACTTCTGGGCATACACACTGAGGAAACCAGATCTGAAAGAGACACGTGCACCCCAATGTTCATCGCGGCACTGTTTATAATAGCCAGGACATGGAAGCAACCTAGATGCCCATCAGCAGATGAATGGATAAGGAAGCTGTGGTACATATACACCATGGAATTTTACTCAGCCGTCAAAAAGAATTCATTTGAACCAGTCCTAATGAGATGGATGACACTGGAGCCCCTTATACAGAGTGAAGTAAGCCAGAAAGATAAAGAACATTACAGCATACTAACACATATATATGGAATTTAGAAAGATGGCAACGATAACCCTATATGCAAAACAGAAAAAGAGACACAGAAATACAGAACAGACTTTTGAACTCTGTGGGAGAAGGTGAGGGTGGGATATTTCAAAAGAACAGCATGTATACTATCTATGGTGAAACAGATCACCAGCCCAGGTGGGATGCATGAGACAAGTGCTCAGGCCTGGTGCACTGGGAAGACCCAGAGGAATCGGGTGGAGAGGGAGGTGGGAGGGGGGATCAGGATGGGGAATACGTGTAAATCTATGGCTGATACATATCAATGTATGACAAAACCCACTGAAATGTTGTGAAGTAATTAGCCTCCAACTAATAAAAAAAATAAAATAAAATAATATAAAAATGTGAAAAAAAAAAAAGAAGTTCTGTGAACTATAGAAAATACAAATAAACAAGTAAGTGAAAACAGGGGAGAAATACATGAATAAAATGAGTTCAAAAAGATATGGAAGGCATCCCTGTAGACCAAAGGTAAAGAATCTACCTGCCAACACAGGGGTCAATGGGTTCAATCCCTGGTTTATGAAGACCCTACATGCTACAGGACAACTAAGTCTGTGTACAACTACTGAGCCAGCACTCAGGAGCCCATGAGCCACAACTACGGAAGCCCACATGCCTAGAGCCCATGTTCTGCCACAAGAGAAGCCATAGCAATGAGGAGCCGGTGCACCCCAAGAAAGAGTAGCCCCCACTCACTACAACTACAGAAAGTCTATGCACAGCAAACTC
Source organism: Cervus canadensis (assembly GCF_019320065.1). Lineage (NCBI taxonomy): Eukaryota > Metazoa > Chordata > Mammalia > Artiodactyla > Cervidae > Cervus > Cervus canadensis. The sequence goes on along the minus strand of NC_057401.1, from coordinate 52,700,280 downwards.
AGTACAACCAAAAATAAAAATAAAGAAATAAAGAAGTCTTAAAAAAAAAAAAAAGATATGGAAACCATAACTGATGGTCCAATGGTGAAGAATCTTCCTTGCAATGCAGAGAACGTAAGTGTGATCCCTGGTCCAGAAACCAAGATCCCACAGGCCACAGAGCAACTAAGCCTGTGTGCTGTAACTACTAAACCCACACATTCCAGTGCCCATGCACCACAAATAGAGCCCAGACAGGTGACACTTACTACGCCCATATGCCACTAGAGAGTCTGTGTGCTGCAATGAAAGATCCTGCATGATGCAATGAAGATCCCATGTGCTGCAACTAACACCTGACACAATCAAATAAATAAACACGTGGAAACCCACTTTTTAAAATAAACAGAAATCCTAGAGCTAAACAATTGCACTAAAAAAAATTAAGACAAAACTTCAATAGAAGACTTCAATGAAGCAGAAAGAATCAGTAAACTTGAAGAAAAGTCACCTGAAATTACCCAGAGGTGCAAAAAGAAATGAAAACTAATGAAGAAAGTCGAAAGGACTAATGGGACAACATTCAAAGAACAAATATATGGATTATGGGAATCACAAAAAGAGGAGAGAGAGAAGGGGATCAAAAGTTTACTTAAAGATATAATGGCTGAAAACTTTCCACGTTGGGGAAATAGATGGGCATTCACATTCATGAAACCCTAAAGCTCCTAAATAGGTTAAGCCCAAAAAGGGCTACACTGAGACACATTATAATTACGTTACTCAAAGACGAAGAGAGAAATTTGAAATCTGAAACAGAAAAGTGAATCATCACATAAGGGAGCCCCCATATCTGCAAGGGGCTTTCTCAACAGAAATCTCACAAGCCAGGAAAAAGTGGAGTGAGATACTCAAAATACTGAGAGAAAAAACTGCCAACCAAGAAACTATGCCCTGCAAAACTGCCTTCAGAATTGAAAGAGAGATAAAGATATTCCCAAACAAATAGACAAAACCTGAAGGAGATCATCACTAGATGTAACTTACAAAAAATGCTAAGAGGAATTCTTAAACTGGAATGAAAAGATGCTAATTAATAACCTAAAAAACATATAAATGTGTAAAATTCACCAGTTAAGGTAAATATATAGTCAAAGTCATATTCTCTAACATTGCAAAAGTAGTGTGTGAATCACTTTCAACTCATATGAAGGTTAAAAAAATGAGTGTATTAAAAATAACCATAATTTTAGTAACTGTAAACCAGATGGAAAATATCAAAATCAGATTGATTATATTCTTTGCAGCCAAAGATGGGGAAGATCTATATAGTCAGCAAAAACAAGACCTGGAGCTGACTATGGCTCAGATCATCAGCTCCTTATTACAAACTTCAGGCTTAAATTGAACAAAGTAGGGAAAACCACTAGACCATTCAGGTATGATCCAAATTGAATCCCTTATGATTATACAGAGGAGGAGATGAATAGATTCAAGGGATTGGATCTGGTAAACAGAGTGCCTGAATAACTATGGATGGAGGTTTGTAACACTGTACAGGAGGCAGTGACCAAAGCCATCTCAAAGAAAAAGAAATGCAAGAAGGCAAAATGGTTGTCTCAGGAGGCTTTACACATAGCTGAGAATAGAAGAGAAGCAAAAGGCAAGAGAGAAAGAGAAAGATATGCCCAACTGAATGCAGAGTTCCAGAGAATAGAAAGGAGAGATAAGAAAGCATTAAGTGAACAAAGCAAAGAAATAGAGGAAAACAATAAAATGAGAAAGACGAGATCTCTTCAAGAAAACTGGAGATACCAAGGAACATTTCAAGAAAGATGGGCACAACAAAGGACAGAAATGGCAAGGACCTAACAAAAGCAGAAGAAATTAAGATTCTCTTACCAAATTCTACCAACCAGTTAAAGAAGAATTAATACCAATCCTTCTCAAATTCTTCCAAGTATTTAAGGAAAGAACGCTTCCAAATTCATTTTATAAGGCAGCATTACCCTAACAGCAATGTAAAAATTCTCAAAAGAAATGCTAGCAAACCAAATTCAACAGTACACCACAAAATTAGACACCAGAATCAAGTGAGATTTATCCTTGGGATGTAAGGATGATTCAATATACACAAAACAGTCAATGTGATATACCACATTAACAAATGAAGGATTAAATTCATGATAATCTCAACAGATGCAAAAACAGCATCTGACGAAATTAAACAAATATTGATAAAAATTCTCAACAAACTGGGTATAGCTGGAATGCACCTCAACAGAAATAAGGCCATAAATGACAAGTCCAGAAACATAATATTGAATAGTGAAAAGCTAAAAGTTTCTCCTCTGAGACCAAGAACAAGAATACTCAGTCTCATTACTTCTATTCAACATAGCACTGGAAGTCTTAGCTAGAGCAACTGCACAACAGAAAGAAATGAAAGGTGTCCAAATCATAAAGAAAGATATAAAATAAACTCTGTACCCAGATGACATGCCATTATATATAGAAACTCTAAAGACTACACCAAAAAAAACTGTTAAAACTAATACTACTAGTTACTGGATACAAATAGACATACAAAAATCAACTGCATTTTTATCCACTAACAGTAAACTACCTGAAAGAAAAATGAAGAAAGAAATCCCACTTACAATAGCACCAAAAACAATAAAAAAAAATACATAGGAATAAATTTAACAAAGGACATCAAAGAGCTGTTGTGCTAAAAACTACAAAATACTAATGAAAGAAACTGAAGAAAATTCAAACAAATAGAAAGATATTCCCCCATTCATGGATGAAAATTAATAGTAAAACAGCCATACTACGCAAAGCAATCTATAGATTCAATGCAATCCCGATCAAAATTCCAAAGGCATTTTTCACAGAAATACAATCCTAAAATTCATTTGAAACAACAAAAGATTCCAAATAGCCAATGTAACCTTGAGAAAAAAGGGCAGGTGGAGGCATCACACTTCCTGATTTCAAACTGTGCTATACAGTTATAGTAATCAAAACAGAATGATACTGACATAAAAACAGACACATGGATCAATAAAACAGAATAGAAACTCCAGAAATAAACTCATGCATAT